>NC_133027.1:104257500-104625000 GCF_048771995.1 Taeniopygia guttata | reverse complement strand
AAAGGGACTTGAGTGAATTATTAAGTATATCAGGACATGTTGCAGAGGTGTCTATGATTTGATAAGGTGGGGGTTATTGTGTTTTATCAAATTGGATTCATTATATCAGTATCTTTTTCAACTTTAGCTTAACTATGTGAGGCCTAGAAGGTCTGCCTTTGAATCTAACATATTTCCATGGCCTTTTTTTTTTCTTTTAAATTAGGAAATAGTATGCCTCTGGGGGATGGATTTAAGAGATACAGACTTCTTGAGGTGTGGAAATCATTCTACTTAAGTATAGCCCCTGGACAGGGTAAAGGATCCCACTGTGAGGGCGTGATTTTTTCCTAATGCATGTTGTATTTCTACAATTTTGTACTGCCATCCCTAATGTATATTGTGAAACTCAGCTTGATGTGCTGTTATCTTATCAATACCCTACTATAGCATATGGTATGTTGAGATAGCAGGTTGATGACATGGAAAGTGTTTAAATAACGTGTAACTTAACACTTTCTCTGTCATAAACCTGTTATTCCAACACTGTAGAGGCACCAGCTGATCTCATGTTGAATATTCTGTGGCTGTCCCTAGGCTTAGCACTTTTCCTTGTCCTGTTCCAAATCTTTCAAATTTCACATACCTAGGTCTCTGACTGTCTTAATATTTGATTACACTGCTTTTCCACCAAATGGCTCTGCCATTCATCATGTTTGTTTAAGATACCATGTAACTTTTCATCCATCTGCTTTTAAAAATATGCACATCTCATAGCAATTCAGTGGAGTAGCCTGACAGCTTATTGGTTACTTCCATGTTAAAACAAGCTGTATTTAATTCTAGACCTTTTTTTTTCCTAATGGGGCCAGATCATCTTAAGTAATTTGCAAAAGATTTAAAGTTTCTGTGTTTTTTTTTTTTTTTTTTTAATGGAGAATGTTTATCTTCTTACAGTAAAAACACCAATACTTCAGCAAAGGATACATTGTAATGCATAAGAGCAAGGGAGAATGCTTTAGCTGTAATGTGTTTGAATTCCTGACTTTTGATTCCAACATAAATGTTTTGTAATGTATAGCCTGTTTTTTCATTGCTGTTTAATTCTGTTGCTGCTGATACTTCTTTTATTTTAAGATGATGGCTTGGCAAGGTGTTGGTAAATAGTGCGTGCCCATTAACATTATCAATAACCAAACTGAAAGTCAAGCAAATACTATCACAAACTGATGGAAAAGGTCATTGCAAGTGTGATGTGTAGTTCAGCAGCAGATAGTTTGGATTGTCTGACAATGGAGGAGGATACTTACAATGAATTTTTCCACAGTTTGGCCATGATTTAACCATGTATTCAAGGGAAATACCGGTATCAATTACCCTTCATTTTTTAATTCAACTCTTCATTTTTCTGAAAACTTTTTGCTGTGAAAGTACTTGTTAAAAAACTGGAAGGAGCTTTACTGGGGCTGTTTTGCCATTCTGTTCTGCATAGGCATGTTCTAGTTTTCCAGAAAAGTATTTGTTTCCAGCATACACCATATGGAGATCAAACAGGACTTCAGGAATTGAGGGCTCTGTCCCAGTTCTGCAGTGCTCAGGCATCATTGCTTGGGCTCAATGCAATGTAATGAGAAGTTGCTTTGCTTCAAGTTATTTAAGGCCCTGCTTAGGAGGAGCCTTAAAGAGGAATTTGGTTTGCAATTGGTTATTCCAAGCCTTAAAATACTAATGCTACCAGTTAGAGTTCTTGTTATTTGATACACTCCCAGTTCTCAGAGGGCTTCAGGGGAAAGAAAGGTGGCAGAGTCAGGCTTATTTCCCTCAAGTAGTTTCCTCATTCATCCCTATTTATTCTCAGGTTGGTTCAGATAGAATACAGGGTCATTTTTAATTGTATCTGAGTTCCTTCTAGGACAGGAAGAATCAGGTATTACCTCTTATCCAGAGGAGAGATTTGGAGGAAATTTTTATCTTCCTACCTCTTTCAGATGACTGTGTTAGCACAAAATTAATCCAAATCTATAGCCCCCAAGAAGTTGTGATGCATTTGAATGTGAGTTTGACCTAAAGAGAATCCTTAATTAACTGGATGTCTTTAGGGAGTTTCATAACACGAAGTTGAAGGGTTATACTCAGAACTCCATTGCTTATGAATGTAGAAAACAATGTGTGTTTGAGGTTTTGGGTTTTTTTATTTCTTGAGGGTTTTTTAATACTTATTATAACTTTTTTTTATGATACATCATCTAAGTTCCATATTTTTCAGCAAGATAGCTAACCAGGTATTTTTGTAAAGAAAAAAAATTATTTATCTGCTTATTTTGCTTATTTGGAGATGGTGTACCAGAAAGGTTCATTGCAGCCCACTCATTCTTTGGCAAAGTGGGGAATTCTAACAGCAGAATACTGCATAAACAAGTTGACTTTTGTGTGTATATATCAGAGTGTTGCCCATCACCTTTTAAGTTTAATATTTGCTACATACATGAATAGAGTAAAGCTCAGACCATCTATTAATTTAACTTCTATAAGAAAGTTCCTCTTATAATCTTGAACTTGGCACAGTGTACCTAATACTTTCAGTACCCTCTCCAAACAGAAGTCAAAAAGGAAGTTTTAAGAATCAACCTAGTGCAAAAAGCAGGGACTGATAGGGGAAGACACCACCTGCAGATGGCAACAGAAGTGGGGAAAGGAATGCTGAAGCCCATTGAAGTTCCTAGCCTGTCTTCTGCTGAAGGTTTGAGAATTAGGAATGGAAGTTATTACAAAATGCTTACTACTTTCTGCACCAGAAAGATAACCTCCACACTCTCAGTGTGAGTGTGGAAGCCCTTAGCTGCTTTTCCAAGCCAGCCATTAAGGAGATTTTTCATATTTTGTCCCCTTCCTCTCTCATTTTGTCTGTCTTAGTTCTAGTTACAGGCCTACAACACTTGGCACTCCTAAAGACATTTGAAGGGGAAACAAAGAGGATGCATAACCCATTTTCAAATAGCCATATTTAATCACTTCACCAGAGCAGGAGTTATGGGTATTTTGCCTTGGAATTGTAGGCCATTTAAATTTTGATTTGCCTGGCAAAACTCATGGTTTTGCATGCACTTCAGGATGATTATTGAGTAATATTTAGTCAAGCTTCAGTAGCTTTTGAGCAGCTTCACAATGCACCATCTAATAGCATAATTCCTGTCAGTGTCAGGTGTGCTGTTCTTTTCTTTTCCTTAATACAGGTATCTCTGAGGAAAGCAAAATTAAAGTCACTCTCTAATTCCTACATCTGACCATTTCTTTGGTGAAGACTCTAGCATCAGACCACAGATGTTGTTTTAATTGGTCTTCTGCATCACTCTATTCCCATATTTATGGGGTTTTTTTGTCACATGTACATTGTCCATCTTGTACTTCAGAATTTATTTGGTTTCATGTGATAAAGCTGATAGGACTGAACCCCATTTTTGTGAGGAATGTATTATCAGTTCTTAATAGGCTGAAAATCCTAGTGACTGCCTGTAGTAGGATTGGCTCCAAGACTGTTTCTACTCCCTTGCAATAGTCTAGGGAATAATAGCAATCTTTTAGGGATGGCTCTGGTAAACAGTATTGAGTAAAAGGGAATTTGCCAATCAGTTTCCCTGCAAAAACCGTATTTTAGTTAATGAATGTCTTCCAGTGTTTTTAACCCACATGAAGACTACATTGACTGTGCTTAGGTATCTATGGTAACTGCTAAATGTAAAAAAACAATTTATGACATTAAACACAATATGATTAATGTCAATGACATATTCCAATCAAGACATTTCCAATCTGTCTAGAGCTTCCACAGATAAAAATATTGAGTTTGAATATTTCTATGTGTTGGCTTTAAAGAAATAATCTTCTCTTTGGAGACTAATATAAACCCCATCTGTTTTCTCAGGTAGAGAAAATGTGATGAAAACTGGGATTTGACAAGATTTTGTTCAAGTTTCTCTTTGCATTTTATAAGGGGGAATCAAATTATATTTTGACTATGTAAGTTTCTAGTGTGATACCAGAAAGATCACAATGATCATCTTTTTGTAGGGATAATTGTGTGCACTTGATGTGGCTGTTTGTTACTTTTCAAGTTTTTGCCCTAAATAGTCTAGAGGGAGGTAATTTATAAGTACAACAAAGAGTCACCTGAGTTATTCTATGGTTCTTTCAATTTCCAAATGCATCGCTTATGATGCCTCATGAAAGGTGACTGGAAAAACCAAAAGAATGTCATATGTCAGGCAAAAATCCTAGATCAAGTTTAGAGCTTCATTCCTTCCAAAGTATTACAACTAACTGTAATGGCATTTGACAGTATTGACTTTTTTTATATGACTTCTTTTGGCTAACTCAGCATTCTGAAAAAATAAATAGCATTCTCCCTCTGTGATTGAAAGGGTTAAATAGTACCAATTCATTACCACTCACAAAAGGATTTATTTTCTTCTCATAAATCAGTTTTATTCTACATTTTTATTATTCCCTTGGGTCAGCTGCTCCAATTGAAATCAATACAAGTGCAAGTGACACAATCAATCTAGATATTTGATTATGGATTTGAGACTCCAAGTTCTGCTGTGTGTGTTTAGTTAGTCTCCTTCTGATAGTGTCCCTGGAGAATGGAAAATTCTTATTGGCATCCATGAATTATGGGCATAGATTCAGAAACCAGATACTGTGATAATCTCCATTTATGTACTGCTGCAGCTAGAGAAAAAAATGTTCTAACCATGGAGAAGCAAATTTGAAGGTTTAAGATCTAACTGTTTCTGATTTTTTTTTTTTTTACTGTAAAAAGTCCCTCATGAAACAAACTTGATAGTCTTACATTTTGTCTATAAAACCCCTCAAACACAAGGGATGAAATCAGTAACCATATGCTCTGTCATCAGCTTAAGATTGCAAGTGCAGCAAATGCTTTTGATCTTTGATGTCTCATGTCAAATGTGATATTTTGCCACTTGGATTATTAAACTGTGCTGGGACACTTCCTCCTGTTCATATCAAAATACCAGTGCTTACAGTGGAAACCTTTTTGAAATCCAGAGAAGTTTGTTGTACTCACGGAATGCTTTCCAAAGTTTGGTCTAGGTCATGAGCTGCATTCTTAGTGTGTGTCTCAAAAACACTGTGTACAGTGTGCAGAGTGGAGGGTCCAGGACTGATGCCTCCTGGTGCTATTGCAGAAAAATGGAGTTACAGTAGAGATGAATATAATTACAGCAGAGATTTAACACTATACTGAAACCCACTTTTAAGTGGAAGGTCTAAATGAGACTTAGTCAGCTGCAAGACTCATTAGATGTTTCTGTGATTATGAGAGAGTAATGAGAAAAACTACAACAGTATTTCAAATCAAAAAGGTTTCTTTTTGTCAGCTTCAGCAACAATTACGGAGGTTTTTTAGTTCAAAGCCTCATGGCACTGAGCTGAAAGCTCCAAAGCGTAGATGAGACCACACACTGAAGATTCCTTCCTGCCTGCCATCCTGACAAAGCCTAATCTTGGCTGCAGTCATTAACCATCCATGGGGTCTGTGCTAAGTTTCTTGTATGAGCTCTCACATCAAGCTGGGGGCTTTATTCATATTTCAGTCTGTAGAATTAATGAGCACATAAATGCACATTACTTAGTGTTTGTAACACTAATAATCACTTATTTCTACTGACAGGAACATGCTTTCATCATAATGATTGCCCCTGCTTTGCCTTAGGGTTCTTGAAGTGTTCTGAAAATTTTCACAGAATCATAGAACAGCTGAGGTCAGAGAGCACCTCTAGGGAACAACCAGTTCAAGCTCTCTTCTCCAAGCAGGGTTAGTTGGAGCACAGTGCCCACGAGAGTTTCCAACTGGCTTTTGAGTATCACCGAAGTTGGAGATCCTAAGCAACTTGTTCCAGTGTTCAACCAATGTCAAAGTGAAAAAAGGTTTTTTTATAGTTTGAATTTTTTGCATTTTCTGTATGTACTCATTGTGTTTTGTTCCGCTGTTGTCCATTGCTGAGAAATGACTGGCTACTTTATGCCCTCACAACAGATATTTTTAACATTTTATGCATTTTTAAGATCCTTCCTCCTCTTCTTGAGTTCTCTCCAGCCCTTTTTGTGTGACATATTCTTCAAGGCTTTAATCATCTTTGCACTCCAGTAAGTCCACTTTTGTGTTATGCTGGGAATCCCAGAACAGGATGAACTCTCCAGATGTTTCTCACCATGCTGAATAGAGAGGAGGAATTCCCTTCTAGTGCAGTCAGGCAGTGTGCATACAGACAGTGTCTGTATGTCTCAAGATTATTTAAGATAGCTCTACCAAATCTGAGTCTGTAAGAAGCCTCTTTAAGTGATGACTTCAGTAGCAGTCAGAAGCTAATAGTCAGAAACTGGATCTTCTAGGTTTCATATTTCTGCTGTATGTCCCAACACAGATTTTGATCTTGTTCTTCAAATATTTTCCATTTCTCAGTTTTAAAACTAAAGGCTACTTTTAATTCCCAAGGAAAAAGGAAAAAGATAAAGTTTTTTAATGCAAATAATGTGAAACTCTTCTTACTTACAGGAAAATTAATATTTTGGATTCAGAATTTTTCCAGTTCCCCCAGCACTTTTAAATTATCCATTTTGACTCATTCAGCAGCTCCTCCTAGCCCATGAGAATGAAGTTTTCATGTGAGAGTCTTTAAGTTTTGAACTCAATTTGATGGACTCACTGTGACCGTATGTCCATAGGAACAATACACCTGTCAGTCAGGAGAAGGGGAATAAATAGTGGTTCAAGACATTGAGGCAAAAAATCAGCAGTATGCTTATCTGAAAAAAAAAAAGAAAGAAAAAAGCAAACGAAAAAAAATCCTCCAAAACAGAGTGCCAAAACATATAAAAACAAACCTCATCTCAAAACATAAAAACCTTCCAATAGTTTGTTGAAAAGGGGGGTATGGCCTCAAAGCCAAACTACTTCACAAGTCAATATAACAATTGAGATGACGGTTTGAGAACAGTTCATTATTACAGTTCTTAAGAAAAGAGAGTTGCCAATAATGCCAAGAATGTATTTTAGCTGGTTTTCTACTGGGATAATCAAACTAATGGGAAGTGATATTTTTTATTCTAAATACTCCATTAGAAACAGTGGGAAAGGAAGAGATGAAGAAAAGAAGCTGGTAGGAAAGGAGCTTTTGTGGTAGTTAATGAGGCTGAAGAATAGGCAAAACTAACAGGCAAAAGAATGAGCTAAGACACAAAGAAGTGTGCATATTCACAGAATTTCCCACCAAAGAGGTGGTGTCAAAGAGACACAAATCAGCTGTATCTCAAATAGGGATAGAAACTGGTGACAATGAGGATGAGTTCAGGGAAAAAAGGCCAAAAAGGTGAATTCTTGTTTCATTTTTATTTTGCTGTTCTAATCTTATTAACTTTTTCTGTGGCCCAAGGTACAAGGCTTAACCTCTGTATGCTGACAGTCATATAAAGCTCATAAAATCAACTGTAAGTGTTTGTGATAGTTAACTAAGTAATCTTTATATAGATCCTCACATGAACTCTTCACTGAGCTGGATTTTTACTACCTTTAGTCTTTGACTAGTCTACACTGGTAATAGTTCTGCTTCTGTCTGCTTGAATATCGTAGGGCAACATGTTCTATAATGTAAAAGGTTATCAGGACATAATGGAGTTATATGTAAAGTATGTATTGTTATCAATCACAAATGCAATGATATTAATAGAATTACTTGGTATTTGCCCACACTTGTGAAAAATGTGTCTTTCTCTTTTTAATACATAAACAGTAAACATCTCAATTTATTACCTTTTCCCTTAAAAACATAAATTTTGACCCTGATGGAAAGAGTACCTTTAAATATGCCCAAATTTGGGGGCAAAAAAAGTTCTTAAATGCAAGATGAATATGTTTAGTTTGTATTATTTCTTTGCCATGAAAATGGTTTCCTGTTGTACCATTTCCTGCACTCCTCACAACCTTTGTTACATGAATAAGATATCAGGATACTAATGACTAATATACAGTATTCTGTGTCTGCTGCTGCTATACTGTATTGCTGTGACCTTTGCAATATTATGTATTCTGATTGGCTGTGCATTTCACCTCTTCCCCACAAGTTAATAAGGCTGTAAAAAGGAGAGAACTTGAAATCGCCAGCCAGTCAAATTACAGAATATTGAAAAGGTCAGAGCAGTACAGCACACAGAAAAAAAATTATGGAATATATGAGGCATTAAAATTCTTGTGACAATGATTATAACAAGAATGGAAAAGGATACCCATTTATGTTATTTCAATCTAGTGAACCCCATATGGTGACGGACCCAGGACAGCAGTAATTTACGTGCCACTGCCTCACAGGAGCTTAATTCACCTATTTACAGGGGTGCTCAGTAACAGAAATGCATATATGCTTGGGAGTCCCCTGCAGAGTGTCCACTCAGAGCCATCCTGAACCTTCAAATACAGATACTCACTGTCTAGAGTGCTCTTTGAAGCTTAGCACTTTTAAACAGGGATTTTGAATGCATATGTGTTTGTGTGTCTTTGTTTCAACTATACATCACTTTTTAGTATATTTATGGATATTTAGCCCTCATTTCTTCATATGGATCTTTTCCTGAAAAAGACATACTTTGATCAGGTATAAACTGGGAACAGCAGAAGTATTTCTTAATTAGCCTTAGGCAAAGAAGTCCCACAGATAATTTTGGGGAGTTATGAAGAACTGAGCAGGAGAGCTAGTAAAAGAAAAAAACCATAACTATGCAAAAATATGGAAAGAGTAAGGAGGCTGGGGAAGCCCTTCATGTCTGCATGGTGTTCTTAAGAAGTTATACAGACTAGACTCTCTGAGCCCTCTCCTGTCGGGACTTATCTTTTTGTGCAGGTGTTTCCATGCCTTAACCATTCATGGATGTGGTGAGCCATTCATGGATGTGTAGGAGTCTGTTTTCTGCTCCTTTAGGTTGTTCATGTTAACAGAATTGTGGGGGAAACTTGCTTGTTGGGGTGCTGGTGTCTGTTCATGGCAGGAATCAGAAGGCAGAAGTGAGGAGGTGTTCTGGTACGAAGCGCTTGTCTCAAGTAGAACAATGGGCTCTTAGGACTGTTCTTTGGATCTGCAATGGACTTGCCTTTGGGCTGCAGTGGGACGTGTGGGCAGCATGGAGAGAAAAACACCCAAGAAAATTGGACAAAGGGAGGCCTCATCCACTTATACTCACAAATTGGGTGCACGCTGAGGCAATCTGGGCAGGAATGGCACGGAATGATATGGCAGGGTTATCGCTGTATCGCTTTCTGTCAGGCTGAACCTATGTGCCTGCATTTTCCAGCCCACTGAAAGCACAGTTTAGGCAGTGAGAAGTAGCAAAGCTCCATATTGCAAGTCAGCCACAGCAAGACCTGCATTTTAAAATGTTCTTCTAATATTTTACTTGCTGGCAGCAGTAAGTTCCTTGTTTGGGAATTGGTATAAAACGCCTTTTGTCTGTGTAAAATTTGGGCTAGGAAACTTGAAAGTACTCTTTAGCTTTTTATTAGAAGCAATGAAAAATTTTGAGCTGCTATGTTGTCTATCTCATTGTAAATTTGCAAGTTCATTTTTGAGCTGAATAAAATGGTTATGTAATTACATACTTCTCCTAATTATTGGGTAATTATATACTTCTTATAATTGCCGAGTAATCACTCTGCTATAACTAGAATTTAATGTTACAACTAATTGTATAATTACTGTATATTAATGTTGTTATCCAGGCAACTTGGAATAGAGTGTTATCCTTTTAGTTCATTTTATGTTACTCGAAACTGTATTTTTAAAATATGGTATAGTTAGACACTGGAAGAAAGATTAAAAATGGAATAAAAGTATCAGTAGAGGAAGTACATGTTTTCCTACCAGGCTCAGGTGGATGAAATTAAAATATTACCAAGTTAAATCTGTACTGTTGATAGGAAAAAAAAATCATTTCCACATGAATTTGGCATATATAAATTGCTGTTAGACAATTTCTTTTATGCTTGAGGTTCGACTCTAGCCGATGTGCTGATCTGTTAACACTATATTTTTAAACTTTCCCAGACATTGGAGGTGAAACATTTGAAAAATGTGTCTTTTTTTTCCACAGCCAGCTGAGTCCTTAAGTGTTTAATGTCCCTAGGACCTTAAGACTGTATATGTCAAATATTGTTGCATGATCTTCACAAATAATAAATCACAAAATTCACAAAAACTGTGATAGATAAGAGGAGAAATGTGCTTTGTTGGACTGTATCTTCTCCCAAATCACACAGAGGAACAGTTTCAAGGTGCAGGAGGAGGGTTTGATACACTATTTAAAAGCTGAGATCAAGTAATGCAGATGCATTTTTCTAGTGCTGGTTGAGTGGCCCGAGTACATAAGAGTAATCTCAGACAAAATAACTTTCCTTCTGCAGGATTCTGTATGTGGAATGTGTAAAATGTGGTTGGTCTTCTTGCATGTAAAGAAGCTTTGCCTCTATTGCTGTACCTAAACCAGGGTGACTTCAGTGAAATGCAAAATGAATCCATCAAACTTCATGAACTCATTCTACCTTTACGCTGCTGTACTCTGTTTGGGTGGTCTGCTGCCATGGTAGGCTCCAGTCCAGGTAGAATTTGAGCGATGAGGAACTAGGCTGCACGGCAGATATATAAAAAAGGGTTTTGCAAACCTGTCACCCTCCCCAAAATGTAAAAAATAAGCTTTTTGCACGTTACCAATAGAATAACTGAAAACACCAGTGCAGTTCATAAACACCAAAATAAAGGAAGGGCTTGGATTTGTACCCTAAGTGAACCAAATTGTTAATAGGAATCCACAGATTAGAGGAAAATCCCAATCGCTTGTTGTGGTAAAATGTCATGTGAGCATGACTGAAAGGTACTGCAAATACACCTTAATGCACATCACAGAAACATGGAATATTTGAAAAACTGTTTCTGATTTAATAGCATTTCAGTTTTAATAGTTCATTTGAAACTTGCATCAAAATGAATAGGTCCAATGAATGTCCCTTAAAAAAATTAATTTAAAAATTTGTTTTTCTAGGTTTTTTGTAATTCTGTCTTATTTAGATTTTGTAAAATACTAGAATGTAAATATTGAATGTTCTAGCTGTGACAGTGTCTTAATTGATTTACAGTATTTTTATAGCTATAGTCTGTTTACTCTCATTCTCATACCTGTGGTCTTAGACTTGTGTTATTCTGCTGTTGTTTGTAATACAGAATTTTTATTGACTTCAATGTGAGAGCTCTCCATGTAGTGATGGATAGTAATAATAATATTAATCGTTTATATTGCACTTCATATACTCAAAATATACGATGATATTTAAGTGAGTCAGCTTGTCTCTGACATATGTGACCAAGGTCTTCATTAAGTCAGAAAAATATTACTTGACATATACATTTTTTATTTTCTATTCTAACTAGGTATTTTGGAAAGGTTTTGGGATTTTTTATTTTTGTAGGATAGAATATTGTCTTATCTTAACTTTGAGATCTTAAAAGGGTTGCAAAGGACATGTAGGTTGCTGTGGTGTCCTTTGATGATTTCAACTGATAAACTGAGTGCTTCAAATCCTTGTTTTGTCTTTGAGAGAACTGCAGGCCATGCTGTAAAATCTGTAACTGCAGATGACTGTTATGCATGCAGTGGAATTAGATTATCAACTCCTAAGTTAAGCATTTTTTCAGCAAATTAAAAAAGTTTTGCCAGTCTTTCATGAGAGTTATCATTGATATTTGGAATGTGCAGTTATCACAGAACTGTTCTGGAACTTCTTTTTGCTGTACATAGCAATCAGCTTTGCAACTGGTTGGTTTGTGTATTGGTTTGTTTATTTCCCAAGACTTACAAATGCCACAAACTGTTGGCAGAAGGAGAAGAAATTGTGAATAAAAAGTTTTCTTCCTAACACACCAAAAATGTGTGTGTGTTACTGGTATAAATAGCAACTCTTCATTAGAGTTGAGAAATAAGACTTGGTTCATAAAGACAGTAAATTGTAGCAGATGCAAGGTCTAACATTTGTTCTTTCCTTCCCCCTCTTGTTTTTCCATAACAGATAATGCTAATTATTCTATTGTAAATGATACTCGGATGATGTGCAGCAGCAAGGAATTCAATGTATGGGTACCCATTAAAGGGCTGATTCCATTTTCTAACTACACAGTACAAGTGAATGCGTCCAACAGCCAAGGCAGCTTGATAAGTGATGCTATAACCATAGTCATGCCTCCAGGAGGTAAGTATGAAAAAGTGCTTTTTCTGTGTATGTAACAATTACACAAACACTCTGTTCAACAAAACATTATTTATTATCGCAGCTGAGGACTGAAGTTCAAAAGAATATGTTTGTATTAGTAGTTCTTACTCACAAAATTGTTCTTTTTGGCTTCTAATTTGTCACTTTGTTCCATTTAAGAACTAGAAAATGAAAGTACATAGTTATGTAGTTAGCATATTATGAAGGTGAGAAGTGCATTCTGTAATCCATTATTTTTTCTGTGAATGGTAGTGTATTCTGGCATGGACAGCTAATCTAGCCTAAGAATATAGAGCAATTCACCTGCATTTTGTAATCCATTTTAGAGTAAAAGTTGTAAGTGCTGACAAGGAGCACTTACTGGATAGACTTAGAGAATTTGTTTAATAATAGTAATATAAACCATTGGCAATATATTGAGCCAGAATCCACAAAATAATGTAGCTGTAAGAAAGTCAATTACAATGTGCTGATTTACAGTGAATTAGGTTGTAAGCCAGTCTGGATATTATCTTCATAACAATTTGAAATAAAAGACTTGAGCAAATATGCCCCAAACATTGTACAATAATTTTTTTTGTGGCTTTGTTGTTGTTTAGTATTTTTTCAAGAGAGCTTATATTTGTACCTGATGTAGATGTGCTGCTTTTGTCTATTCTTTTCATGGACACCCTAGCTAATTAGTTTTCGTTAAGAAAATTTTGAGTTTTTAAGTGAGAGTCCAACAACACTTGATTTTGAGATATGTGTGGTGTAGCTGCTGAGCAAGAACAGTGTAGAGGGACGTACATACAAATTTTTGAAAGCAAATTTGAAAGCAAAAGAAAAGAAAAAAAGAAAATAGGAAAGAAAAATCCTTGCAGTAAGGATAAACCTTACAGTTCCAAAACAGTCATGAAACAACTTGATTGCAAACAGATGGATTAGGCTTGAGGACTTCAGAAAAGTAAGTAAATGCAACACAAAGTTTTTATGACAGATTACTGAGGAACAAGGAAAAAGTCAATTCCCAGCACAATCTATACTTTTCCAATCTGATCATCAAGTTGCACCTGCTATTAACAAATATTTGCTTTCATATAAAAATAAAACTATATCTGAGTTTTAGTGCTCATTTAAGACTGAGCAGTAAGACACTGATATTTCTAGCTCTAGTGTCACATTTCAATTTTGCTTAGCAAAATTTAGTTGTGAAATTTTCACCAAATGACAAGGTAAAGAATCTTTAAAGATAAGCAAGGATGTGCACAAGTTTATGACAGCCATTAAGATACACTTTCTTTCATCATTAGATTGTTGTTGATTACAATTAGAAAACTTATAGCTTTGAAATTATCTTTTTTATGACCTTGTGGTAGTTTAAAAGCAATACCTCATTGGTTAAATAGGTTTTAGTTCATGCTTCCTTTTAGTTAATGATCTGAAAACATATTATCCTGATTTACACATAAAATCATGCTGAAAAGCATGTGGCATTCACTAGGATATGTGTGCTTAAGTAGAATTAAATTAGCAGTGAGAGTTATTAAAGAAATCTTCCATACTATTGTCCAGTGGACTGTGATCTGTAGAGAAATGAATACTAAATGAAGCAGTGCATATGAGAGAAGTGCTCTCTCACACACTGTGTTTTCTCTATATGTGTACACATGTACAGACACACACGTGTGTATCTAGGACAATATAGGTTTGCTTTACTATGATCTTTATTATAATGAGCCTTTTGAGTGTGATACAATTCCATTGCATGCTAAATTATGAGCATAATGGTAATTTTACACCAGGCAGTGTTCAGTGCTTTCACACTTTCTAAATCATTAAATGAAATCTAGATGCTACTTAAATAAGAAAGAATTTTATTTTTCCCTTCAGTGGCCAAGATTTCACTCAGACAGAAGTTTTGTTTGATCAAAAAGTAAAGAAGGTTTCATTATGTACAAAAGCACAGCTTTTTAATGAGTGTTAAAGTGTACCATTCTCTTTTCAAGGATACCAAAAAAATACTCTTTAAGATATCTACAATGTGGGTACTAGTTCATGGAGCTTGATGGAAGATTGTCTAAGAGGGAGAGCGATAGAGGACAAAGGAGTATTCAATTTTGAAGTCATTGCTGATCTCTGTTTTACAATTATGATACAGTTTTTTTCCAACATGCATTTCTTTTGTTCATTTTGATTTTACCTTTAAAACCCATTGCACACAATATAAAGCACACCAAGTCTTTAGTGTTACCTGATTGAATATATCTTAATTTCTTATCAAGCTGATTTGCCACGCTTAAAGTCAACACTAAAAAAAAACTATCTTAGAAATAAAGAATTTATTTTATCTACGGTCTCAACTAAAATTGCAGTGCAGGTTCAAGAGTTCTTGGAAAGACTAAAAAAATAAAAACTGAATCCAAATGGTAATCTATAAATATGAAACTTTCTTTTGACCCTTACCCTGTAGTGGTCTGGAGTTACTAATGGGGTTAGGATTTCAACTCTTAATGGCACTTCGTGCATTAGTGTTTGGTATGCATGGAATTCAGCATTCAGTTTAATAAGTGGTTGACATTGGTGATGTCCCTTAATTTGCTTAAATCTAATTGGCTCTTTTATCAGTCAAACCTGTATGGATTGGCAATTGATCAGAAAGGGTCAGCCATGACTGTGCATGTACTTAAATGCTGGAACCACCAGTTAAAGTCACTGTTGCATAATAAGAAGCTGAAACCATGAGAACAAATGATCTTCAGAGTCAGAAAGCAAAAGAAAGAGGAGAAGTTTTTCAGGATGTTCAAGTTCAGAACAAAGGCATTATGGAGTATATAAATTTTAAATACACTGCTTTTTGCCTCAAGACTTAAAGCTTTTTTTTTTCCAGATGAACTGAAATCTTGTCTGAAACTGTCTTTGTTACATCAAAGAACTGCATAGAAAGCTAAAAGAGATGGAAGAAGCATAAAAGGGCATAGTTTAAAATGATTAGTGACAAATTTCATACTGCAGAGGTAGAAGTAAATTTTTTTGAGTTTTATATTTTTTCCAGAAAGAATAAATTTGTTCTATTTATCTTGTCCTAAACTGCTTTGGTAGAAGCTGTAAAAAAATAATATTCTAGCCAGTGCTTCACATTAATTTGAGGATGCTAGGCAGTAAAAGATCTGGAAAACAAATTGTTTTAGAATTAATTGAATTAGATAAATGAATTGAAGTGATAGAAAGGATATAAAACTGCAAAATTCTTTGAGAAAACCTTTTGCACAGAGTTCTTGGTTATACATTTTTCTCCTCAATGAGTGCTACTTTTGATGTAGTGGCACATAGAAGACCCCATTATTTTAGAATTGCTTTGTAATAAGGAATGGTGAGCTAGCAGAAGGGAAATTTGCAATCACTGCTGATAATAGCTTGGACTCTAGTTAAATCCATTTATTCCCTTCCTCTGGCTCCCAAAGCCTGAGTATGGAAGGGAATGGGAAGATGGATTATGTTGAATAAATAGATGCAAAAAGGACAGACTGCTGCTCTGACGGGAAGCAGGAAGGTGGAGTCTCAATAGTCCCCTTCAAAGCAGGACAAAGGACTGTATTTCCAAAGTCATGACAAGAGGTCTGAAGAGGGTTTTGAATGGTAGTTCTGTACCACATTGCAGAGTTGACTCTCTGTGGATTCTTATACTGGGGATTACAAACCATTGCCTGATTTATCTACAGAAAAGAACTTCAAAGAATTGATACATCCTGTGTAAAACATATAAGGAAAGATAGTCTGAAAAATAATCTGCCTAAGTAGTGAAGTGTCTCTTTAAACTCTGCCATGATTTATTAAGTATGTTGTTCGATTATGTGCCCTGTCTGTGATTTGCTCAACATAGGAATGTCTAGCAGGGAAAGATGTAAGATTTTGCCTATGACTTTAAAGGCCCTGCCCCTTGCAGGTCCTTTCTTTCTGTGTGGAATGCTGCAGGCCACTGTCTGGGCTTGTTCTCAGCAACAAAACTTGAGCCTAAATACCTGTAGCTGTTGGTGTTTGTTCAATATCTACAGGAGATGGTGTCCTGCAACCAGAGGGTTTCAGCCACTGTTGGTTTAAGTTGCAACACCTCAGAGACTGGATGCTGAAACTCATCACAGGACCACTGATCTAATTATGCAAACAAGTAGGAACCCCATAGTACAACTTATATGCACATCTGAAAGCATTTGCTCGTGGAGGTTGATCACGGAAGCCAGCAGGTCTCCTTAGAGGAATGAATATTCAATAAACAAAGAAAACTGATGCTAAGTCAGAATTATGTTGGAAGAAAAATCAAACTTGAATATGCTAGTATTTTCCCTGTGAGACAGATTTGTTTTCCTATGTTTCCTAGTATCACATTGTGTGACACCATAAAATTTGTTTTGAAAGAATGTTCTTTGCTTCAAATTTCAGGAATTTGAGGCATCACTTTTTTTTCTCTTTTCCTTCTTCTCCTTCTCATTTTCCTCTCTCTCCCTTCTCTTTTTAGAGGAAGAATACAAGAGGATTTTTTTTCTTCTTTATCTTCTGTGTTAACAGAAAGTTCTTAGTGAAAAATTGTGATCATATTTTTTCTACAGGTACTTTAAGGAGAGAACAGGATAAAGTGGGGAGGGGGGAAGAGCTCTCCTGCATCTCTCATCAATGACCCAGCTAATTACAAAGGGTCAGTAGCAAGCTGTGTAAATTGGCCACTCCAGTTCCTTTTGTCCAGAAAGATGATTTCGGGGGGATATGAGGGTAGGATTCCAAAAGTGCTTGTGTGGGAAACTGAGAGTTTCTGTTCTACTGAAACATAAATTATTCTCTAATCTCTGCAGTATAGAACTGATTGTCATTTTCATTAGTGCTACTTTCTTCTTTTATTCCCCTCTCCCAGGCTGTTCAGCACACCTTTCAGTGAGCTCATACTGTATCCATTTTGATTGTGAGTGGGTATTTTGCATGGCAAGAGATAAGAGAAGTCTCATTCCTGAACAGTTGTGTCTTCAAACTCTGGCAGTGGGAGGCACAGAAGTGCCCTCTTTGCTGCTCACTTTTCTAACTTGCAGCCAGTTGAGGCTCAGCCTAACTCCACACATTATAAAGGTTGCTTTCAATTGAAGCTTTATGTATGTCCCTACTCATAAACCTGAGGAGTTCTGCCAGCAGGCAGTGACACTCCAACTGTGTCCTTTTCTTCTGACTGCCTCCTTCTCTTTGCCTTTGCACCCTGTGCTTTTGAGGCTGAGCAGATCTCGCATAGTTCCAACTGTGGTCATTTCACACTCCAGACACAAAGCAGCTCCTCAGCTCCTTTGGCTCTTCTAGAGCAGCATGAAACAGCTGGGACAAGAAGATCAGTCCAGCAATTTTAGTTGCCTGGAAGAACATGGATGAGTTTTGCTTGCTTAGGGAGAGCCAGATGAGACAGGGAGAACTGTGCAGCAGCTAATTGATCGTCTGTAAGCAGGCAATTAACCTCACTGAAGAGGTCTCACTCAGGTCTTTCCAAAACCTTAGCCCTAGAGTGAGATCCAGACAGTGCTTAAGAGCTCTTAGAAGAAATCTGTATTAGGGAAGATGCCATGCTGAAAAACTACAGCTTGATTTACTTCAGAAATACCAAAGAATATATAGAAATGAGGAAAATGGGCTGTTGTGAAATTTAGAGGTAGATCATTATTTAAAACTATTACCTACTATCACATTAACCTATTTCAGACCAATTTCAATTGTACACAAAAAAGGACACAATTTAGAAGTAGTTTATCAATTTTCTATAAACTCAAGCTTATTCATTCTTGGGCTTTTTTACTTTTGATTTTTCTTTTCATTCTGAGCAAATCTGAACTAGATTTTTGAGTGCTGTAACTGAAGTCAGCAATGCTTGTGTGATAAGTTAGGCTCTGCTGAACGAATTCTACAATAAAATGCTGTTGAAATTCCTGGTGAAAACATACAGAAGACATTTGAAAAATCACAACATGAATTTTGTCTTTAGAAACATTTCCCAGATATATGTAAGTACAAGGAACTGGATCAATTTTTGTGTTACTTTGCTGCAATGATTTGCACTGCTTCTCTAAAAAGCTCATGTTTTTATACTTTCTTTTTTTGACAACTCCTGCCCCTATAGGTTTTGGAATAAAATCTCATTTCCATTAACTCTCAGCATAGGCAAATATCTGTGAGTTTTTTGTTTGCTCATTGGTTTGCTAGGTTTTTTTTGGTCGGGTCATTCTGTGTTTTTGCACTTGAAGCATCTAGATTATGGAAGTTAGCCTGCTGATCATAAAACATTTTGGTAAAGTGGCAAGGTTTGAAGGCTTGACACACTTTGCACAGTTCAGGAAGTTTTGAAGTTCCTCTGCCTGCAGTGAACTCTACACCTCCAGCCAAGTTCTGTCACCCTGTTACATATTTGTCATGTTAACATATTAGGAAAGAAGCTTAATGGGGTGGGGGGGGGGGGGGGGTGGGGGGAAAGGTGATTTAAGGGGTTTTTTTTTAAGACCTTGCTGAGATTTAAATGTATAGGAAATCAAATCACTGTTCTTTTCCTCTCTTTAGCTAGGGAAAAAATTAAAGATAATCTTTCTTAAACATCATGGCTATAAAAGTGCTTTTGCATTTTTTTGCTGGTTCTATATACAGTTAAAAATTACTCTTAGTAACTACATTTTGGGAGTTTTGTCTGGAGTTTGGAAAAGGATCTGAAATGGAATTAAAAGTATTTGAAACTTTATATCAAAATTCTTAAAACACTTTGCAGAAAATAAGTATTTTTCCTTCATATAGCTAATTATTTGTTCTGGTAGCATTTTAAATTTGACTTTTCCTTACTTTTTCTTAGTGTAGCACTCCTTGTTCTGTTACATCTATGTTAACTTTAGCTTAGTTGGCTGAGTACCTGAGTAGAAATAAACTTCTCTATAAAGGCAGAAAAAGGGAGAGAAAATGGAAGTTGAGTGAAAATTTGTGACCAGAGTCACCACTTCTCCTCTGGTGCTCCTATAATGCAGTATTGGTGTGTGCTACCCTCTTTCTTTCAACAAAGGCAACTATAATAGTCTATAGCCCTTAATGGTTGATTCCTGGAATTTGGCAGCTTTTTCTGGATGTTATTTTTGTGTCTGCATGCACGTGCAGGCACACACAAAAATGTATATGTTATTTCAGTATATGTGTGTTCAAGTATAATGATTGCTTTCTGTCTTTTTTTATCTTTGGATCTCTATGCAGATCATGCTTTTTCCTCTGACAAAGAAATACTATGCTCTTAGATTAATTCCAGATGAGCAAAATGAGAAAGGGAATTAATGTATTTCATGTTGCTGGGGAATATGTCCAATATTGAATTATATTAATCCTTACTGTTTGTATACTGACCTATTTACTTTGATGATTTTTACAAATATATGTGGTAATTCAGATTTCCAGTAGGCTTCTCAGGTGAGGATTGCTATTCCCATTTTACAGACAGAGAGAGAGGCATGTGTTAACAACAGAAGGAAAAAGAAAATTTTATATTCCTCCTCATGCTGGAAAGCATAATATACATGTCACAAAGTTTGTCAGCTTTTTTTCTTGTCTCTTAGCTTAGGCTGGGGGATTGCCTCTCTGTGAAAGGTGTCACCATAGTTTAATGTATGTACAGAGAAAATGCATGCATCAGGTGTTTAGATTATCTAAAACTTTCTAATAATACATATATATAAAGAAAAGAAGTCGAATAACGGAAGAGATGACATTATATAAAGAGAAAATACTTCTCTTTTCTGAATTTTTCTTTATGTTGAAGTTATGAGCACTCTTACATACTAAGTAGCCTGTTTGAGAGGGTTATTCATAAGAAATTGATACTGCTGTCCAAAATACTCAACTGATGGCTGTAATCTGAATTAATCAGCTGTAAATTTTCTGCGTGGAGAATTTTTCCCTATGTTTGAAAAATGAACAAAGGAGAGGAAGGTTCCTCTGGCTCTTTACTTTTTGTCAAAAGACTGAAGAAAATCTGTATTTTAGAGAGTAAGCATTGCCAAGGTATTTAGTTTACTTCAACCTCTGATGAATAGTGCATGTATTTTGGGGTGAATGCTCTGCAATGTCTTGTGGCACAGAAGGCAGAACACATTCAGCCTGGTTTGGGTTTAAATAAAGCACAGGGGTATTAAAATGACTTTTAATCAATTAAGCTACCTGATTTTGAGTATGACAATGGTAGTCGAGGTCTTTTCAGTAAAAATATCTGTGAGCAGATCATTTATTGTTGTATATTGACACACTAGCACCAATTCCAGTGAACTCATGTGTTCTTCAGTATTATCTAAGGAAATGAAGCCCAGAGATAATTCATATAAATGGGTTATTTGTTGAAAGTGTCTAGAACAGGGCATTAACTGGTGGGTAGCTACTTAATAATGCTGTATGAACATTCCTATGTGGATAGCTTGGCTATAAAAGGTTGTAATCCTTTTACCCTATTCATCAGAGAAGTCAGCTGTATATTTTGAACAGATTACTTCTGTGTGGGAATAGTCTTGCCCAAATTGATTTTTATTCACCCAAAATATTAAATATTTTGCTTCAGTATATAACACCTGGATCATATTTCTGTCAATTGAAATGCTATATTTAGTGGGGAACTGTGATGGGTTAAAAACAGTCAGGGATTTCTGCCACAGTTAGATGAAATGGAGGTGTTAGCTTTTATATTTTTTTCATAGCTTTTCTTTGTGAGAACACTGGCTGAAAAAAAAGATCTGGATCATTCATCTTGTCTCCCAGTTGCTGGGCAGTGTGTTATTTTCTGGGTTCTTAAGCAGGCAATGCAGAACACTGTCCAACTATCCTGTTGAAACTCTGCTGTTGGGTATAGGGAGAAATCTCATTTATTGGGGGAAAAGACAGCAGATGCTGTTGTAACGTGGGGCTGATGACACTTCCCAGGTTGGGGTGAGGGAGTGTGCATGGCAGAAACACGGAGGGCAAGAGGAGAAGATGCTGAGTTCTGTGGTTCATGGCTCTGGACTCATGTTGTTCATCAGTGCTGGTGCTCAGCACGAGCATCAGAATGTGATCCTACTGCTATTTTCTAGTACAGCTTAATTTATTGATACCACAGCTGTTGGACTGGACCGTAACGTGAAGTGACAGCCATAGCATAGCAGTTGGCATTTTGAGAAGTGATAAGAATTCTTGTTTACTCTGTAAATGTGGTAGTTCAGATTTGTCAGCCTTGGCCTCGTGTGTTACATAAGAGAATAACACACAGTGTTTTGTTGTCATTTTTTCGTAATTAAATCAGTTTTATTTCCAGAACTAAAATTTTGATTGTTCTCTATTCCTTTGTGCAGATTACACCCCTGAGAGTTTTACACGTTGATCAACAGAAGGGTTCGGTTATATAGGAAAAAACCACTCCATACTAGCAATGATGACAGATACAATGAAATTAATTCTTTGCTGTCTCCTTTGATGTACACAGATTTTCCTCATTAATATTGATGGACTTCAGAGTCACAAGCACATGTTGGGGGTGGGGGAAGAAAGCCCCTGAATGTTGTATTTTGCTTTTTGTGGAGCTGACTATATCACTTTATGTTTAAATGTAAGGAAAGCTGCTGACAGTTTTGATATATTAAATTATAACTGAGAACTAATTCAAGGATCAAAGATGCTCTTTGGGAGACATCACTTTACTGGTAGGAAAAATCATTACCTTTTTTCCCAGTCTCATGTATTTGTACTGTATGTCTTGGAAATATCATTCCCTACAGTTTCTGAATCTTGATGTTTAATTTAACGCAAAGGTCTTTGAGCAGCACAAAGGGGGGCTTCTGTTAGTGAAACCTCGTAGAAGGAAATTGAAATGTACATGTTTTTTCTCATTTATCAAAGAAGTGCAAAAATCTAAACTGACATTTTATATCAAATGAATTATGAACTGTGTACCTCATACCTAAGGGAACAACAGCTAAATTAGGCTTTTGTTAAAAAGAGACAGAGAGAATAAAAATAGGCTTTTAATAAAATATACAGTAATTTTTGGTATTTTGGCTGAATCTGACATATACTATACTTTGCAGAGGAAAACTAGAGAATATAGGCTACTTCAAAGTTTATATGCTTTGAGTGCCATAGAGTGAATTGAGAAGCAGGTTAAGATGACACACAAACCAGAGTTTCTACTTAATAGATATTGTGGCTTTGGTATTTTTGTTTTCAGCCTTGTCCAACTCAGGTGAACAGGAAGAGTTAATATGCTTTGTAATGGCATGAAGACTGGAGCAAAGTAGTATGTTGTTGAGGGGGAGGTTGCTAGGGGTTTTTTTGTTTAGTTGGTTTTTTTAAAACTTCTATTTGTGAGAATGTGGTTGCTACCGGAACAGACTTCCAGGAGCAAAATTTTACAAGACGCATGATGGAACTTTAAGAAGACAATTTTCAAAGAATTATGCACTTGGTATCCTACTGGCATGACTTCTACTATCTTGAGGTGAACAACATTTCTTCCAAGCCAAGACAAGACTCCCAGTCTGTAAAGTTAGAGTTTTTGACTCATTTTGACATTGAGTCAAAGTCTTTTTGTGATTACCATATATACATAAAGAATTAAGTAATAGCTATGAACAAAAGCCAGCTCAGTGTTGCCTTGATTACTAGGAGCAGAAACTAGAGACTCTCTTTCCCCTGCTTTCTGCAAGTAGGGAAAGAATTTGTGAGATGGAAGTCTGTTCTGGCTGCAGTTGTTTTGTGGCCAAAAGATAGTCCACTGACCTAGATCTCACAGATACCTGTAGGATATTCACGATATAATAAGTCTGCACCACCCACTGTATGTAGTGGCTCCCTAACACCAGCTAATCTGTCATCTTGTCAGATCCATTTTCTCTTTATGGTCACTCTCAAGCTTGGTTTCCATCAGAAATGGTAGTATTTCACACCATCCATTAGGTACCACAGAGAAATTTATGGATTAAAAATAACTACAGGTAATCTTATTGCAAAGCTAATTTATTTGCAGCCTGCATTGTTCTCCAGTCTGTACATACAGGGATATATAAACTGAGGCGTCTGTCAAAATGCACATCAACTGGTAGCACTGAGGGTGGTCTGTTCTTTAACAGTCC
Source organism: Taeniopygia guttata (assembly GCF_048771995.1). NCBI lineage: Eukaryota > Metazoa > Chordata > Aves > Passeriformes > Estrildidae > Taeniopygia > Taeniopygia guttata. The sequence continues at coordinate 104,601,576 of NC_133027.1, read as the reverse complement.
ACCAGCACATGTATACTGCAGGTTTTCCAGTATCCCATTTTCTTTACCATTCAGCTGAGGTTGCTGTATTTTCTTAGTTTCTTTTGTCACTTGGAGGGAGATATAGAATCATAGGGGTAGGAAAAGATCTTTAGGGTCATCAAGACCAACTTTTAATCTAACATGACCAGGTCCACCACTAATCTGTGTCCCTAAGTGTCACTGCTGAGGCAGGATGGGAATAAAATTACTCCAAGTTCAGAAGGCAAAGAACAAGCTTTATTAACAACTAGCATTCCTCTTTTATAACCAGGATTGCTAAGATGAAACATGATTGTTTCATGTCAAAGTGAAAACCTTTCACACCATTGGTTCCCTATGAACAGCACACGGTGGTAGAGCATATCTATAAACAATATGAACAGAAAGAGAGATAATAAATGGTTTACATTCCTCTCAGACTTTTCCCCAGGCTTAGCCTGGCAGAAATCTCTCCTTTTCTCTCTGACTGAACTGAGAATGCCCATACCTAAGCACCACACCTGCACACATTTTAAATGCCTCCAGGGATGGTGACTTCAGATTCAGGCAGTCTGTTCCAATGCTTGACAACCCTGTATAGCTAATAATCATCTGCTGAAGCCATATCCACTTGTTCCAGTAGAATGGTGCTTTCTGGTTTTGACTATCTGGCATTATCCTTTTTCCTTCAATCATAGAATAAATCAATATTAAAATTATTTTTTAAGAGGTTATGCTTCATAACAATGCATATGCTTCTTGTAACATCACCATCTCTGTGCCTTTTCCTCTTTCTTTTATCTTATTTTCTTCTACGACGTTAGAATCTCCATTTAAAGAATTATTATGCTGAAAAAGAGTTAACTGGGAAATCAGCTCATGCCATGTTCTTTCCTCAAAATTGTAAGTTATCTCATTTACAGTAAGAATTTGTTTAGTCTGATGGAGATTTGAAAACTTTTTTACAGAAGTTTAATCCCATTGCTGTGTGTCCTGGGAAACATTCTCTGTCTTTGCAAAACTGCTGCAAAGCTGAAGATTCTAATGTGTCTATCCTTACTGTTCTTTTAACTACATAGGTTTAAAATTTTTCCCTGGGCTTTTCCCAACCATGAGTGATAAAATTTGGGGGGTTTTCACTGCTTTTGGGGAGTCTCTGGATTTCCAGAACTATCTAAGAACTGTTTTGTTTCAAACAAGAAGCTACAACCTTAAAAGCCACCTTGCAGTACTCTGAAATTCTGGCGTCAACATTAAGAAAGAGATTTTAATTTAGCCAAGAGTCTCCTCACCAGCAATCACCAGAGATGTTTCCATGAGTGTGGAAGGTACCATGCCTGCCTCTGGTTATGTCTCTGATGCCAGATACTAATTATAAAGAAAGCTGTAAGATGTTGAAGATGATGTCAATTCTTTCATTTTTTCCTTTGAAAAAGCAAACTAATCTAAACTCAAAACTGCTAAACAACCAACTACAAAAAAGTCCAATAATAATAATAATTATTGCAATCCAAAAAAAACCTCCCGAACTTAATTTCTAAAGCTACTTCATGCAGGAAGCGGAAGTGGTTGCATGATGATAGACAGGATCTTATGCCCACTGCTCTTGCCACATCTGCCCCCCTAAGTTAAAACAGGCATATCTGATAGTTTCTTAAAGCTGTTTTACAGAGATACTTCATTTTCCAGTAGCCAGAGTCACAGTTAACCAGCAAGAGCTGTTTGTTTGATTGCAGTTTCTGCCTGATTTTATAAAACCATTCCTTATGGTTTTTCTTCATAGTATTTAAAAAAACATTATTTTTGTTATATGGCAGTTACTGGCCTGCCATCCTTTTGAACAGTCCTTTTGAATAATTAGTTGTACTATACAGTTATAAATTCTAGCCAATGTCCTTACTACAGGTATTAAAATCATTAATCATTCAGCTAATTGCTTATTGGCATTCTTTTGTAGCTTTTAGAGTTTAGTACATTTCTTGCTGAGTAAGATAGACAAACTTCCTAACATGGGGAAGGAAGGCAGGTTACTTCTTATGAAAAGGTGAGGTGACAGTTCTATAGGATGTTTTTATAGTGTTGACCTCAGTGAGATGTAGCATTCAGGAAAGAAACATCCCTTACACATATTTCCACTTGAGACCCATGCCCAGGTTGCAGGTGTTGAGGTTGTACATGAAGAAAAGTTCATTTAAAGGAGGGGAAGGTCTGATTGTTTGGGTTTTTTGTTGTTTTGGGTGGTTTTTTTTGTTTGTTTGTTTGTTTTTGGTTTTTTTGCTAGAACAGTATTAATGAAGAATAAGTAAGCCTGCTTTGGGATTTCAAAAGACAATTGTCTTAAACTTCAGGTCTGCAGTAAAGCCCAAGTTGATTTTTAGGGCCTTACCAAAATTATGCTCTGTGGCTAGGAATACCAAATAGTGAAAGTGCAGAAAAACCCAATTAGAGCTTACATACTCAATCCAGATAATGAGAAACTTTAGGTATTTTTCAAACACCTCATTTTTTTTTTCTTAATGATATTGTGCCATATAGGTAACATTAAGGGTTAATGCTAAAATGCTCTTCTGAATAGATTTACAAAATCAGAGGTATAAAACCGGATAGATCATGAAGAGAGAACAAGATATTTCTGTACCCTGTTTATATTATACTTCTGAAAAGAAATTTTCACTAACATGAGGTGTGAACAAGTTTGGATTTCCTCTAAGTTTACAAAAGCTTTAAGCTACTTCTTTATATCTCTCAATTTGCTTTTTGCCAAAACTTAGCTTCCTTTCTTCCTAAGATAAATGTGCCAGAGAGGGGATAGCAAGAGGGGCACCACGAACCTTTCACATTATGTGTTCCAAATGCAAGGATGTGTTCCAAATGCGATTCAGTGCAAGGATGTGCATTGAATAAGGGTGTATTGTCCTTGGTATATGTATTGTTGGGTGGAGCTATATCTGTAACTGAAGACAACCAGCAGTGAAATTATAAAATCAGAAAGAAAATCCAGAAATGTTCTATTCATTCTCTAGTCATTGAGAGTGGGAGAAATAATGTGGTTACACGTATATATTAAATGAAAATATCAGGAACAACTCTTATATGTAGTATACACTGAGAAGGAAGAATAGTGGGGAAAGAGTTAAAAACCAAGCCAGACTAAACTTTGGGGAACCTGTGACAATAAGAAACAAAAAAAAAAGCAATCTGCTTTGCCAAGAGTTAAAGGTTTATAACTAGCATGCTGTTCTAGTGATGACATATGGCCCAGAATCATGGCCTTTCTCTGAAATGAAGCTAAAACACATGCTCAAGTTGAGAATTATGGGGAGTGCAATGACTGGAATTATTTGGACTGAGCAAACCTCTAGATAACAGGTGTACCTGAGAAAATCAGAAGAAGCAAATGTCGCAGTGCGGAACGTATTGCCATAAAAAGTGCCATAATGAGATGATCTCAGTATGGGCACCTGAAATAGAAAATTATTCAGGAGTACCTAAACAAGCACTACCATAAGATAAAGAAACAGGGTTTGTGAATTGAACCTGGAAAAGAGGAAGAGTAGTCATGACATGGCAGAGCAAGACACTCTGAGATGCAGTCTGGGAGGAACTTTTCCTTGCTGTTTTGGTGCATATGCTTGAGAGCCTGTTTTCCTTCTCCCCTATAGTTAAATTCCTGCAGTTATCATTTGCATCCATATGTATGAAATATATTTTGATAAGATACAAATGCTAAACATTTTATATATGCAGATGTTGAAACTTATAGAGTTACATATTCATAGCTCCAAAATCTTCTAGATGCCTATCTGGAGATATTATGGATACATTGGGGTCAGTATATCTGATCACTGTTAAAAAGGGTGACACTCACTTTAAAGTTGGTGTGAGTTTGTACAGTTTTATAGATATGTAATCAAGCTCTGCTTTCTTCTGGCTTTTCTGCTTCTTATGAAAGGAGACATTTTTATAATTAAATAATAATTTATTGTCCTAATAGCAGTTCACCTTTTAGTAGTCCTGCTCAAAGTCGTCTTCTTTCAGAAAATTTGCATTTCAGATAAATCCTAATGATAAATATAATTAATACCTCTCAGAAAAAAAATAAGCTTTCAACATGGAATAAACATTTAAGCACAATGATTTCACATAATGATTGCTGTCCTAAAGTAAACAAATACTTACAAAGCTGACTATTTTTGCACACATTATTTAAGATAAAGAAATTGAGGCAAAAAGTTGAAACACTTTTCAAAGGCTGCTTAGCACATTACTGGCTGAAGAGGGATCAGAGCTTTCTCAATCCATCTGTATGTACCTGAATATTTGGAATACAATGTATCACTGTCATCTTTAAACAGTTTTCAGTTTTTATTGTTTTGTGGAACTGTTTATTAATTATTTGATTAGAATTGACATCTGATTAAATATTTTATTCTGCCTTGTAGTCTCTTGATATACAAAGCATGACTTTCTGCCCTGCTAAGTGAGGATTTACTAGGCTAGATGTTGATTCAGTAGGTTGCAAGTGGAGTGCTTGCCCCTTGAGGGTCATATTAAAGCTCGAGGGGAGATTTTTGAGCAACACTGCATCTTAAAGACGATATATCAAGCTGATAGATACATGGCTCTTCTGTTGAGAAATTCACAGTAGAATTATTGCTTGTTGCCAGTTATTACTTGGGTAGTGAGGAGTCTCTTGGGGATATGGATTGGATAAAAAGGGTTAAGCTGGGGGAAATGTTACACTGAAGACCTTGGTGATGAGGAATGCTTGAAATAGTCAGAGGATGTTTTGTGTGCAAATTAGAATTACCATTTTGGGGGGTAAGTGCTCTGCTGTTTTAATGAGCAAATCGTGATTAGTTTAATAGAGCACCTTTCTCATTATGACTCAGCAGAGACTTGACAATTTATTTGCTGTACCCTCCTGCCCCCCTGCCCCATTCCTTTGGAGAACACTCACTAGTACATTGCTGAGGAAATTCTCTGTGGGCTACAGGAAGCCATTCAGGTAAATACAATTGCTGTATATTGAAACATGTTGGTTTGAAAGTAGTGGGCTTGGCTTGTTCTAGCAACAAGACTCAGGGTCAGGCGACTTTCACAATAGAGATTTGTCCAAATTTTCTGCTCTTCCCTATGCTGTGCTTTTGTTGGTAGAAGAGATTTGGACATTTAGCTGAGATTACCTACACCATTAAAATAACATCCAGACTGTGGAGTTGTTATTGACATTTAGACAGCTACATCTTTGTTTTTTGATGAACATTCCTGTATCGCTGTAATAACCACCTCTATACATACATAAAGCTTAATCTGAGCTTTTACTTTGTAGATCTCAGAGAGCTTTACAAAGAAGGATGAGTATTATTATCTCCATTTAACAGATTGGTAAATGAAAGACAAAGGTGAAGTGATGTGTCCTGACAGAGCTGCAAATAAATTTAACGCTTTTGCCTCCTCAGTGAGCTTCCTCACACTATCCCCTCAATAACGTGAACTTTGACTTCTTGGCCAAATTACTAGGTTGGCTAATTAGATTCATTTTTAGTTGTAGCCTTTTTTGCTGTGTAGAATTTCTGTGTGAACTTTAAAAACTGGTGTATTTTAATCTGCAGACAGTTTAGTTTCACATGAAGCAGTACCCAGATTTGAAGGAATATTGATTGTTTCTTCTGGTGTCAGCTTACAAAAACACTTAAAAACCCTGAACTAAAAATTTTTACTTTAATTACGTCGTCTTTTTTGTGCTATCTCGGTTTGACTTCAACTTCAGGAATCACCTTATATAGAATGCCAAAATAATACTTGATTATCTGTGAGTACTGCGCTTTACATCCATAAGTTTGAAAACCTTTTGTTGCACAATTTAAACACAACTCTGCTTATGTTGCTGCTAAACAGAACAGTGTTAGGTAAGGTAAATAAATGTGTTCTTCATTTTACTGTGAGACTGAATGTCTTGTGCAGAGACATTTGGTGTGGAAATTCTTGTTTTTGATTGCTCAGCTGGAGGGATATTTGGGCTGTTTAACTTAAGCCAGCCACCTTCTTCCCTCTGAGGTGAAGTGCTCACAAGCTCTTTATAGGCCTTGAAGGTGTTGGCATGGGATTTGCAGATCATGAATTATGTTAGTCTCTGAGATTTTCCGGATTTGGAAACAGGAGGATTTTTCAGGTTTACTAGGGATTTACCAGAGCTTTTTTCCGTAGATGTAGATAACAGCAGCAGGAAGGAGCATCCAAACACAGGTCCTCATATTATATGTTTTATTTTTCACAGTGACAGAGGAGCAGAAGGGAATGAGGGAAGCTGGAGGTTCTCTCCTACTTCATCTTGTCTTGAAAACAACCAGGAGAGATGTAGGGCTAGGGGCCAATTATCAGAAGTACCTGATAACTCCAGTACCCCAGAAGCCAGCTTTCAGTAAAAATTTTGTATGAGAACTGACAGACCTTGAAATGTAAAGGGAATAAGTTTCTTAGGTTGGAGCAGGACATGTATTGTGCCTTGCCCTGTAATGCTGTTTAGATCTGGAGATGAAAAATGTTGAAGTGCCCCAGATATAAGTATAATCAGAGTAAAAAGATCGGATTCTAGTTCACATATCTTTTAATGTATATATCAGTATAAATAAAAACTATTGTATGTGACTGATGTCTTTCTTTTTCAGAGTTGATGCATCCTTTCACCTGTCTCAGGGAGAGAATGACTCAGACGGTGTATCACAAAGTCTGTTTCTCCCCTCTTAGTAACCACCTCATACACAGGTGGTAAATGAAAATCATAAAGCTTACTGTAAATTACTGTTTGCTCATCTTAAAACTTACAGCTTAGGCCCTGAGGCTTACAGCTACACTTTGAGATCTGTGAGACTGGTTTTCTGCAATAGCGACAAGAAGAAAATGACAGCAATGAAAAAGGATTTCTGTTGGAAAGACCAAAGGAAAAAAAAGCAAATTATAACTACTGGACCATGAAAAGCAAAACTATTATACAAGAGTTTAAATTACAAAGGCAGTAACTTTCCAGTGTTTTAACTCTAGAAAAGAGCTACAGAGATATGGCTACAGATGTGTTGTATATAAAAGTTACAGATGTGTTTAAATACAGAAAGTTTCTTCAACAGATTGATCTCTTGTTAAAGAAAAAGCAAAGCCATAAACGCACAGGTGCAAATTGTCATAGTTCTTTTTACTGCATGCAGTGAAATTTGCAGCAGTTAAAGGTCATTGGTGGTATCACTACTGACACATTTTGATCTGCAATTCCTTGGACTTCATAAAAATTAACTTCCTTAACAAAACAGTGGGCTACACACTGAGACTTCAGCAAATCTATTTTGAGTTCTACCTAAAGTTGTTCTTAACTTAAAATTTCTTCTGTTTTATTTTTAAATTATTATTAATTTGTAAGGGTGAGAAGGTGTCCGAATGTAAAAAGTCTGATCAATTTTACTCATGCTGGGTAACATTTCTGTGAGCATTTCCTTAGCTTCTCAGGGTGGCAGAGCTGGGCACAGGGAGACGTAGATAATATCTGAACAGGTGGTAGAAAATATGTTGTTTCTGAATTACTTTTGGTGTTTGGAGGTTTGCTTTTAGCAAGATTATATTCACGTATTGGAAAGAAGAAAATTAAGAATCAGCATTGTTCAGTAGTGAAAATGTTAAACTAAATGGACCATGTTAACATTACTGTTGATCCTGAGGAACAGTTTTTCCAGTATATGGAGCATTCTGTTTCCACACGGCATATGTTCTCCGTGGTTTTCTCTGCTCTAATTCATCCATGTTTTTCAACAGCTCCAGATGGCGTGATGCCTCCAAGGCTTTCATCTGCCACTCCAACCAGTCTTCAGGTTGTCTGGTCTACACCAGTTCGCAACAACGCCCCAGGCACGCCCAGCTACCGACTCCAGATGCGGCGGCGGCGTTCTGCTGGTGACATTTTAGAGTACGCAGAGCACAGCAAGGCCACCATCCACTGCTGAGCAAGAAAAGTCCCCTTCCCTTGAACACAGCTCACTTTTAGAGTGGCTGGTCTTGTTACAAGACAAAATGTTTTAGTCTTTCTTGACCTGCTGGAATGTGTTCTGAAGTAATTCGTGTTGTTTTTCTTCGCAGTTTGCATCCCAGCCCTACTGCTTCCTTACAGCACCGGGTCGGAGACCTGCAGCCTTACACTGAGTATGAGATGAGAGTGGTTGCCTCCAATGGTTATGGCAATGCTTATAGCAACTGGACTTCAATGACTACAGCAGAGGACAGTAAGCAGTCAGATCTTATTTAGCTCCCTTTAGCAGAAAATACAAATAATAGTCCAACTGCCATTGTACTTAATTTCTTTAAGTTATCTAGCTTACTCAGTTGTATAGCAGTAATGTATTTCCTTCCCTAGTATTAACTTGAAGTAAAAACTCCTAAAGGATCAAGTATCTGTTGTCTTACATATTCATTTAAAAAGATGGATATTTATTTTGTGAAGCAGTATTTTATTTCTGTATAAAATCTCCCTTCAGCAATATATAGTTTAAGATACACTGGTAAGTACAGCTTTCTAAGTGGTGTTCCTTTATGTTCAGGGCCTTGATTCTGATTTCAGAGAAAATAAGTTGAAGATAATAGTATATGACAGTTGTCTTATCTCTGTGTTGAGAACACTCAAGCTACCACAGAACTTTTCATTCCCAGTGATCTTTGTTAATTCAAAGTAGTGGCCTACTGATCTGAAATTGGGTTTGTCATTGTCAATCCCATCACTTTCATTGTTAATAGTTCTGTGTTCTCCAGACTCTCTCCCCACAATTTTTTCAACAGTCCCCTGATTTAGCAACCAGCTGTCAGTGTACAGGTACGACCAGTTAGTTGACAGGATAGGATTTTGCATCTGATTCAATATATAAGCAAAAACGGATGACAAAATGACAAAATTTGAGCTTTTTGTTTGTAATACAGATAGAAAACATACAATTTCCTGCTTTTTTCTTTTTTTAAGGAACTGAGCTGTTAGCTTTCTTAAGGTAGCAGCATATCTAACATTGGTAAATACTCAGTGTTGGTGACTCAACTTGATATTAGTCCCTTCTCTAAATGGTCAGTTGTCTATGTTGTGAAAACATTGAGCAGAAAATGTTTTTTCCCACAATTTTAAAGCATTTTTTCTTTGAAGCTGAGCAAATTATTCACAACAGAAATGTGTTTATTTGATAAATTAATTTAAGCTCTGAAGGTACTAATTCTTCTATGAACGTACTACCTATAAGTAAATATAAGTTCTGAACTTGGTCTTTAGATACCAGAGCTGTTTTATCTACCTGTGGCAATTCTTGTCGAGATTCAGTTATTTCAGTACAAAAGTGAATATGATACTATTGAACTTCTCTGCATTCGTAGTCAAAATGCAACCAGTCTCCTAAGACTATTTTGTTCCAATTGCATTAATTATTTAGCTCTGGTCTGATATTCGCATAGTGTTTCTTTTCACATACAAGGAGGACAGAAGTACATTTCAAAGGCCTCACTTGTAACTGATATAAAAATTATTTTTGTGCTAAGTAGTAGGTGTGCAATTTTAAAATTCTCTTTTGAGGAGTTAGGGGTAGGGTGGAAAACCCACACAGGAGATGCAACAGTATCCAACAGCCCTCATAATTTAAAAAAAACACCCAACTTTCAGTGGTGGCAGAGGACTCTATGGTGTCATAGTGGAGAGCTGCCATCTGTGAAAGGATATTCAGCTCAATTGCTTAAGACTGAATTATTGTCACTGGGTCTAAGCAGTATTTTTGTCAAGGGTTCAGCATGTTTCTTGTGAAACCGCCTATACTGACAGTTTGTTGCAGAAGTACACCTAATTCCTGGCCCTGCTAACCAACAGACTTTGACTTTTTAAAGTACAATTTAATAGTGGAAATTTCCCATCTCTTACTCTGTTGAACTAGATGTGTATTATCTACGTGTTTTTACTGAATTTTATTCTGTAAATATATGTCTTTTTTGTCTCACCAAAGCATAAAGTATCTGTAGGCATAAAATATATGCATGTGTATGTCTGTGTGCACATACACTTGACAGCAGTAGATGTGAATCAACACATTCACTTTTAAAGTCAGTAGAGTTCCGGTAATAGAAGCTGATGATTTCACAATATATCTTTGTATTATATTTTATTTATGATAAATATGTAGTAAAATAGGAGGATATTGGGAATAATTAAGGGAAAATTAGCAAATGCTGCCATAAAAATATTTTGTATCTGACAATGGAAGTTCTTAATATACAGATTAGTAGGTTTGGGGTATTTTTTAGTGCAAAAAAAATGCAGTAAAGAATCTTCAAATACTTCAATTTACATGATTGTGACACTAGTAACTGATTCCATGCATTTTTTAAAGTGTAACCTGCCCATGCCAGATAACAAAAGTATACATAACTATGAATATTTTAAAACCTGCTAAACATGCATTAATAAAATATGTTTGTTCCAGTGATCTTGATAAATATAGCATCAGAATGTTTACTGCCAGAATATCTACAGATAGAAACAATTGATGAAGTTTCTGAATTAGAACTTGCTTTCAGGAACATGAATGTAAATTTCAGATAGCTCTCTTGCAATCAGTGTAAAGACCACTGAACTGAGAGGTCAGGATGTACCATTGAACTGAGAGCAGAATCTCATACATTGTATTCAGAAGTAAAGCTAAATCTTCCAGGTATAATAAAGGAGATACAAGTTTGGTTTTCCCTTTGGCTACAAGGAGCCTTTGAGCTCTCTGGGATTTGCAAAGACATTGATTACAGTTACCTGAAGCTGCCCCAATGGCAGCTCCTGGGTTCCTATGGTGTAGATTTAGGACTGCAAAATAATATTGTCTGATAGCAATCCACATGGTGTGATTTCTGTTCAGAGAGATATCTCCCAAATGAGAAAGGTGCTTTTTCTACTGCTTGAGAAAATACACCATGACTTGGACAAGTTCTAAGATAGCAAAATTTCTACTTTAAATTTACTTGATTAGCTTTTGAACACCCCAGTGTCCTATAGCAACACCCCAGAACCTGTCTGCAGCCCAATGAGTTGCATACAGCAGAACATCTCTATTGCAAGCATATTCTCTGCTGTGGCTACATTTTGGTTCTGTGGGTCAGTGTACAACTCCAGTATGGAAAGCTCTTACTAAAGCCCTGTTAAAAGTTCCTGGCTTGCACTAGCTGGAAAAGAAGATTTTGTGAGTTACCTAGCAGATAGTCCATTTTTTTATTTTTTATTTCTTATATAAGTGACTTCAAGTCCATCTCTTTTATACATAATGAAGTTACAGGTCAGTCCAATGTTTCTTCACAGTAAGTAAGGGCAAAAGCACACAGTTGTCACTGGAAGTAATTACATATTGAAGTTGCTGGAGATACAAAAGCATTTTAAAACTAAAAAAAGAGAACTCCTGCAATGTATCAGCTGAGCTACTTCTTGTCAAATCAGGGAAGCATTATTCCTATCATAGGGAGTGCTATGGTGTGCTCCTCTGGCATGCTTTGGTTCCAGGATGAAAAGCCTCAGTTTGTGGGAAGATCTCACCACAGATTAAACTTCCTGTTGAGGGGAAGAGGAGGGTCAGGCACTGATCTCTTCTCTGTGGTGGCGGTGACAGAACCTGAGGGAATGGCCTGAAGTTGTGTCAGGAGAGGTTTAGGCTGGGTATTAGAATAAATTTCTTCTCTCAAAGGGTGTCTGGACACAGGAACAGGCTCCCCAGGGTAGTGTTCACAGCCCAAGGTTGGCAGAGTTCAGGAAGTGTTTGGACACCACTTTCAGGCCCATGGTGTGACTCCTGGGAATATCCTGTGCAGAGTCAGGAGTTGTGCTTTGATGATCCTGATGGGTCCCTTCCAGCTCAAGATTGGTGATTAAGATTCTGTGATCCTCCTAAATCTTCCTGATATAGACAATGAAGATAGGTAGTGCAGAACAAGAGGGTAAATAATGCAGTTTGCCACATTTGGAAGCTCTTGCTTTCTCTGCCTATGACATTTGTTATCTGAGAAGACAGCTCTTCTGCTTTAGCTATATAAGTTAGGTGCATATAATTGAGGCATATAAACTAATCCATAAATAGTTGATGTGAATGTATTCACATGAGCTCGAGAAAGAAAAATGGAAACAGAAGCAAGAGAAGACAAAACATGGTAAGGTGACAAAGGGAAGAGAAATCATTTGAAATACCTGACAGGACAAATAGCGGAAGGACAGAACAAATTAAGCTGATGTAGTAGTGGGACATGTGATAAGATGATCATATGATATATATAATGCAAACTGCCCATGCATGCCTACAGATTAGGAATTAGAACTTTATTGACTGGTAGAACTGAAGTTCTGGAACCAATGTACATTTGGAGCAGTAGTGGGCAACAAGTCTTAATACTCTGAAGACAGCTCCTAATATATATTTGAAGGGGTTCATATGGATTGCATGTCGTTGCATGAACAGCTTAACGACTTTTGAGCTCTGTGATCTCATGTGATGAAAGATTCCTGTGGTCCCTTATGCCCAGAGCTACACAATTTGGGTTTTCTGCTGGGTACAGTCAGCAGTACATGAAAGACACCACACTCTGTTAATACATATAATTTCATTGTCCGTGTTTCTAAAAAGAGTAAATGATTCAAGAGTAAAAGGCACAGAATTTTTATTCTGCTTAGTGAGAGAGTTTGCTCGCAAATTAAGTATTTCTCATTAGCTTTAAAGGGCATCAGTTCAGGTACATGTCTTAGTATATTAAATGTAAATGTAGGTTCCTCCCAAAAAATACAACATGAGAGTATAACTCCTTGCTTTCCACGTCTCACAGTAAGTATACAAATGTATTGTTTTAGTCAGGGATTTAAGAAAGATTAATGACAGTTTTGTGCCTTTATTTAAAATGAAGTCTGAACTTTTGAAATAGATGAGCGAAGTAGTCTACCATAAAAGATAATTTCATTTGCCAAAATGAAACTACCTTCTAGTATTAATACTGTAATGAAATGGTTTGAAATATGAACTAAGAATCTTAAGGACAAAGATGCCCATTGTTCCATCTTCAGTAGTTACTTCTATAAACAATTTCATCCATGTAAAAAGCTTTATGATTTTATTTTCATCATTGACAGGCTGAGCTGTGTAGCTGTCATACTTTGCAGTCTTCCCTCCAGTGACAACCACACTGACAACATGTTATACTCCACATTGATTTTACAGTTAAGGAGCTGATTGTGATATATAGGGATTTTAAGAATTCAGCTGAGAGGATGACTTTTGCCTTTTATCATTCCATTAAAATTTTATAACCATCTTTTTCATGTCATTTCATCCATGAATTCTTACTTTAGAAAGTGATAGCTACTGCTGCGAGCATAACTTTTTTCATGTTCAGAGCTTTTTATTGTATTAGCAAACTATCCCAATTATAGTTAATACTCATGTTTTACATAATTGTGGTGACCCTTTCAACCAAGCAGTATCGTGCTAGTTGATTTGTACATAGAATTAGATGATTCTGCTTGCCATTTAAAAAGAAGCTGCACTGAATGAGAGTTGGGGACTAGGATTTAATGCTTTCCCATCCAGTGGGGCCAATTAAGCATCTCTCAAACGTCTTGTTTGAACTCAGAAAGTCTTAAAAGTCTCTCTTTTAAAAGGGCAGTAGGGAATGTGTGGATAGGTATGCTAGCTACCAAAATACGCTTTTTTGAGGGGAAGGGGAGGGACTAGGGGGACCCAAAGCTGAAGTTTGACAGCTCCTCCTGTACATTACAGATTGTCCTTAAGGAATAAGTCTGAACTCGGGGGGCGTTGAAGCTCAGGTTCAACTAATTACCATGAATGTTTCACCTGTAATGCCTGCAACTTATTCAGTAGGAGTATAAAGACTTAGCTGTTCCCTTACAGCAAACTGCTTGAATACTGGGGGGCTTTTCTGTTGCAATTTTTTTCCTCCCTCCTGCAGATGCTCACAGTGCAATAGCTCATGAGCTATAATTAGATGAAATGCAAATTTGTAGTTCAGTGGTAAGTATTGTATTTCAGCTCCTTTCCCCCACTAAACTAGAATTTGCAGCAACTGATTTTCAAGGTCTTTAATTCCAAAGCAAATTGTCCTCCTTCCCTTCCACCCCAGAAAAAAAATTCAGTTTGCAGAATATAAATATAAATCTAATTCAGATTTACACCTCTACCTCTCCATCTTTCAGGGAGATCTAAATAATGGACCAAATTTTGTTCCAACTTACGACCTAATTGATTTTACCCAAGAGTACATGCAAATAGAATTTAATTACTCTTTACAACAGATCATCTTTTGTACTTGCAAATTCAGAGATCTGAATTAATCCTAGTGTGCACAAGCATTAAATACAGAACTCCATCCTTATTATCACCGTGAGTAGAGCAGGATATGTGATACAGCTGAGATTTATGGAGTTGCTTTGTGATGCATCATATAATGAAAGAAAAAACGCTGTTACTTTTCAAATTCAAAGGCAAAAAAAAAAAAAGCAAAATGTAAAATCGCTATCCAAATTTTACATCACTGTTTTCACAGACATCACTGGAATAATCCTGATGTGCCTCTTTTTGTATGTTAAAGGAGAACAGAGACTTCTGACTGCTTCAGCTGTTACTCTAAAATATAGAAGGAGCAACTCATTGTGCTGGATTTATTTGATTCCTTCCCCCATTCCTCCCCCCCGCCCCCCCGCTTTTCCCTTAAAATTTATCAGGAATTATTTAACTTCTGGTGAAGTAAATTATTCTTCCTATAATGTTCCTTCTGGTTTGGACAACAGGAATTAAAATAGTGTTATTGACTACAACGGAATTCAGCATATGCTATGTCACTTCCCCTGAAGTCTTGTCACACCCACAATCTCTAATTAATTTTAAATTTTTGAACCCTTATAATTCTAAATGTAGGTCCCCTCTTCTCCCTCTCCCCCTGCAAATCCCCAAATCTAAAGCTATTTTAAACAATTACTAAATCCAAGTATATCTTTTTTTAAGATTTCAATAAAATGTAATGTTCACAGAAAAATCTCATAAATGTCAAAATTGCTATGGGCAGAATAGGGGAGAATATAGTATTTTCTTGATTTGCTGTAGCAATTTATAGATTTCAGGATGTGGTTTATAAGAATGCTAAATGTTCTGGAATTACAGCTGTTACTGATCAGTGATTGAGCCAGATTTGTGTTATTGCACCATGTTCATGCTTGTACCTAGAGAGCAGTAAAGCCTCAATATAATAAAAAGCACCTGCATTTTAAATGAAATTTCAATTGAAAAACTTAACAGCCCTTCAAATTGCAGAATTTAACGCAGCCCAGTAAAGCTTAAATAACACTTTGCCTCCACAGGCTGAGGGTTTTGCATTCAAGGTGACTTGATTGTGTCGCATGGTGAAATTATTTACAATTAAGGAATTTCTCTGGAGGGCTGCAGAGTATTTGCTGTTCCACAACACCTATGCAGGCATATGGTCGGTCTTTTTCAGTATTCATGGAAGCTCCTGAACCTTTATGATAATTGAATCAGTTAGAGTGCTGAGTGGAGCAAGCATAAAACCTGTTAACCTAAAGGTCAGATCTGTGCATTGTTTATTTATCAGTAGGTGAAAGAGCTAAATCGGCAGCTTCTGTCACAGTCGAAGTAAAAAATCACCTATAATATTAACAGGGAGTAGATAAATTGCAAAAAATGGATTAGAATTATAAACAGAATGAAGTAAAATATTGAATATATAATGAGAGATGCAGTAGAGACTTGAGTTGTGAGTTGTAAAAATCACAGCATTGTTATGCTTGTGCTGTTGGTTGCAATTAGTATCTAGCGCTCTAGAAAAACATCCCTAAAAGCTAGAACTGCAGGTCTACAGTAATACTGAGCCATGCACTTTCTCCTCATGCAAACAACATTGATAGGGCACTTCTGAGACACAGGAGGAAAAAGGGATACAGAAGAGGAGGGCTGGGACTAGGGAAGGTGAGCAGCTTGCCTTTGAGAAGAAAGCCATATTCATCCCCTGAATGTCTGGGCCTACATTTTACCATTTTACAAAGAAACTGGCTGTTTAGTAGACCTGAGCTTCTTTTCTGATTTTTGAGCCTAATTTGGTGAGTACATCTTGCTGATACTGATTTTAAAAATCACAAATTGTTAATAATTTCTCTTTCCTTTTTTTTTTTTTTTTTTTTTTTAAATTTTATTGCAGAGCCTGGACCTTTAGATCCACCACTTCTATTGGATGTTACAGCAAGGGCAGCGAGCATCACCTGGCAGCATCCTTTACAGCCAAATGGCATTATCACACATTATAATATTTACCAAAATGGCCAGCTGCATGCTACAGTGCCAGGAACTACATCTAACTGCACTGTAGAAGACTTGCATCCTTACACTGTCTATGTATTTCAGGTAGAAGGATGCACTTCTAAAGGGTGCTCTCTTTCCCCTACAACGCCAGAAATACAGACTCTTCCAGATGCCCCTGAGGATATTCCTGCTCCAGAACTCTATTCTGATACTCCAACTTCTGTGGTCATATCCTGGCAACCACCCGCTCGCCCAAATGGTTTGGTGGAAAACCTTACAATAGAGAGGAGGGTGAAAGGAACAGAACAAATCTCAACTGTGGCACGCCTCCCCTTCGGTCAGACCATGAGCTACATTGACCAGAGCACTGCTCTGAGCCCTTGGCAGAAATTTGAGTACAGAGTGCTGATGAGCACCCTGCATGGGAGCAGCAACAGCAGTGCCTGGGCAGAAGTCACCACCAGGCCTTCAAGACCTGCCGGTGTTCAGCCACCAGACGCAGAAGCGTTGGGACCCTATTCAGTCAAGGTAGGAATAATTCTCATTGCCGCATGGCTTTAACGTGTTTTCCTTGTAGCAACTGTGTATTTAAGAGAGACATCTACTGGCTGAGCCAACAGGCTTCATTGCTGCAGGGGTAGTTGAATAATTAGTATCTGTGCTTTGGCTCAAAAGCATTAGAATCATTTCCATTTTTTTTTTCTTTACACCAGCCTCTGGCGTTATATTCCAGTTCATTTTCTTCTTTGCACACCTAATGTATTTTCAATATTAAACTTAAAAGATTACTTTTAACTCCCTAATCAGATCAGAAAATTACCTACTACTGTCTCCAAAATTTCAAGACTTCATTAAAATGCTTAGAAGTAATTTTTTTTCCTGTAATTAAGTCTTCTGTATATTTATCAGATTATTTTTTTTTTTAATAGCTAATGAAGAAAAAATAGCATTTTTGTTCTCCTGATTTACGAAAGACGAGTCTTACAGGACTACATAGGAAGTTTTCAATTATTCACATCGTTCTGTTGGGAATGAACTCTAGAGGACAGGATAACTACCATTGTTTTGGCTTGCATACAAACTTCATTCAAGGGAAATTAGTGTAACCAAACAAGAGGGATTTTTGTAGCTTAGAAGCCTCTTTTGTGTAAATACACACATGCTTCCATGGATTCAGTCTTGTACTAATGCCAAAAGTATTGGTACAGTAGCTTGCTCACCAGAGCACAAAACAAAGGACATTTGCATAAGATTGAAGTTCATCTGTTAGATTTATTATTTTTTGGTATACATTGTATTTTCAAAAGGTAAACACAGTGGTGTTACCAATGCAATCTGAATATTTTGAGGGTATGAATTTCAGCACTAAACCAATGCTGATATTTTTTCTTTTTTCACACATAATTTTAAGCTATAAAAAATGCTGACAAAAAATCCTGAGCTTATGAAATTATGTTTTAATGTCTAAGAAATTGCATGTTACCTCCGTGTTAATTGCAAATCAGTTCAATATGAGTACAATGGTTACTGTAAGAATTAATAACGATCGACCACTAGTAATTATGATGAATTGCCAGACTGCTTATTGAAGATTTGGGCAATCTACTTCCAGGACTCTGCCCTCTGTACTTCTGTAGATATATCTTAATATTCCCCACAATTTCTAGTAAAGCATTTTTCATGGATTTGCCAGAAGCTGAGTAAATAGTAGCTCTAGTTCTATCGCGTGTTTCCCCACATGTCCACATTTCACTGCGTGAGCTTTTTCGCGTTGGCTTCAACTCTGAGCACAAAGACTCGCTGCAACCTTTGAAGCTCCAGTTAATGTGGTAAGAATATAATAATTTTATATCTTACCCCTGTTTTTTTCCTCCAAGTGCATTAAGCACTCAATCCTAGTTTTAAAAGCCTGCAGGTTATCAGAGACTGTGTCATTCTTTACTGGATATCTTTTCCTGAGATCAGACACATGTGTACAGTTGTAAGTTTATTGTATTTTTCTCAACTCCGAGATTAAGTAAGCTACCAATACTGAAAGTTAGTTGAGTCATTTATTTTTCTGAAATCTGAATTCAGGCAATACAGTTTTCACTCTATAATAATTGAATTTCAACACAGCATTGTTTTTAAAATTTGTTTTCCCTTTCTTACTGAAGAGTTAAGATGCTTATTTTCCTTCTTCTTCCCCAGCCTGTCATTGATATTCAAAACTCTTTAAAGCCCTTTAATGTCCAAACTGTATGAACTCCTCTACGAATGGTGGTCAAATTTAGTGTCACTGCTGCTCGTGTAGTCTCAGACTTGTGTTTTTCACCTGGAGACAAATATTTTTTGGATCTGTTAAGATCAATTTTTGTCAAAGATGCTGAAGCCTGGATGTTTTTGTTTCCATGAATCAGTTTTACTGTCAGGTTTCATTAATTTTAAATATTTAAGTTAAAATGTTCAAAATAGTTTAAGGTGGCAGCATTGAATTGAGAAAAGTGACTTACATATGTGTCTCTCCAAATATATTCACTCCTGAGTATCTCTTTTGCTAAATTCTCTGTTACTGTACAGAGCATTGGTTCTTTGCTGATATCGACATAAATTCTTGTATTTATCAAGTATTTTAATTTACTTAATGTTGTTCCATTTTAAATTTATAAGTGATAGAAAGTCAGGAACACTTGGTGCAGTTTCTGTGCAGAGAGTATCCCATGGCTGAGATATTACTTCAGTTCTGATTTCTAAGATTCTAAGACTTCTTAAAAATCTTTAAATTTCTCTCACTTGTCCAGGTCAGCAAGACATTTATTTAATTTTTTAGCATTTATTATTATAATAATACATTATTTCTTCTCTTCAAAAAATTGAAACAAAGCTGTAGTTGCAGAAGAGCTCATTGCACTTCGTCACTGATGAGATAATAGACAAGACTTGCTGCACCCAGCAGTTTTCTCGCCTTCTGCTTGTTTGCAGATGGGAGCGCCAGGTGAAGCAACTGGGATTTCATCTTACTTGTCGGTCTTCTTACAGATCTGTCAAATGGATTAGCTTGCTAGACGTGGTGTTGTTTCCTTCCCTGCATTTTTATGGCGAATTCATGTCAGAGTGGGAGGGCTCGGAGAGCACTCAGGGCTTCACTGTATTCCTGAGGCGGTCTTGTGTGAATGCTGTGTACTGGGAGAGTACAAGAAGAACAAGGGAACACCTGTTCACAAAATGTTTGGGGATTTTGCCCAAATTCTCTAGAACTAGGGTGGAGATCTGTAAACCCACTGTGTCCCTTCATCCCAGAAATTGCTAGTTGCCCAGACAGAACAACTGTGCGGTATTCTGCAAGGATTGCCTCTTAGTGGTTGAAATGTATTCCTGTGTAGAAATAGGACAGGTTTCATATGGAATGGCTTTACACTGGTGCCCCTAAGAGTCCTAGAAAGTCTGACTTTCCCTCCTGAGTACCTCAAGCCCAGCACAATTGCAGTGCACATATCACCTATGTAGTGTTCAAATGAAATTTGTGGAGCTCTTGGTGCTTTACAGTGCTCTTACCTCAGTGTCTGCAGTAGCAACTCTTAAGCTCTTTGAGGGTGGAAAACAAGGCATCTCTTTGGGAAGATTTTAATTACCTCTCACCCTAGAGAGAGCTCCTAGGTTAGAGCAGGAGGTTTTGGAAAGGCGCTGTGGGAAAGTTTAGCAAGAGGCTCCTTTACCAAGCCACAGTAGCAAATCAATAGAGGCTTTCAGCTGTCAGTGCAACCAATCCCTAAACCATGAGTGCAAATATTTATTTCTACTGAAAACAGAGAGAATTTACAAAACAAGAGAAATATATTTCCATTGCTTTATTTAATCATTGAATCAATAAAAATGATTTGAGGATGTGAAGAATTCAAAGTGCTCTAGGATGGTACTCACTTGAGTATACAGCTTATTTTCGTCGACTAAAGCTTTCGCTCTACAAGGAGGAGACTATCAGCACTGCAGGTCACTCTCAGGATAAACAGTTCTGATATGTGTGTGCTCCTTTAACATTTCATTTTAATCAGAATGGAACAATATCTCTCCGTAACATTTAACTTGCTTTCCTTTAAGCAACAGAAAGCGTAAAGCTGTCGATAATTTTTGAAGTACCCATTTCTGTGACACCTGCATGATATTTTTTAATATTTGCTGAATTGATAATGTTCATGGTAGCAGAGTATAATGCACAATAAACTGCTTTTGTGGCTGATTAAATGCCAAAGTGAAGTGGAAGTATTCAGCAACTGCAAAAGCCGTTTATTTAGTATATGCCAATGCCATGAACATTATTCCTGTTACACAAGATTTGCTATACCCTAATGTACAGAAGTAGAAAAGAAATTGTTTCCTTTTCTTGTGAGGTTTGCAATTGCTGTGCTGCTTCAATCTCACACTTCACACTGATATGACATTCGCAAATGTAGCTAGGTTGAGTGGCTTGAGAAAGAGGCTGGTTTACACAGTGAATAATTATTTAATAGAGTTCTTTGTGTAGGAAAGGCATTATGTGGCTGGGTACACTGAACTAAATTAACTGTAATATGCAAATATTCCAACTTTGGCCTTATAACTTTTGGTAGGCAGAATTCCCTTTTGCTGCTGGGGTTCTATCTTGAGGATTCTGGCCTGGAAAAGGCAGCTGTAGTTTTAATTATTGGCTTAACCAGAGACTTGCTGCCTCATATTGCCTGTATTGCTCCCCATCACTGATGACTGCCACCACCTGGACCACTGATAGATAAAAAGCTGCAGCCATTTCCAATCTTAATTTAACTTTTTTCTCAAGATAGAAGTTGGCATGAGTTGTGTATAATCCTAATGTTTCTCTCCAGGGGAAACAGTTTTTTTTCCTTTTTAGTGTTTATAAAGAGTTTGTAAGAGAATGGTTTCCTCCTGGTTGGATGGAATAAATACCTCACTGACATATAGTTCTTGTGCTGTGCTATTCCCTCATGATAACATCATTTAAAGAAACTTCCCGCAATTTGATTAGATACAAAATGAGAAAAATTAAAATTATTATTACTTCTCTCTTAATATATGTTATATCTGTAGCCTGTGAGGAATGCAGGTCTGTGGTGATTCTGTGGTACCTAATTGCTATTCTAATTTCTTTGTTTGTTTGTTTGTTTTGCATATTGATTTAATAATGTCATTGATTTTCCATGGATTGATTATTTTTCTGAAGTATTTCCTCATGAGTTCTCTGACTGAGGAACAGCTATAGGCTTTTTAATTCAATTGTCATTCATGTTTGTTGTTACCCACAGAGATGACAGTGTTTTACTTTACTGTTCACCTGCCATTCTGTTATTTGTATAGAAGAAACTGAAGCAGAGAAAGCTGCTATTCCACCCACCATATTGAACAATGTCATTAGTTTGCTGTCACAGTATCTTCAAAAGTTGCCATCTGTACTCTTTCAGTGCAGTAGATTATCATTTATTGCAATAGTGATAAACTTTTCTGGTTGCTATTTCTCAGATTTCACTACTAAATTGGATATGCAAGTGAGCAAACACAAATAAACAAGTCTCTATTTTTATGGTTGTCTTCTGTTCTTCATTAACCCAGAAGCTGAATAGTGGACTGCTAAATGCCTGTTCTGTAAATAGGCTGGGAATAAAATACACAGGAGAAAGATTTCAGCTGTAAGGAACAGATATCACTGACACATTTAAAGCAACATACTCTGTAGTTACAGTTTGAGTATCATGCATGACAAAGAATTAATCCATTTTCCATTTCCCACAGAATTAGTTATGGGCACATGTTCTGGAGCTGGTGTTTTTTGTCTCACATATTAATGTTTGCTGTCCTGGGAAGTTGATTCTGATTACAAAATGCAGGGTGCAATGCTAATTACTCCAAGGTCACTGAAGTCAGTGCTAACAGTGAGGTGATCCTTCAGTGTTCCTCCTCTGCAGGTCACTGTTGGCAGAGAATGAGTCTGTGACGACCCTTCCTCTGTTCCAGGTTAAAACTCCCTTGTACTATTTCATTCTTCAAGCACTTCAGTCTGCAGTTACCCCAGAACATAATTTTGAGAGTAGAAAGAACCCTGATTCCTAAGCTGTGTCTGCTAAAGGAAGATGCAGCACACCCAGGTAACAGCTTCATGCTAGAAAAGGGGAGAAAAAAGGGCTTGGACTTTGTTCACCACTCTTCCAGTTTTATGCAGGTATGCCTGGTGCATCAGGGAAATTGTTTAGGAGCGATCAATCCTTGTGTGAAGATTGCCTTGTGATGCTGCTAAGGTCAGGGAGACCTTGGTTCATTTGACACATAAGTGCTGCTTGAGTGACTTAGGATATTCCAACACCCATAGGAACAACCTTAACTTGCACACTAGAGGTTTTCCACATGTTAGGATTGTGATTTCTTGCACAGCTTGCTCATTTGGTATGGATTATGCAGTGGGGTTTCATCAGCATCGTCCCTCTGCCTCAGATAAAGTTGAAATTCTCTGATGTTGGTGTTTAGGATCATAAATGTTCTTTTGTTTTCCCCACGACTCAAGCCAAGTCCTAGGAGTTTTTGTAATAGCAATCTGTAACTGCAAACTTGATCATGCTGTTCTTCTGTGGTAGTCCTTGCTGAAGCTGGGTGTAACTCATGTGCAAAGTTTATGAGCAGAACTATCAGTGACCTTTCTCAGAATTTGCATTTCCAGTATGACCCTGGCTCGTGATTGAAGCCACAATAATTTCTGTTAAGACAGATAAGAATTTTGGAGGAAATTCTCCCAACTATTCCAGGGGAGCTGGGACATTGTCAGAGGACCAGTCCAGTGGCTGGAATGCAGAATTAGGGTAGCAGGTCTTTGTTTGAAGTTTTGCTTCTTTCTGATACATGATTTAGTCTAGGATTAAGTCGTTCTATCTCTAAAACTGGAATAATAATACTTGCAATTTGAGACTTACAATGTGCTTTGAGACCAACAGTGAAAAGCTCTCAGTAGTGTATTTATTACATTCTGTTTGTAGAGGTTACAAGCAGTATCTAGGAGAAATGAGAATAAAATGAAGCCAAACACACTGATTTAAAAGCAAACTGTTGAAGCCAGGCCTGAACAGTAAAATAGCCTACATGTGCCAATGCCTCTCCTCAGATAGCTCAGAATTAAGTTGCAGGGTTCCAACAGCTGTCAAAAAAGGAAAAAAATTCCAAGGTTATAACTGTTTAATGGGGGGAAAATGGCTAATTTCTGTCTCTTTAAATTTTGTGGTGGAGAAAATAAGGTCCTTTGATCTTTAAATGAAAGCTTCCAGAGTCATTACATTGAATCAGTTAATCTCTCCCAGTAGTTACCTTATTCTCTCTTCCTCATGGGCATCCTCTTTCATGGTCTCAGTGCTGAGCTTCAAATCAATGAACAAACTGTTACTGCTTCCAACACAGCCTGTCTAGTGAGCTTTCCTGCTTTCATGCATTGCCAAGTTCTTACCTCAAACCTTGGCACGTCCAAGAGGAGAAGAGGTCCAGTAGTGCCACGTGTGTGCTTACCAGGCTGGCTCCATCATCTTCATTTATGGGTCAGGCAGTCCCTTGCCTCTTGACAAAAGATGTTTGTGAGGGATTGCACATCCTGTCATTCCCAGGTGACACAGGAAATTCTAAGCAGCTCAAGTGACACAGCAGGGTTAGGGAGTATCCTTGGTCATCCCACTACATAGTTAAAAAAATTATTAACCAGAGCAACAACAGATCTTCATATCTTTGCGTGAGATATCCATACCCAGACAAAAATAAGCTGCACTGTGCATGCTGCTGGCCGCATATACTTTGTTCAGAATGGTTTTTATTTCTCTCAGGGAAAAAGCATTAAAATTTAAAGAAATTTCCCTGTGTAAGCCCCACAAAGCATATCTGCTATGAGCTTACAGTATGAGTTACTGTACCAGTGAAAGCACAAAAAATGCTGTGAAGTAGCACCTGGGAGTTTTTGAAGGTGTCACCAGCTAGGGCACACACTATGTGAAACTCAGGAGCTGAGGTTATGGAGCAGCCTCTGTTCTCCTGCCATTAAACTGTTCTTTTATGTGAAGGGGTTACAGGGTATGATGAGTCTTGCACAAGTTGTGTTAGAGCAATTTTGCAGGTTTAGACATAAAAGTAAGGCATCAAAAATGAAACGTGATTAGAAAATAACTCAGCCTCTCTTCCAGGAAATAAGTTTTGGTACAAAGTGAATGTACCAAATTTGAGACAATTTTATCTTCTGGGAGGGTAGTACCAGGTATTTTCCAAACTATTTGGCATGCAGTTCTTTTTTTAGGAGCCACCTAGCATTAAGCAACAAGAAGGCTTTTTTTCACCAATAATGACAGACTTTCTTTATTAATATTCAGGTAAAAGACCTCAAATACTTTACCTTCACTGAAACAGAATTTCAGGATAGGTACTTCATCCATGCATGTCCAAGAATTGTACAACCTGTGTTCTAGTTTCTGACTGTGTATCACTTACTTTTCTTTGCATTTACTTCCTTTGTTTCAACTTTTGTCCCACCTCTTGCTACATTCCTGGGGTGAGAGGCTGAAAAGGCCTTGACCCTTCGTAAATGCTGCTCAGGTATAACAAAAATATCCCTGTGTTACCATCACTGTTTTCAGCACAAATCTGAAACAATACTAACCCTATTCTACTATGAAGTTAACTCTTCCCAGCCAAAAACCAGCACATACTTGTACTTGAAAACTTTATCTGTTGTCTGTGCTAATTATCCATTTTTCTGTTTCCTAAGCTTATCACTAGATCACATGAAATACATCAAAAAGAGAGTTCTGCTCAATGTCTGTGAGAATGGTGCAGACTTAGTTCCTACCTTTTGTGAATTTTTGCACAGGTTTATCAGTGGTATTTTCTTTATTTGTTTGAACATGATTTGGGGCCAGAAGCAACAGAAATCTGAATACAGCATTTGATAATTAGCCAGAGCTAAGCCTTTCCTATGTGGGCATCAATAATCTTGGTTTTGCTGTCTTTACTCAAGATCACCCTGTTTCTAATTCTCTGTTTAATAGTATTCCAGAATCTGTTATCAAAATCCTTCAGCTTTCTCCAGCACTTTGCTGCCAGCTTTCTTACAAGTCTGATGGCCTAAGAGGTCCTTTTGTACCTAAAATACAACATTTTGTGATCCCATTTTTAAAAATATCATTTTATAAATCAAGTTTCTCTGTTTCCAGGGCCCTATGTAATTGTGCATATACATTTTTAAAGATAGTTCTTTTGAAACTAAGAGAATTAAGGAATAAGTTTAAATTAACAGGAACTAAAGTATTGTGGTATTACTGTTTAACACTTCAGTATTTTCTTTGTTGTACCTAGGTTTTAGATATATACCTAGGTTTTAGGCATATCTACCTTTTCTCCATTTCTGTGCTCTTTTCTATGTTGGATTCAATCCTTAATTATCTCGTGCCTGGGAGGAAAAGAGACAGCAATTGTTATAGATGAGTGGGTAAATGGCAAGAAAAACAGTCCCAGAGCAAAGCAAAGCTTGTATGCTTCCTGCACTGGGATTTTTAGGAAAATGAGTATTGATAGATGCTGTTACACTACCTTTATGAAACTTTGAGATTCCTAATACATATTAGGTTACATGTCCTCGTTGTGCCAATCTGAAGGCTCGTCTCTCATGGTACAATGGCAAAAAGCCTTAAAAATAATTTAGAACATTAATGAACTTTATAGTGCAATTCTTTGTGTGTGATTCTTCAATGGAGCTGGTAAGAATAAATATATATGTAAATGTGCTATCGACTCCCTCCCTCAAAAAAACCCTAAAAACTTAAAAAATCTCACCTAACCACAGTTAGGTGAACAAAACCACAGTAAGAGTAGCAGTATGTATATATATATATAAATACATATGCATGTGTGTGTATAAATCTATAAAAACTATGAATTTTGTATGTAATATTTTTACAATCAAGTTTTTTCAGTATAATTTTATAGTTCTTAAAATGGGAAATTGTCCCTGTTCTTTGTCTGATAGTTACCAGTGTAATTTGTTAATTAAAAATAAAAGGGAAAACCTGCATATTTCATCATATGAAGAGTGCAGAAAAATTTGTTTTCTTATAGAAGCTAATGCAGTTACATTTCTTTGAAAACTGTGGAAACACAAAGATTTGTTTTTATTCTGCTACTCATGATCAAGCATGCCAGGCAATACACCCTAAGAAAATAAGTGTCAGTGATACTTATGATAAGTATTGTACTTCTGCTATTACATCTGAACATCTCATGGAATTTTGAGTAATGTGGAGTGTTCACATTTTATTGGTAAAGCAAAATAATAGATTTTTCAATGGTTACAGCTGTTACTGAGGACCTCACTAAAATTAAAGATTAGATTTCTAACTGATTTCCCTTTAAAAACAAAAGTCTGTTTTGATGTAAAAGAACATCTTCAGATCCCACTTGTGTCCATCTTTAGCATGCTGTGCCTGTATTTCTGCAATGTGACTGTAAGAGATCTGTTATTTTAATTTTATTCTTTTTCCCCTCCTTCTTCAGGTCTCCTGGAAGCCTCCTCTGATTCCGAATGGAGAAATCCTGAACTACGAGATTCGCATGCCCGACCCACGCATTGTCATCGCTGGGAACCCTTCGTCAAGGCTGAGCCATTTGGTGACCAACCTGGTCCCCTACACAAACTACTCGGTCACGGTGATAGCTTGCACTGGAGGTGATGGCTTCCTAGGAGGCTGCACCGAGAGTTTGCCCACAAGAGTGACCACACCCTCGACAATTCCTCAGAGCGTCAGTCCCTTGTCTGTCACTCCCATCAGCGAATCCTTTATTGCCATCTCTTGGCAACCGCCACTGAGGCCCAATGGTCCCCATCTGAGGTAAGCTGAGACTGAGAGAGCAGTTTGCTTCTCCTTACCTAAATCTGACTCTGAAAATTCTGAGTGATGCAGACTTCGTCATGCGATCTCTTAAGTTTGGATTTTTTTAAATTCCTTTTTGGGGCTCAGAAAAGAGACAGGATTATTCAGGGCAAGTGTGTTGTCTGTTCTGGGAGGCTCTGGGTCGCAGATCAGTGCTGTCTGAAAAACCAGGAGGAGCAAGCACAGGATATTTGCAAAATCATAAGTGGTTTGGGTTGCAGCATTGGCTACTTTTTGGTGATGATTTCAGGCAACAAGTTCCACCAATAAAATGACAAGAAAAATAAGAGATCTTTGTAAACATGAGTAATTAACACATCCAAAATTCTCAATACTCTGGGTTATTCCACATGAAGAGAAAGTGACCATTTGGAAGGATGATGACATGAAATAATCTTCAAAAATTAAGTGATGAATAAATTTTAAATGAGATAGTGTATGAGAAAAATGGAAGCTGAAGGGCTAGAAGTGTGAGAGCATAGCCAAAATAGGAAATTCAAGGAAGTGCTGGGTACAGCAGGCTGGGTTTCACCACAGGAGCCAAATAAAGGAATCTCCTCTGAGATTTGTCTGGAATGATGGGATGGGAATCTTGACTTGAATACTGAACGGATGTGTGTAGATATACATTAAAGAAATATGGATTTGAGTGCATAAAGGTTTATAAAGACAAATATATCTTTATATATACACAATAAAAAATGTCAAATCTTTCATTCTAGTGCTTTAACGTATCGTGAAACATTGTGCATGGAATTATAGCTCTGTAGTCCATATGTTCTGGTTAGTAGCTCTCTTCTAGGTGCACTGACGGGTTCAATAATTATCATGTAATGCTGTTTCAGTTGCATGTGTTATTACAGCACAGTAGCTTGACTTTTTCTTCAGGCTTAATTAGGGCACACTACAACTGGATGAAATGATGATTGCTCTACAGTAAAATCTGAAGTTTCAGAAAAGCAGTGTCTGTTATTCTGGGGTTAACAACATGACCATTTTACCATAGATTATTGAAGTAATTCAGCACGACCTACATCTGCAGATTTCATTTCTTTCATGGTGTGCCATGCTGCCCTCAACAAGAACAACCGCTGAAGCAGCTGCTCTGTACAGCATGATGGAACAAGAAGTCTGCAGCAAGCAGAGCAGCAGCAGCAGCTGCCAGTGGGGGTGATTTACACATGATCGCCACTCAGTGTTCAAAAAGATTTGATGTTTTTCAAGACTCGTCTATGAAATATATTGGACAGAATATGCCAGGATGGTTTCCTATAAAGCTGTAATGATCTGTCTTTGGGTTGACACTGATGAACCAACCACTCATGTGAGAGCTGCTCTTGTTATAAAATAATCTGATTTTTTTGGACAGAGTTGGAGATTAATTAGTTTTTGCTATTTAATTTCTGAAGTTATAATCCGAACTTCTGCAGTAATTCAGTTTGGCATCACTAAGTGGCACAATGCTTGCTTGTACCTGTTGAAGATTGTTCCCTAAACTCAAGGGCAAAAGTTGTGGGAAGTTATGCATGGACTTCCTAGCTACTATGGAGCACAGAAAATGTCAGATCTCTCATAAGAGCATCTCAGTTGATTTCTGGTTTTGAAGCAACACTAAATCACGTTATGCAGTACCTGTTAAATACCTCTTCATTCAGGGTCTCAAATCTGGGATGGTGTTGTCCAATATGTCCTTATCAGACTGGGGATGATCTTAACTTTAAGAACTGTCAAATTACACACAAAGTCATTTGTCAATGCGATAATTACAACAGAGTGGTGAACCACACCAATGTATTCTGCAGAACAATTAAACATGGAAAAATTTTCACTATTGTGCATTTTAGATGAGAGTGTTTAAAATCTGCCTGACTACCAACAGACTTCGGTCTAGAATTTAGCAGTAAGCACACACTTAAGCTTACTTAAGGAGGGAGCAGTAAGCCTCCCTCCAGGGTGGGAGGCAGGGACAAGATGAAATAGAGCAGCTCAGCACTTAAGAGAATCAAGTTATGTATTTAAGGGAATATATATGCATATGACCCTAATTTTCTGGGGTATCAAACTGAAACAATTATTGAAAAAATAAATTAAACAGTCCTGTGGAATGTAATAAAGAGTAATAAACCTAAAGATTTTGAACAAATATATCTAATTTTGTTTTCTTTAGAGTGCAGTTTCCTTTTCAATCCCTAGGATTATTAGGAAATGCAAACTATAATATTAACCCCTTTAGTTTGTGGCACTAAGTGATATAATTTTTGTTAAATTCCATAAAAGTTTTGTATAAAAGGTGATGGAGAGTGTGTGATGCAGCCTGGGTGAAAAGCATGTTTTCCAAATCAGGCAGTCTCATGGCTGACCTGATGAAAGATGGGCTTTGGCTGACCTGCTGTTTGGAACAGAGACAGGAATACTGCTTCAGATACCAATTAAAACCAGGATGAAATAATTTGGTCTTTCAAGCTCACATCATGAATTTCTACCCAAACACAAAGGTGCCTTGCTAAGGTCTACAGATGGCTGGAACAGTTAACTCATTCTGTGCCTGTTTTCTCATGTAATTTACACTCTGGTTATTTGCAGACACATTAAGTACAAAGGTACACTTAAGCTACTACTAATAGTAAAATGATAATGGCAGTGCTCTTTGTTTCAGTGCATTTGTGAGAAAGAGGCATAATAATTTCATGTTCTGGAGCAACCTGTGCTTATCATGCAAGTCTGCGTGAGACACTGTTACAGGCTATTTGGACTTGCTCTTGATAACATTTCTACAAAGTTTAAAATCCGTAAATCATTGAATAAATTAGGGTTTTTTTTTCAAGTAGAAATGCTTAATTTTTCATTTTGAAACTAGTTTTGTTCTTTTTTTTTTTTTTAGTAATTGAATGTTTTAAATCACAAAACATTAAAAAGAATGTTTATCTCAGGAAGTTTACAGCTGTGAAAACAAAATAATGTGTGGCTTTAAAAAAACCTGGTTGGGTTCTTTTTTTTTTTTTTTTTTTGTGTAATAACATTAGTTGAGATAATCCTGGTGTTCTGCTTGTCTTTTGTGTTAGATATGAGCTCCTGAGACGTAAAATCCAGCAACCACTTGCATCAAATCCCCCTGAAGATTTAAATCTGTGGCACAATATTTACTCAGGAACTCAGTGGTTTTATGAAGATAAGGGTCTTAGCAGGTGAGATTACAAAAACTATAAAAACAAATGCTGGCATTTTGTATAGTGTGTGTTCAATAGTTCAAAGTATTTCTTGTGTCTTTGTGTAGTGAACATATTAATTATGTAATGAAATATTTTTTGTCATCATCTTTGGTGTTAATCATTCTAATATGCAGGGATTTGTTATTAGTGTGTCATTCTTGACTCATACATTGTTTTGCATTAAAAAACAAATTAAAATAAAAGTCTCATGAAATTTTAGCAGGGATATGCTCATACAATCAAACCATTTAGATTTATGTGTACAGATGCTGTAGATTTGCATGTTGCCGAAATTATAGCATAGGCAGAATGCATGTTTGAGGGAAACACCTGAAAATTGTTTTCAGCAATGTTTTTTCACCTGATTTTGTTGTGTTAGCTTCCTCACCATTAAATGCAGGGTATTTAGAATGGAGAAATAGAGTTTGTGCTCTGTTCCTCAGTATGTAACAGACCTGCTGTTTGGGGTAGAGCAAGGCATTTACTCTTGATCAACCTTAGTTTCTACATCTTGAAGCCAAGGCTGTTGCTCCTTGAGAAAAAATACACAAATAAAGAAATTGTAATGGAGGATTCAGCATTGGGTTTTTCTAGGTAAAGTCGCAGGAAAACCCTCATTAATGGTTTCAGGGTGTGTGTTCTGTGTGCTGGTGTGCTTTATGAGAACTCTGTGTCAGTCACTGACCCTCAAATATCTGTTCTTTCCTTCTACTTTTGTAAAAATTGAGTGAGCATCCCTCCTAAGCACAATGAGAATCAGGAGAACGTGACCTCTGCTCTTGTCAGAGACACACACAGAGATAACTGCTCTCAGAGCTGTTCTTGTACCAATCCTGCCCAAGCGTTCATTCCTTACTCTCAGCCATGCTTGAAAGTCTGCACAGAGTTGCCCTTAGTTTTAGCTTTGCATATTTTAGTGCTGCAGCATATTTTTGTGCATGTAGCAGTTCTGTCAGCAATTCAGAGGTGGCAGTACACCAAGACAGAGCCTCAGTGACCGGTCGTTAGGCACCATGACATTTTAGGTTGAATGAGCTATGGCCAAAAAAGTGTGCCTAATCCTTGGACACATCTTAACACTTCTCCTAGAGAAGGTTCTGCAAACTGCAGCTATGATTTTGCAGTTAACAACTCAGGAATTTGTGGCTGGAGAGAAGATGCTGCAGAGAGGCTCAAGCACTCAAGCCTTATTTTTCCCAGAAGAAAATTCATATATCAGAATTTGTTTTCATTTGTCATACTTGAAGCATGTTTCAGAATTACTGATCTTGTCAGATGTTTTCTTCATTTCTAACAGGCTACAACAGACTCATTTGATTTTTCATTGTTGAAAATATGGGTCAAAAAAATGAATCACAAATTCTCATCAGTAAATTCCAAGACTAGAATACTTTCATTTTTGTTTTTATTGTATGTGTGCTACAATGTCTAAGAACGAATTAAATGTCTGCAAGTGACAGAAGAAGCAGAGAGAGAAATAAGATGTGTTTTGTATATTTTGCCTGTTTGTCAGTACTTAGAGTAAGAGTTGGAGCTAGTGAGTTCTCATAAAGTTGCTTTCTTCACAGTGGCACTGCTAAAGCACTTTCAAAAATCAGGGTGTTAGAGTAAAGCATTTAAAATAAATACAAAAAGTAAGTAGATATACACTGTGGGTGAGTACTTTTTGTACTAAAATCTCTAAATATTAGGCATTTATTGTATGCTTTTTTATTGCATTTGTAGACATTTATCCCACTGCAGCTTCAGTGAAAATTTGAACAAGATGATCCTGAGTTTCTGTCTTCATGCAGTTTTGTGGAAGGGTTTTTATGAGGAAATTAAATTTGAGATTATGAAATCCCATTTAAAATACATTACTATGCCTTTTGCTACAGTGAAGAAATTATGATGTGACAGTCACTTGGTTTACTAAATACAGATGTAATTTTTAATAAGTCTTTGTAATTGGAATATGCACAGTTATAAAGAAAATTATTTTATTAAATGAGTTTGAACTCCTAGGTGCCTTTTTCGGGGTGTTTTTATAGTGGAAGAGTCCTGACTGTGTGGTGAATCCCTTTTACAAATGAGATACTGCAAGTTAAAATCAATGGGTTTCCCAAAAGATGAAAAAAGCCTCATTTGATTAAATTCTGATCCAAATTTTGGCAGGTTGCCACCACTGTAATTACATATTGAATTGAGCTATAATCTCTCAACACCTCAGAAGCTAAAACTATGAAGAAGTGAAATAAAGTGTTTTATTTTTACCATGTTAATCATGCTGAACAATTTCCACAAAATAGATGCCTCTTATGAAGTCTTCATTGATGCATCCCATGCAGATGAATTTTTGTGCAGGGGGAGAAGAAACAACAAAACTTTGGCACAGGCAGAAGGTTTACAGCAAATATGTCCTGTGTCTGCATTTTTCATTCCATTTAATTATTTTTAAAATGTCTTAGGTACACAACATATGAGTACAAGCTCGTAGTGCACAACGAGGTAGGATATACATCAAGTGAAGAAGTGAGAGCTACTACATTAGCAGGATTACCAGAGAAGGGAAGTGTCCTTGTTGCACGTGCTGTTAATCACACTGCCGTGGAAGTGGAATGGTCAAAACCAAGTAAGTGTGCTTAGTATTTATTCCAGTAACCAGATGTTAACCTGCCATCACTTACCATGGCCTGCCTTGCTCTCAGAGGAAACACGGTCCTTGCCTTGATTTATAATATATCTAAATGTCCTTGAAAGGAGAGGAAAGAAATAGGAAAAAAAAAGGCGCACATTTTGCTCTTTCTCAGTCATGTTTGTATTTATTATATGTTCTTTCTGCGGGATGAGAATAGTGAAAATAAAGAAATAGTTAATGCAAACTCCTGAGACATGTATAAAGGAGTACTACACAAAATCCTGTAGTCTTTGTGGCCTATTTCATCCCTTTGTATAAAAATTTACATCTGCATTCCTTCACAGTGAGAAGATTCCCCTTCTCTTTCTTTATGCTCTGCTTCTTAAAATGAATTTAGCCAATTTCTCTAGTTGGTTTGTTAATACAGCAGAGGGGAATTTCTTCATGACTTAAATGCAAATGATATTGTAAGGACTGGGTGTTGAATTGCAACAAATGTAGTCTCTTTATTTTATAATTGCATGCCTGAAGTGAGCATGCTTATAAAAACTGACAAATGTAATAGATCTGAAGAAGCTCGCTGGAGTTTCATTACCTTGGTAATCTAAATCCCTGACCTTCTAGATGTAGTTAATGCGATCTGGTTTTATTTTCATTCATATCTTCAAAATTTCCTCCATATATGTTTGTGAATGTAGAAGTTAAACACCAAGACAAGGCCATTCATTATTTGAAAACCTTATCCTATTTCATTACTTCTTACGTTGCAAATAAACATATTAACTATTTTGTTTGTCAGTGTTTCATTCTTTTTTATAATGTTAGCTTCCAAATTAGTTTTTTGTTTTCTCTGGGAACTTTGGGAAGTTTCAGTATAAGTTGCCTTGCTGTTTTTCCCTACTGAAAATTTCTGACTTCTAAGGATCTAGGCCTTGTATCAGTACCACTTAAAAATAGCATATCATTCTTGATGAAGAGTTTCAATGACAAACCCATATATTATTAAATCTAAAAAAAAGCTTTTGGCTTTTATCAGTTCTCCGTCTCAGTGAGCTGAGTCCTGTTCAGTAGCACGGTGTGTCATTTCAAGATTTTTGTGTTAGTGCTTACAGTTTTCATTGTAATTATACTTTTCATCTCGATGCCTAGTGGAAAAGCAGCTGCATTTAGTCAGACCTGAACTTAAACTGTTTGACAAAGGGCAGATAAGATAACAGATGACATCTGAATCACTAAAATGGAGAAGACTTGCCTGAAATCTGTGCTTATCCATCAGCTCAGACCAGTGAATATCATTCCCTGTGTAGCCTGATAGCTGTACTGTTTTTTCTGTCTTTCTCTGGGGAAGATAGTGTTGGGTAAAATACAGTTTAGAAAGAAATGTGAGGATCTAGGGTTTTTGCCCTGTTATGTATAATGCTTTAGGGTGTATTACAGCTTTAAATGTAGATGATGTGCTCATGCTTGTTCTGAAACAATAACACAGTTTCTCACTGTACTGTGAATGACCAAAATGCCATCTAGGTAAAGCTGAATATCACTGGAATTTATGGCATAGGCACAAGTCCTTTATTCATGGCTAGAGGAATAACAGAGGTTTGGAGTGGGCTCTGGGAAGTGTTGTTTGAAGGGAAGGAGCAAAAAGGCCTGCACCCCACTACTTGTAGTGAGTCTTGCCTATTTGTTTATTCCATTGTCTTCATGAGGATGTCTAAAGAAAGAAAGCTTTCTCCATTGCTGGATAGGATGATGAACCATTATTGATTTTGAAAAATTAGGGACAGCAATCTGCATCACTCCTTAAAAGGGTGAAATTGGAGGCATTTGATGAAATCATTCCTATTTTAAAAATAAGAGGTTGTGCATGAAAATTGGTTTACTCTTCACAATGAATGTTGTTGATAAGAAGTTTGCTGACTGAAAAGTTCCCAGTTGACGTCCCAATGTTTTTCCTTTCTTTTCCTAGCACTGCAGGATTTGCAAGGAGATGTTGTTTACTACACCCTCTTCTTGAATTCTACTGATGAGAGAAGATCTCTGAGGGTCCAGGCTGATGTAAACTCTGTAGTCATAGATGATTTGCAGCCCAACACAGAGTATCAGATATTTTCTCAAGTATTTAATGGAGTCCACAGCATCAACAGTGAAGTTGTTCATGTGACTACCTCAGATGGAGGTTGGTTAGCAGTGAATGCAGCTTGGCTTAAAATCTGAGAATGAAATTGATTGATTTTTGTTAGGGTTGAGATCAGTCATCCTTCCATTATAGAATTTCCGGTATAAAAGGAAAAAGGTCTAAAATGTTAAAATGCTTAAGTGCTGGTTGTCATCATGTGGTAGATCAATAAACAGCCCCACTGAGACAGAAGCAAAAGCTCTAATAGCAGATATTAACCCAGTTTGTTCTCATCTTCTCCTGCATATTCTTGTCTGTATGCACTAAGTTTGGAACTGAGTTCA
Organism: Taeniopygia guttata; assembly: GCF_048771995.1. NCBI lineage: Eukaryota > Metazoa > Chordata > Aves > Passeriformes > Estrildidae > Taeniopygia > Taeniopygia guttata. Next base: position 104,566,031 of record NC_133027.1, on the reverse strand, counting down.
TATCAATAAATGGTGGAATTTAGAAACAATTAAAGGGTTTTTTAAAAGATTTGCTCTGTGAAGCGACATGCTCTTGACATGACAGATGTACAGAAGGCCTTTCCTGAGTCACTAGAAACTCTGGGTGCAAGTTCAGCCTCTAAGAAAATTCTTTATGAGTCATTTCTATGCCAGTGGGCAAGTGCAGAGCTGGGGGTGGAGGTTGAGGATAAAATAATAATAAAAAAAAATTGTGCATCTGAAATGTGTTTAGAATGGTCTTTCTAATCTTTTTGCTTTATAAAGTCTCATTATAAACATTATAATATCATTACCTCAGAAGCAAGTGTTCCAGGTCATTAGCAAAGCGCTTTAAGGGAGGATTCCATTTCCTTTCTCAAGCCAAAGGTCAGCACCTTTTGTTTATAAAATAGAATTGATGGTAAGGGCAATTTTTCAACTGGTAAAGATGGTTTCTTATTATAAAAATAGGCCTTTGCATAGTTATTTCTGACATGCTTAGATAATTATGTAATTTAACGCTAAGGAAGGTGTTGGTTTTTTTCTTTTTTTTTTTTTTTTAATAAATGTTAGACTACATTATTACCTAGAGTAATCAACATTTTAAACCATTTACATAATGGCAATATTGCATATTGCTTCATCTATAAGGCTGATAATGTCACGTTCCATCAGACATAAGTTATTTTGGTCTCAGGTTTTACTTTAAAAGCAAAATGCTCTATTCTTTTTTCCTTTTTTCTTTTTTTTTTTTTAAGAATTAGGATTGGGGAGACATAAAAATAATATTTGCATGTTGGCAGTACAGATGTGTGAGTAATTTATCACTATATCTCACTGGCCACATACTACTGATGATTGATACTGTGCTGCTGATATAAAGCATTTTACCATCAGCTCTCATGATTTCTAACTGAGAGTATAATAAGCCAATTTACAGAAGACTACAGACTGTGATAACTTCATCAGAGGAAAGCAGATAAGCAGTGAACCCTTTGCTAAACCTAAATACTAATCTGCATTTGGTTAAACAAGTGCTTTTGCAGAGACAGCTGGAGTTTATTCAGTTTCTTCCTTTATTTCTAGAGCCTGAGGGCATGTTCCCTCCAGAGGTTGTCATCATCAACAGTACAGCTGTACGTGTCATCTGGACATCGCCTTCAAACCCGAATGGTGTTGTCACAGGCTACTCTGTCTATGTAAATAACCAGCAGTACAAGACTGGAATGAGCGAGCCAGGATCCTTTCTTTTGGCAGATTTGTCTCCCTTCACTGTGTATGATATTCAGGTTAGAATATATTTTCTGGGTTGTGTGACATACTTTGATTTTAATTATTTAATTCTGCTTGGATTGCCAAGAAGAATATAGTTTTGTAAATTTCTTTACACACATGGACATGTGTTTGCACTGATGCTTGTGTGCATATCCATACAAGGAATACATTTATTTTTAGCATGTTTTGGTTTGTGTACACTTTTCATCACAAATTTCCATTATCTCTTTCTTCAAAGTGTCAAAACTACATTTACTTTCCCCTAAATGCTTTGTGCTACAGCATTAGCAAAGCCCCAACATATATTACAAAGATGCAAAGATTCTACTCCTACTCATTAAAAGAAAATTGCAATTGTTTAAAAAACATCAGGCATGCATGATAAATCTGTACAGTGAAATAATAATGTTGCATTTGACATCCCATTATCAATTTTTTTTTCCTTATCCTTTTGAGGAGGCAGCAGAGCTGATCTCTGAAATTATCGCAGTGCTTTCTATGGTCTTAATATGTGCGACATTTTTTCTTTGCTTTTCCCTTTCTCTCTCTTTGCCTTACTAGTCACATATCTAGTGAAAGGCAAAATACTGTGGGCAGAAATATAATAACAAAAATAATAAAAAAATAAATCTTTATATCCTGACTTTATAGTCATCTCTTCAAGAAATGGATTTTGACACTTAATTGTAACTATTCCTGTATATTTCATGAAGGTTTGGTTTATATTATTATATATTAGATAAACTTAGTCGTACCATGTATACTCAATTTTGAAAATTTGCAGCCAGTTACTCCATGCCATAAATAAACATCACAGACATACACTCTATAACAGATTTCCATGTTCCAGCCCCTCTGAAGCAGCAAAGCTCCATCCATGAATACACATATGACTTTCTGAATGCCACTTGGAAACACATTTGTCTTTTCTCAATAACAATGCAAATTCAGTGTACTGCCTCACTTGTAGACTCTTTATATTAATTTACCATGGCCACCTTCTGTTGCATGAGATGTTAATTATTCTTCTCTTCTGCTGTGCTAGTATTTATATTTGCATCAAAGTGATATGTAAAACCAAAATAAGATGCCTTTATTTTTTTTTTCCTTTTGATTATTTTTCTTCTTTTCCTGTAAATAATAGTATCTTGGATGCCTGTGCATCTCACTGGTAGTCTCACTGCATTATTTTTCATTTTCATGCTTTTTTTTATTTGGAGTAACTTCCTTGTTGACAATAAAGAAGCAATGTTATGATCCTTCACTACCTATTTCACTTTTCTTAGTTTAATCCCAAGAATTGAAGGATTATAAATTTATTTCTGTGGCATGTTTTCATAAAAATTTGTATAATTTCTATTCGCATTTCTCACTTTTAATTTACAAAATATACATGAAGGAACAGGACACACCAAGGAAAAATTATTTTTTTTTGTCAGAATATATGGTATGAATAGAAGCATTACTCAAGGCCTCAAATGAAAGCACATTTTTTTCAGTGTTGTGTACTGAGGTCTACATATACATACAGACAAACAAGTTTACTGCAACTCTTTTGGTGATAACTTAATAGAAAGAGCAATTAGTGCCATAGGGCTGCATGTACCCTTCCTTTGAAAATGGTGTGGGAAAAGGTGATACAGTGCAGTATATCTCTGGCAGATATACTTATCTCAAAGCTGCAGTATTTTCCTGGCTGTATGGAATCTCTTAAATAGAAAAGAATTATATCTTGGGTGAAGAGAAAGTCTAAACAAGTAGTGGAGCTGAAAAATTTCTGCAGCTGAGTATGTGAACCTGATGTTCCTCTCCATCAGATTGAAGCCTGCACGGTGTATGCCTGCGTGAGGAGCAATGGGTCCCAGATCACCACTGTGGAAGATGAGCCAAAGCAGCTGTCAGCACCCATTATTCACATAATTGGCTCAAGGTACTGTGCTATAGGTGGCTTTCATGTATCAGGGACATTTGTAGCCAGAACGGGGACCAGAAAGTAAAGCTGTCTTCTCAAAATTGAGTAATGTGCATGAAAGAATTCAGTATGCACTTTGAAAACGTTTTCGGTGGTTGTTATCTTTGGTCTTGGAGATTTTTCGCTGAAAGATCAATCAAAGAAGTCTCATCCTTGGTTGATTGTACATACCCATTTGGGTATCACTGTGCTGTGATAATAAATAAGGCATAAGTGGAAATAGTTAAGAGAAGAAGTGTAGTGGAATGAAAATTATCACATTCTGCTGTCAGTTAAGAAGAAGAAGATTAATGTTCAGGGAGCAATGCGATGCTGATAATGGAAACTTAGAATAATTCTTGGTAAAAAAAAAGTCACCTATCACAGCAGTAAGAATTAGTAAGCTATCTGAAAAGGTGTGCATATCTATGTCTCCTTGAACCACTGTTTGCAAACTGCCTATCCTCTACATCCACAGGAATGGGCAAACTTCTCAATTGGAAAGGGAGCATCAAATTTGCAGTCTTTAGAAGCAGCCAAATAGTAGCTTATACAATGATTATTTGGGAGTTAATATCTTCCAAATACAAAGTAAAACTCAGCTTGCAAACCCATTTTTCAGAATTACACCAACAGTAAAGCAGTTAACCTCCTGTGTTTGTGTTATTGTTCCTGTGATATTCGCCTTTTGGTGGAGTATACTCATTAGCAGTGTTTCTTTCATCAAAAGAAAATAAGATCTTTTGAAAATAACTAGTATCTAACAACTGAGCCTTCAGAAGTGGCCAACAGAATGGAGTTGCTCCTCCAGTCTCTTAAGGACTTCTGCTTCCTGTTTGCTATTTGTATGTTTTGCTTGAATTGAGCATTTTTCTCTGTATAAGGGTGAAATTAAGCTTGCTATTTTTCTGTCACACATATAGATACAGTCAAAGCTTATTTGATGATAAGAACCCAATTCAGGATCTCATCTTTTGCCCTTGGCTTTAACTTATGTATGCCTTTGTCTGTACTGTCTGTACTTGTCTGTACTGCAAACACGTATGCATGTTTCTGCTATTATATATAGACTAAATATGTCATAACACATGAATGCAAAAGGATCAAAAATGCCTTCCTACTTTATAATCTGCTCAGCCAGAAACAGACTATGTTTCTACACTGCCTTTTCCTACATGTCATATTATCATCAGCTGTTCTTATATCCCAAAAGAATACTAACTACTGATCGATTGCCCGGACATGTCTGGCCGTGGCCTACATGTGCCCCGGGTAGTTCATTTATTTGCCACGGTGGATTTGCTAGAGTGGAATTTAATCAATAGCTAATTCATTAATTCTGGTCCTCGAGTATGTAGGGATTGTGCAGTATAAAAATGACTGGCTGGCTTCAGCTTTGATTGAAATATGACAAACACTGCAGCTGACGGCCTTGGCAGTTGCTGGGCTGAATATGAATTTTGCTTATTTATCCTACATAAAAGAAAAAGCTTGGGCAAATAAAAGCCCCGTTTGTGTGGACAAGAGGACATTTTAATGCATATCTGTCATCAGAGAGCGAAAAAAGGCTTTTCTAGAGTATAGGCTCATGGGATACCTGTTATATAATAAAGCCTGTGCAGTTTATCGTCTTTAATTGGAATCATGACGTTTTTCCCCTCTTCTGAATCAGTTTGGGGGGCTGTATTATTGATGAGAATGCTGTAGGATAATGTCTTTGTAGCGCTCACAAATAATTGTTTTAAAATTTGCCTCAAGGTACTACATGACAGAAATTATAATTTCACTTACAAACTTAGAAGTCTTCCTGATAGCAGCTCCATCCACACTGTTCTAATGAAGGTTATACCACCAGAGCCATTATAAATACCTTACTTTTTCACCCCTTAATAACTCAGCTTCAGGCTGAAACTTGGCACAAAAGGTCGCAATCCTGATATAATTATTTTATAATGCCAGATTTCAAATAGAAGACAGTGTGGCACCCAATCTTGGAGTCCTAAGTCAGGTCCCGCTTTGCTGTGTTTCTTGCCTGCATTTAGGGATTTTTGGGGGGAGAGGTTGCACTGACCATGTTTAGGTAGAAGCAAATGCCACTGAAATCAGATATGCTTTCGGTTTGTTTTGTTTTCAATTAAGACCTCAGGATTTGACTCTGTAGACAAGTATTGTATTTTATCACACAGTTTAGAAAGTTCTCAGAGTACTGAATGCATGTGGATACTGACTGAAAGTTTGGGTAGTGGATTTAATTCTCATGGAAAGTAGTGTTGGAAACTAGTTAATTCCACTTTAAAACACTCTTCTTCTTTCTCTTTTTATTTGTTACAGCAATTCTGTTGCATGCCTGATTGATGGTTCAAAAACACCATGGCCTAATCTAGGCAATCTAGAGAAAATCCTTCACAGGTTCATGAAGAGAGGGCCCTTTAAGTATCTTGGGGGGAACCAGAAACCCTGGACAGGGTGTAATGGAAAGCTCAAAGAAAATAAGGCCGTGGGAGAAAAGTTGGGTGGATTCTTTGGCTTGGTGTTCAGTATCATGGGACTTTACAAGGTTACTGTATCTGCTGCTGCTTCTGGGTGAATGAGGATGAGGAATTATTTCTAATGAACATGCTACTGAAAAAGATTTTAAGAAAAAATGGATAAAACATAGCAACAAATTATTGGGATTATGGTATTTTCTCATGAGTTCTAAAGGAAATAAATATGAAGTGTCAAACTGCTGTGCCATGTTAAAAAGCATTTAAATTGGCCTCCTCCCTGGACAAATGGAAGGTGAGAAAATACAGTGCAGATTTCAGCAAAAGAATATTGGGAACTAAAGACCAGGGAATCTGATTTTCCATACTGTGCAAATGTTAGTGAGCTAGAAGACACCTGATTGGTATTCCTACTGTCGTCATAGGAAACACAAAGCACTGAAAGGTTTCTCCAGGAAGTTTGTAGGAGCAGCAGTGATGTAATGCCATTTATCAGAGTGTCTGGACTGTGTCATACTGCCTTCTCTAATTGTGTCAGCCCTGCACACCCCATGCAGCAGGTACTTAACTCCTGTGCAACAGTGCTGCAGCAGTTGCTCAGTATGTGTGATCTCCTGATGAGGGATATATTTTACCCACTAGTCATTCATAATAGCAGTGTTCCCTATCTTAAGATTGTCAGGTGAATCTTGTGGGTTTGGGTTTTTTTTTGTTTGTTTGTTTGGTTTGGTTTGGTTTTTTTTCTAATTCCAGCTCCCAAAAAGTAAAGTCATTAAATCTTTGATTTTTTAAATTTAATTCCTGCATGTGATGAGACTAATGGAACATTCATTATCATGACTCTGAAGTGAAGCCTTGATATATCTTAAAATGTCACTGTTAAACCTTTCCTACTGTATTGAGAAAAAAAAAGAAAAATCAGGAGTCCTTTTCTGCCTTATAGGCACTTGGAGCTGGGAAACCCCAGAAGTTTATTTCCAAAGTCTTTTTTATCAAAATATATCTGAAGCATTATCAAAATTTAAAAATACTGTTATTTTTCATTGATTGAAAAAAAAAAATCTACCTGAAAATGTCAAAAATAATTGTCTTTACATTCTTGAGCCAAATGATTTTACTTTGCTCTCCTTCACAAAAGCAAATACACTTTCATGGATCAATTTGGAATTGTTCTTTATCTCCTGAAAGTGCTTTCATGGACTTGCAGTCTGAAGCAGATTGTTTATGTGAAGCTGGCTAGGCTGCCTTGCCTGCATCAGTATTTTCACCTCAGTGGCAGCAGTGGGACTCTTCCAGCATAGGAACTTCCATAAATGGCAGACACTTGGAGTGTCCTCTGGACAGACAAGGATTATACCCCACCTCTGTGGTGTTGCATGTTTTTTGTCTATGCCAAAAATTTGTGAGTCTGCTTCTGCAGGTCAGGCTGTGGGCGCTTTCCGGGGTAGACACAGCTCCAGTGGATCCCACAGGGAGTGGCTGGGTAGAAGGAGAGGACAGGCAGGCTCTGTCCCCGTGTTCCTGCAGCTGTGTCAGATGCACCACACACGGCACAGCTGCCTGCACACTAAAGCGCCCATCGTGTCCCATTAAATCTGCACCTGCTCAAGAAGATTTTCAGCTCAGCCTTCAGATGGGGCATGTCAAAAGGCCTCTGCAGTACCATGAAAACCCTGCTGTTCTTTTCTGAGCTGAGCTGTGTTGCCATGATTTGCTGTGGGTGGCAAGCATCAGAAGGCTTAGGCATCACTGAAAGACCCATAAAATTGTGAAAGAGTCTGCTTGTCTATGAGCCTCTTCTGGAAGGTCATACTGAGCCTTACCTTGTTGGCACTGGTCAGTGAATTCCCATTCCACACATTTCCTTGTTCAGCTGCAGTTTTTCTTTATATCAGGCTACGTTCACCCCAAGTGTGTATCTATCAAACAATAATAAAGTGATTTCTTTTTAAAGGAAGGAAATACATACTACGCTCTGCCGAAAAGGCAAAATGTTTAAATAAATGTTCTAATTCTTGGGCCTAATTTTAAATTATATTTGAGAGAAATATGACTTGAAAAACTGCAAAAAACTGGCACAATACTCTGAAAATATACTCATGAGGGTATGAATGAAACTTGCAGAAAGCAAGTCATTCAAAAATATGACTGGGAATGCTTCCTTTGCTCCTGTGATCTATTCTGTGCAAAGACCAGGAGAGAGTTGCAATGGCATCTGTAAAGGTCAAAGTACTGCCCTTCTTTTCCTTTTCTTTTTACTGCTTTTTCCTGAAGTTTGTACAATGTATTTTCCTGCTTTTCTGTTTTTAAGCGTAACATTATTTAAATGTGATGACTGCATTTGTGTTATGTGTTCACATGTATGTGGTAGAATAGGCAGAGAATAGAAAATATCAATGGATGGAATATGGAATTAAATCTATGATTCAGGTGAAGACCTTGGAATGATAATGGCAATTCTACAAGCCACCTGTGAATTTATTCCCCCATAGGTGGAATTCCTGGTTTGCAAAGCCCTATTGCAGTGTGTATTTCTCTGTTTATACCTCAAGCAAGTGAAATAATAGTTCACTTATTTTTATTCTGTTAAGGTGTCAAAGTTTATCTCAGCAGCTGCTGTTTCACTGTAGCATTTTCACTTCAAATTAATGCTAATTTCTGATGTCACTGGCATTCTGACAGTGACTGTGTAACTGGGACATGGAGATTAAAAGGAGGTACTTGGACCCTAACTATGTAGTGTTGTCAGTCCCCCTTTTGATCTGCATGTAATATTGGGATCTCCTTTTCTCTACCCAGAGAGTCACAGTGAAACGAATTTGTGTCTTATGGAAGACTCTGCAGTGATTACACAAGAAATTAAGCATTCATTTGAAATATCAGTGGAAAATTTATATTTTTGTTTCAAATGTCTCTTTTTTTTTTTTCTTGATTTATCATAGCCCTAAGTGAGTTTTTCAAGGAAATAACTACACATTTTTAGCAGTGATAGGCATGCTACAGCTGAGCATGATTTAATATCCCTTAAGATATTTTCTTCCTTAAACTGATAATGGTCTGATATCAAAGCTGAAATCAGCTACAGGATTTTGTTTTACAGACAGTCTTTGCAGGCTGCTGCAGGGATTCTTTTACAGTCAGTCAGAAGTCTTGAGTCTTAGTCATGATCAACACTTCAATCTTTTACTTTTAATTTAATGTCAATGAAAATATTTAAGTACAGAAGGGAACTAGTGCTTACTGATGCTATAATGATTTTCAATTCTATGCTGAAGAATTCATCTCAAAGCAACATTCTTTTTTTTTTTTTTTTTTTAAACAAGGGAAGGGCAAGATTAAGACAAACCTGTTCTAAGTGATGGCTGAGCACAATGTGAGTAAACTGCACTGGCAAAGGCACAGAGGGAAAGGAGTTATGAAATGAAAAGAGTCAAATGCTAGAGAGTTATTACACATAACTTTCCAGAAGTGGGAATGAGATGTCATTTAAACAGCAACATTTCAGGACTTTGATTGTGTGTGTAATTAGCTTTCATGGAGTATTACCACATATTGACACTTTTTAGAAACTTTTAGACCTTTGATCTGTGGAATTTGCTATACAGAAGAACATTTTGTAAACTTCAAAATGTTTCACTCCATGTGAACTAGTGTAAAAAGGAACTGCTATGTGCTGATCATTTAATATAAGTAGCTATAGAGGCATAAATACATCCAAAAGTTGAACAGGAGTTGATTTTCTTATTGCAGATCTCTTCAAATCAACTGGGCATCGCCAGGACAGCCAAATGGCATTATCCTGGGATATGAACTCCTACGTAAAGCATGGCAGAAGTGTACTTCATTGAAAACTCCAAGGAGCAGCAGAAGTAATGGAATGTGCATCTCATTAGAATGTAAAAAGAATGAAAATATCTGTGGAGAAGTGTGTTATCGTCCAGAGTTGGAGGTACTTCTATATCCTTAAGTTATTTATATAATGAAAAATAATATTTTTAAGAAGAGGTGTGTACACCAAACCTCTAGTTATCAGAGAAAAGGAAGTGGAGTGTTCTGTTTCTTTTGATACATTAAAATCAAGGCTCTGATAGATATCTTGAAGTTCTTTAAAATCAACTATGGATATCTGAGCTCATTACAAGGATAGCTGTGCGTGACTCAGCTGATGACAAGTGATTATGCTATTTTAAGTCTTTGTTTGTTGACCTTATTTTTTCCTTTTGGTAAGCATTTATGAATGTGTTCATTAACACTTTGGTTTGGTGCAGTGTTGAAGTGAATCTCCAAATTGTTTTCATTTATAACATGCTGGTTAAGGGTAGAAGTCATTTTAACACATGTAAATTGAAATCCCTGCACAGGAAGCTAAGTCAGAATCTGTTTCAAAAACCCTTCAAATATGTTGCAGGTCTGGATGGGGACTTTCATTTCCCAACTACAAGGACCACTTAACTCCACAACATCAAACTTCCGAAGTTTCTTTCCTTCAGAAAGCTTTGCTTCATGTGTATAGTGCAGATGTTCATCCCAAGAATTCAGGCTGTATAGGAGTTCCCAAGTAAATCACACAAGCCATGGATAATAAAGTTTGAGGAGTGTCACCTCTTGAGTCCATTGACACAGTCCCATTGCAACAAATTCCATGGTGGATACGTAGATCTCAGGATGTTCTTTAGCATCCTCCTTGGGCCAGTTGGCACCCAATTAGGAGGAGCTGTTGACTCTTTCTACAGCTCTTTCAACAGTGAGGCCCTGCAGAGAGACCTCAGCAAATTAAGAGAGATGGGCAACCACCAACCTTACGAAGTTTAACAAGGGAAAGTGGATTCTGTACCTGGAACAAGACAACCCCTGTACACATGTGGTAGTTCATATGGCTCCTTTAGCATAAAGTCATTGCACTTGACCACGACAAGGCGGCAGGAAATTTCTAGGTGTATGCAGGATTTGAAAAACACTAGCAAATCTATAAAGTTTATCTCTGTGTGAGGAATCATTCCTCAAATCCTGCATGGCAAATTGTGGTTATTAACATGGTTTGCTGGGTTTTTTTTCTTACTCCTCTTAAATTATTCCTTGGCTAAATGCTTAATGATCAGATTCTTCAGTAGACAAAATCTATTTAGATTCAGCTACAAGTGGATAACTGTTACATGACAATGATGAGCAAGTCTGAATGGAATCTATTGTGATTTGTCAGAGACATTTCTAAATTATGGCTATTTTCAGGTTAATCTTCATATAAGTTCCTGTTTAGGAGTAGGATCAATAGCATAGCAGGAGTCTGTAATGGTTTTTATTGACAAATGAGGTAAAAAACTCTTAGTTTGAAAGTAAGATTTAATGTCATGAAATAGTGTCTCTATTTGTCAAAGACATCATCACATGTTCTGTGACTAAAGCAAACAATATGTATTCACAAGATTCCCTGTCAGACAAGACAGTAATTAAGGGACTGAGTTATTTGAGGGGTTCAAATCAAAATATAAATTATTCCAGCCAACATGGCTTAAGCTTTTGAATTCCCTTGAAAGCACTACTATATTAAATATAAGTATTTCTGAAATCTTGCAAGAGAATTATGGGCAGCCCTTTTTTCTAAAAGGTAAAATTATTTATTTCAGGTTTTGGGCATGGTAGACTTTTACTACCTCTTGCATGTGCATGAATTAAAATTGTATTAAAATAGTTTTAGAAGTTTTCGTCTTCATTTTTATTTTTTCAGTCTTCATACATTTACGGTAACTTTGAGCTTGGAGAGTGTTCATTTATTTTTATAGCTTCCTGGCTTTCTAATTTTTTCTAAGTAATTTTACATTATATTGTTCTAATGGTCTCTCTGTATTCTCCAAGACTGTGGTTAGGAGAGGGTGCTATTTGTTAAGTAATGGATATATAATAAATGACTGGAAAGTCCACAGGAAACTGAAGCGCTCATGCATAAAATGCCACTGAGTAATTTTTGTGGGTGAGTTTATTAAAATTCCCTTCCCAGTGCTTTGTCTGGTTTGCTACACATATCCACACTAGCCACCCAAAATGTCTGTAAGAGACATCTACAGAGCTCTTAGTGCCTTTTGTGCTTTTTAAACTTGAGTCTGTGACAGGGACAACATAAGACAGTGGCAGCCTCTCACATTTTTATAGAATTCACAGTCAGGCTCTGTGCTGGTGTTTGTGGTCCTTGGATTTGACAGTCTGCTGGACAGAAGTGAAAGGCAGCGCTGACCAGTGTGTGCTTGTTCCAAAAGCCTTTTATCCCAGTGCCAGCTGCACTTCATAGAAGCACAGAATGGTTTGCGTTGGAAGGGACTTTAAAGGCCATTTCATTCCAACCCCCTGCCATGGGCAGGCCCACCTTCCACTAGACCAGGTTGCTCAAAGTCCCATCCAACCTGAACTATTCACCATATATTGATTGTACTGTCAAATGTGAAGAGATGCTACTGAGAATTAAATTGTGAGCAGCTTTAGTAATATTCAGATCCAGAATAAGAAACAAGTTTTTTGATGATAGACTGGTCAGCAAAAGTAGATAGTTGTATATAAATAGACAAATAGGTTGTGGAGTTCTCACTTTTGCTTTGAGTCACTTATTGCACCTTGTTTACAAGACAAAATCTGGATCTAATTTCCCTCTTACAATTGTCTTAAATTAATGAGTATAAAGTGATGGAAAACCAGGCCTATTATATAAAATTATTTCAAGATATATCTATGCTTATTTATTAATCTCTCCTTACGGATTTATGGATTACATTTGGCATCATCAGCTTGCTATTGTAAGGCACTACAGAAAAAGAGGGATTTGTTATGATTCAGCTACATAAGAGATCTCCAAAATTTAATCCACTCCAGTAAAAGAAATACCAGGGTGTATTGTCAGTGTGCAGCAGAGTGGGATGCAGGGGCTCTTCATCCAACACTGGCTGAGCTGGGACCAGCCAAGAGGTGCAGCTCTGTGAGAAAGGCAGTGGGAAGCAGCCTGGCTGGCAGGCTGCACTGCTGTGTGTGTTCTGCACTTGGGATCCAGGCTAGAGCCTCTGCTCAACACTGTGGTCTGCAAATAAACCAACTTGCTCCGAGCCATCTGGGGAATCTCTGAAAGGGCAAGTGGCCTTTTCACTACAAGGGACATGTGTACATGTACATTCATGGGCACAGGCACTGATATTAAGCCCAGTGAAGACCAAACATTTCATCTCATCCTAAAAATTCTTTGCATCAGATCCCTATTTCTTTTTTCTAGTTGTTATCCAGTTTTCTGCTTCAATGTTAGGATTCTTCCTTATTTTAACTAAAGCTAACACGTTGTTCCTAGTATCCTTACTCTGGTGTTTAATCAGACTTGCATGGATTTATTCTTTGAACACAGAAAAAATTTGGAAATATTTGTGGGTGTGTGTATTTTTGCAGAAGAACTGAAAATACACTCTGATATTGAATTTTGTCTGCTGCCAGGAGGATTCCTATGTCCTGTGGACCTTTTACAGTGACAAACTGCTGCTTGAGTATTCCCAAGTTGTCAGAATTGTCAGTCTTTCTCTAGCTGTTTTCAGTAAGATGTGATCCAGAATTCTACCCTTATGTGAAGTCTCATGACCATGAGGTTTGCAGAGATACTTCAATTAACAAGGGAGTGTGCCTGAGTTTCACCCATCAGGCAGCATAATCTCAGTATCAATAGGAAAAGCATTCCTGTATTATCCATGGAGGTACCAAACTCTGCATCTGTTTTTACTGACATCCTGAGGTGAACTCTGAAAATAAGGAGACAGGTACAAAAAAATGTAATTAAAGGAGTGGCATAAAGGCTAATGATTTCTGTTTTCTTTTCATTGTGAGTCTGAACACCAGTGGTTAAAAGGGACCCAACTGAAGGTGTTAATACAGCTTTAGCACTTTTTATTTTCAGGTGCAACAAGCTGTATAAATCTGCAGTTAATGAACTAATCAAATAAAACTGACATTAATAGGAAGTACAGGCTTACACCTTTACTATTGTAATTAATGTGCTATTTATTAAAAACACCAGCAGGACTCTTTTTTAAGGACAGGAGGAGTGAAACAGTGGCTTGATAGCCAGGTTCAAAAGCTGTCAGCAGTGAAAAGTAACACATCTTGATACTGGTGAAAGGTATCCCATCAATATTTATGCAAAATTTACTATTAATGTTAGCAATATTGTGCAAATTCTTTTCAAGTTTTTTCAGGCATAGAGAACCTTTAAAAATATTACACTTCTTGTTGTGACACACCTGAAAGACAGGAAATGAAATTCATTTTAGGAAGATAATACATAGTGATTTGTAAGAGAATAACTATAATTTCTGCTCATGGATTTTAGATCTAAGTCTGTATCAATTACCAAAAGAGAACAACAGTTTGAGAAAAGAAATGTATGAGTGAGTATACTTAGCTAAAAAGGGTGTCTTTATAGATTCAGAGATAATTTAAGTAAAAAAAAATGAGCCTTGCTAATTTAAAATATTCTCTCTCACATGAGAACATGATGGGTCAATCATTACTCTGGTGTTTGCTCCACAGGCAGAAATTTTTAATGAACTCCTGTAGCTAATAGGAATTCCTGGGAGTGTTTTGTGAATTGCTATTTCACAAAGTGGCCCTGGCAGCAAGCGTTTGACAAGAAGGATAAACATGGCTGCCTAGCACATCTGTTTATTTGAGTAAATCAGGCTTAGCTCAACTGGCATGTGTCCATAAGGCCAGATAATATCCTTCAGCAAAATCTTCAGCAAGCAGAGGGATCAGAGATGACACAATTGTAATTAAAAGAGAGTTACTTAGATAAGTATGGAGTATTTTTAAAAATTGTTACAATACTGTGTAATCCTGCCTGCCAGATTTGATATCTAGTACTCTGTGCTAGTGTCATGGCTGACTGGGCCTTTCTCAGGCATCATAATAAGCCTTCCTTTGTGCCCAACCCTTCCCAGTCCCTGTGCTCCTGCATCATGGTCCCTCTCTGTGCTTGAGTGGGAAGAGAATGACAGGATTGATTTGTGAGTTACTTTGTGAAGTTACTGATATTTTTAAGGGCTCCCGTGACAGCTAAGGATGAACATCTTGTATCATTCCGTGGATAGTAAAAATCTGGTTACAAGGGGTATGTTGAGCATTCAACTCTCTTTACAAGGGTGAGATCTCCAACCTGTCTAAAATGCTGGCAGCACTGTATTTGTTCACTCCAGGGCTTCTGCTTCCATGTACAGGATAACACCGCCCAGTTGGGGCTGTCACATTTAGATGTAAGAGGGTGAGCTCATAATAACCTTTTGCCACTGTAACTTTCAATCCATCTGCTTTTCTTCTTTTTCTATGATGCAATTTTGGTATTACTCAAATGGTTTTGGGATTTTTTATGGATTCATAATGCAGAATCCTTGGGTTGCCTATTGATGCAGATAGAAACTATCTAGAAGACTGCCAAAAAAGTGTTCTTTAACAATTTACAGCTGACTGCAGAGGATGTTATGAAACTACATAATAAAAGCACCAACTTTTGGTTGGTAATGCCAGATGAGAATCTGAATGTGTTCTAGAACTGACTGGGCCCCTCTTTGGAAACTCTGCATAGATTGTTGAGAAATACTGAGGATCTTATGTATTTTTAACAAGAGAAAGTAGCTGCTGAAACTTCTGTAACACATCTGGATGTGCAGCTGGGGATTTTGTGCAGGAATTGAGGAGGAAAAGGAGAGACACCAATAATAATATTAAGGAAATCTTACAAACAGTGTTTCAAACTGAATGCTACAGAGTCAGTACTAAAATGGCCCTCCCAGTGTCGGTATGAAATATGCAGAGCAGCCCTTTCTACGGAGGATTCAAAAGGCAAGTGGCATTTCTTAAAACTGGAAGCATCTCATGGAAAGTAAAATGGCTGCTCAAACATTTGAGCCTGGATAAAGCCAAAGATGTGCACCTTTCTTTATCTGAAAGGTGGAAAGACTGTGTTCAGGTGAAATTTGAGTGATGGCCATCAGTAAAAAGAATTTAAAAGGGGATGACAAATTAAATCCATGAAAAGAAGAGGTGGTATTGGGCCGGAGATACCAGACAATCCCAAGGGGTATAAATTGGGACCTAGAATGCCCAAGGAATGTATGTTTGGCCTCCTTTCACTCAGGCAGGTACAGAACTTCTGACTGCTATCTCAAGCTCAGGTTGCAGTAAAATGGACAAGACGAAGGGCATTTTTATAAATGTTGAGAACTGTTGCTAAAGGTGACCTATTCTGAGCAAAATGGCCCAACAGGCCTTGGGTTTGTATTTTTAAGAATGCTTTTAAGCCACTTGGAACACAGAGTGACCAGGTAAACTTTTAGATTTCTTTGGAGCCAATTGTAAATGAAGAAAAACTCATCCTGGAGTGCATGCCAGTCACTGCAAAATATCCAAAAGCTAGGAAGCAGAGAAGAGTTGTAAAGCAGAATTTTATTTGACATCTTAGCTAATGATCTGGAAGAAAGAACAATAGGTTAATTAAATTCATGGATTGGGTTATATTACCAGTAACAAAGTGAACAGCAAAATAATATAATAGTGCCTTCTGAGATCCAAAATTCCTGAAAATGATGAAATTCAGCTACATTGGTAGTCTAAAATAGATGCTGAAGGAAAAAGTGCATTGGAAAAGCAGAAAACAGTGTCACAATCCAAAGCATATAGTTATGAAATCTAAAAATATAATGAGGAAACAGGGACCTCCTGATGCTTATTGTGGGTTACCTATTGTTTAGGATGTTAATTGTGGGTTACCTATTGTTTATGTATTGTAAATTGTAACTAATACTCCCAAGAGTCATGGAATAATGGCCATTCAAAAGTGAACAAAACAAAGCATCATCTTTCTGAAGTCAAATAGAGTTTACAACATTAGAAAACAAATATTTTTTAATATATTTTTATTAGCATTATAATTATAATACAAAAGAGATGCCCTGAGCTTATTATTATGTATTTTATAAGTTTTTTCTCAAGTTAAAGTACCTAGGTGAACAAAAGATCCTTCAGAAGAACATTTTCTTTCTTTCTTGCTAAGCTAACCCTGATTTGGGACATGGTAAAAGTCAGTAGTGGAAGAGGTCCATTTAGAAAAAAAAACAAAGGAGGAGCTCTGCTATAACATCTCTGCTCTCCTGGCAACTCCATTTCATGTCTAGCTGGAAGAAGTTGATATAAGTTGCACTGGCTGTAGGTTCCAAGTTTACCATTTTGATGGTTATTCTAATGACTGTGCTGTATGATTTGCTGGGTATTCAGTGTGCCACTCCACTGACACAGGAGTAAGTGTACAAATAAATATTTGATTGTTCAAGCATATAATTTTCTCGAGAGCACCTAGAAAGAAGTCCACAGTTAAAAGGCCTGTTCAAAATTCATTTCCATATAAATTTTATTCTAAAAGAAAAATCCTTATATAAATACTATTTTCTTGAGATCACATTGTCTGAAGAACTTTGGTCATAATTAAGTGTTCGTGTGCTATGGGAAGATAATTCCACTTGATTTTATGTGAAAGAAAACCCAAAAGCTCATGTTGGGAAATACTGTTTTTCAGTTGTAAGGGTTTCATCATAAATGAAAAACAAACAAACAAACAAGAATTGGAAAGAAAAAAAAAAGGGTCAGGTGATGATAGACTAAATCCACTAAATCCACATTGCAATCTACTCCACACTGAGAGACTCAAACAGCCTGCAAGGCATACAAAGATGATTCATATAATGGACTATCTTATTAAGGTGCAGTATGGTTGAAGGCCACAGAATAGCAGCATCCTGTCAGATACACAGTAGTTTATTGAAGTCTGATAATGCTGGAGGGCACAGAATTTTAGCCAAGTTACATTTTATTTGACTTCAGTCCTATTAGTGTCTGCACTAGGATACATATTTTCATATACGTTGTTTTGCCAGACAACACATTATGTTCTGTTTAGCAGATACTGCCTTGTTACGGATCTTCTCTTTTTTTTTCCTTCTTCTTCTTCTTTTTTTTTTTTTTATTACTTCTAGGTATGTTGTAATGGGATTCTGCACAACAATAAACCTGGCTTCCAATGCTGTGAGGACAAGTACATTCCATTTATTCTTAATTCACCAGGGGTTTGCTGTGGTGGGCAGATACATGCTGTGCAACCGAAACATCAGTGCTGTGGTGGTTATTACACCAGAATTTTAGTAGGTAAGAGACAACTCCTTTCCACCACTTGAATGAAAAAAACCAACAAAGTTGATGTATTTGTTACACCAAGGAGAATGAAAACAATAAATGTGAGATTTATCAAGATATATAGATGTCTTCGAGACTTGTGCTCATTGCAAAGAAAATTGCACTCTACCTTCTAAACATGGTATACTCTGTTTATACGAGAAAGGCTTAATTGATGAAACCTGATGATTGGGTCATCTCCTGGAGAACTAATTTATGCCAAACTATACTTAATTGCAGTAAGTGCTGCATAATGGGGAGAGCAGTTCTGCTTAATAGGAACACCGTCAGGCAATTTAGCTGTGAAGTTTTGTTCTCTGCTTGACTTGACCCCACATGATTTTCCATAGCCATTTCTGTTGTGGACCAACTGTTAGCCTTTGGTGTTGATATTCTGGATGACATCACTTCTACTTGTTTTTACATTGTCTAGTCTTTGTTTCTACTAATGTTACTGATCAAAGTATACCTCCCACATGCATCAACTTTGATGGTAATTTATCCTTTTTCTTATTCTCTGAGAGGATTGGGAAGTTTGCCAAAACTGGGCTTCTGTGTTACTGTCCAGAGTTTGGTTTTCCAGTTTGTTGGTGGGTCACTGTTGACAGGAAAGGGAGAAAAAGGGGAGAAGAGATCCCTTTCATGGGGCCAGTGTATAACTCTTTGTAGGAAATTGTCAGGTCAGGAGCTAAAATGCTTCCATTACTCACGAGCTGGCACACATTCTGTAGGCTCAGAAATGCTTGACATTTTGCCAACATGTTTAGCACATCCCAAGTTCTGATCTTTTGAAAAGTAATTAATATATCACAATATTAGAAGGCCTTCCATGATGTCATCAGAAAAGTGCTATCACATGGAAGAACCAGAGAAGTGTATTTTGCTGACCTCATTAATCTCAGTGTACTGAAATGGAGAGATTATACTGTGACCTCTGTCCCCATCCAGTGGTCTGTGTTAACTAGCTTAATGTTGTTTACATCAAGAAAGAAAAGCACAGTGGAACAAAATGTCTTATGTCTGAAAGTAATTCTTGTTCAGTCAGCAGTCCACAAGCATGAAACAGTGAATGTTTGAATATGATTTTAAACAATTTTTTTCCTAAGTATACTTGCTGCATTATTTTTCTATGTTCTAAAGGGCAGCAACATGAATACTGTTGGTCACTTTTTTCTTTTTTATTTTTATAAATATGCTAATAAGCTCAAGATAAATGTTAATGTGGGTCATTCTTTGATAAGGATAACAATTAACTGGTAAGACTGCATAGTAGTTTTCAGAGGGAGAACATTTTCAAGCCTAGCTTGGAATGGAACCCATTTTGAGAGGTTAATGAGAAGGTTACTGATCCTTTGTGTCTTATATCTAATAGTTCTTTAAAAAAACAGTTTTATTTCCAATAGATGTAAGCTACAGTCTGTGTTTTAATACTTTCTCTGTGTAGCAACTAAATTAGCTTCCGAGAAATGCAGGAAAATATGATGAAGTACCTAGATGGATCGTATCTATTGTATTCTAAAAATTTGTTCTCATCTTCTTTTTTGGTTATTATTGACTTTATTTGATTAAGTTATTTATACAGGAAACTCTCTAAGCATACATATTTCCCAGATGTTGTTTGGCCAGCTCAATAGCTTGGGATGTGCTGAAGCATACTGGGCTAGAGGCATGAAGATTACAAATTAGGAAGGCAGAATCTCAGTTTCTGAAATACTAGTGCAAACATCCATCCCAGAACTAAGATGAGAGACAGAACAAATAATGCTACTACCACCCACACACCTCTTTGGCAAGGAATCTGGGGAGAAAGGAAAACACTATCATCTAAGAACACTAAATCATGTTCTCCCTCATCTGTTACAATCTCAGCACATGTTTATTTATGACAAAAGCTGCACTGAGTTTGGAGCTCTCTGTCTCTAATTCCAAACCTTTCATAAGAAAATAACTTGACATGTTTATTTAAGTGAGAAGGATGAGTTTTAAAAGTCCAAACACATTTATTTGATTCAGTATTTTGATTCAGTATTTTGATTCAGGAATCAAAATACTTTAATCAACTCTACTACCCATCTTCAATAGCAAAACAAAACCATACCTCCTTCCAAATGACATTTGAGCCACAGAAAGATTGCAACACAGAAAAATAATAAAAAAATATTGGAACATTGGATCAGCTCAAGTGCACTCACTAGTGAATGAAAATTATTACCATTTATCAACATTTTTGTATCCTTTTTAACAGTATGTACTTTGTTCATAGCCCACAGCTTATTCCACCCACCCCACCATTACAGTGTCAGTCTCATTGACAGTCTTATCCTAAGGTCTTTTCTTGCAAAAGCTGATGATTTTGCTTAAGTAACAGCCAAGTCCACCAATTGTGATGGTGGTATTTAATTTTTAAAGTGAGTTTAATCCTTATATTCTCTGTGAGATGAAGTCCTGAGCGACACTCAAACATGAAAAATGCTTTCAGCATTGTGAATTGATTCATCAAGACAAGTTTGGAATTATTTTGAAGGAGACAAGAAAATTTTTGCAAAGAAAAAGTAGCCAGATAGTTCTGTTAAAAACAGCAAGAATGTGCTCTCTACTGTGCAGCTGCAAGTGCAAACAGCTTTTAGCTCTAGAATTGTCATATGCACAGATATTATTTTCATTGCTCTTCTCAGCTTTGTCTCTGTCATGCTTGTCTTTTGATCTCTTACAGAGTCTTGACCTGAATTAATGAATGCACATTTCTTTAATCATTATTATGAATTAATATAATACTTTTATAGCATTCTAAAGCACCGAGTGATTCTGTGCTTTCACATGGAAAGTTCTGTACATGAAACTATGTGAATCCAGATTTGTTGCCATCTAATGAAAGCCTCTCAGGAATTTCAAGGGCTATAAATGGATAAAATCTTTAATTCTATTCTTATATTGACAGGAGAAGTATGCTGCCCTAATGAAGAGGAAAACAGAGTTTCAGTTGGAATTGGTGATTCCTGCTGCCAGGGAATGCCTTACTCCACATCAGGCAATCAAATCTGCTGTGGTGGAACCCTGCATGACAGTTTCAACCAGCAGTGCTGTGGTGGAAGGGTCATAAGCATGGACTCAGTCTGTTGTGGTGATGAAAAGGAGGGGACTGCATACAGACCTCTCACAGGTAAGTGATAAGTCCTCAAGAAAAAAGGATCTTAATCTTTCTAAATCTCTTGTGACACCAACCATTCAGAAGTGACACACTCAGGTTTAAAGTGTGTGTGCCAATTTGTTAAAATATTTTTGCACTTTAGTCACCTATTTTGCTATACTACAAAATGCTGAGCTTGCAGTACCCTTCTTTGCCTTTGTGGAAAAGCTGCAGGGGTTGAAGAAACCACACAATTCAAAAGGAGTGAATGATCTTTCTTTGTGCAACTCAGCAAACAGGACTGGTCCCCTCTGTGAGGTGGGGACCACCTTGTGCCACCATGCATCCCAGTGCAGGGATTTTCCATGTGCTCTAGAAATGTGGGGTTAGTCACCTGAAACTGAAGATTGCAATGGTGTCTGCTTGGTGGTCTATGTCACTCTCTTGTGTTCATCCCTCACATGGGCCTAAACCTGCTTTAGTTTAAAATTAACAAAAATTTAATCCCCAGCACTACTCACTGGCTCACCTGGTGTATCCCATTAATTTCTTGGAAATTGTAGGAAATTACTTCATCATTCAGAGATACAATCCGAATCCTACTTCCTTATCAAACGCTTGGTGACTATCTGAGGACAGACATTGGAGGTATTATTAGAAAATCTATTCAGATACTTTCATGTGTCTTTTCTTTCCACAGTTATTAGACAAATTATATCCCAGCAGCCTTAGGCTTTCTCAGCCTGACAAAAAGACTTCAGAAACTATGGTGGTGTTAAAAGGGAGCCTGATTTAAAAACACAGAAATAATGAAGGTTTAGTACCCAGCTATGGTTGGTGTACAAAGATGAGTTATGGTGTGAGCCAGTTCGAGCCTCTTGTTTATTTATGCAGCTAAGAATCTTAATATATAACTAAGAATCTGGATCTGAAGGTTGAACTCTTAAAATAAGCTCTGTCTCCATTAACTTTTTGTATTCCCTGGATCCTTCAGTGGCTCTGGTATTAGGAGCACCCTTGAGGGGTGCTGACTGTCAGGATGAGCTAATCAGATGAGTATTACCATGGTTTGTGTGGTTTCCATGCTATCCTTCCCTTCCACTGGCGACTCATGGCGTGAGCTGTGAGCAGCACTGCTTGCATGATTTTAGCCCCCCTCATTGTGATCCCTAATTGTGCTTGATCTACAGCATCCATGCTCTCAATACCAGCTTTGAGCAAGGCCCTCTTGCATAGCCGCGCATTGTGCGGCTGCCACAAGACGGGGCTGGCTCATAAAACATCTCTTTATGTACTTTATTACTTAAACTCTTTTATTTGCCTGCAGGAGCCCTTTAACAAAATCACATTGAATTGACTTTCTCACACCAAATCAAATCTCTCTGGTCCCAGTTCAGTTGTCTTTGTCAATATGTATTTTATAAATGGAGTGAATTAACAGATGCTGTTGGAACAGAACTGCTGGGGTAGCGTTTATGTTTTTACTGCTCTCTCTGGGCAGATGAGTTGTGTAGGAGTGTAATACAGGTATCTTGGGATGAAAGTTATGTTCTTCATTTCAGTATATATGTATTCTTAACAGGTTAACAGGGTTTTTTTTTTCCTTAAATGTATATATTTTAAAAACCTTTATATCTCTCTTTTTAAAATGTGTTTAGCCTAGAGCGCTCAATCATTTACACTATTTTTCCCAAGAATGAGTCGGGATGACATTTTTTTGGCTATTGGAAAAGAAAACAGTGGCTTTTTTCATTGCTCATGGGTTTTCTGTGAGGACTTTATGCTGTGAGCCAGAACAGAGCTGAACACAAATACAGGTTTGAAAGATGAATTAACACCACAACTGAAAGAGATCGTACTCTTTTGCATTAAACATAGAATAGATTTTGTGGTTTCTTATCATATCATATAGATCATGCTCAATTGGTTTGTGCTTAATTTCTTGGAGTAATTCAGCCTTGCTAAATACATCACGAAAATGCACAATCCAGGCACAAAAATCTACCTGCTTCCTATCCTAATTATTGTAATTATTCTAATGGAAAAAATGTTCTTACACAAAAACATAATTTACTTATCATTGGCAAATGGATAAGTAGAATTTTGCAAGAATATGGTAATTGGAAGGCTGATCTCATTGTCTGGAAGGAGAAGAGGTAACAGGGGTGGTTTTATGCAAAAGCTGAATTGCTTTTGAAGCACTGTTTTGCACTTGGCAATGAATGCCATAGCTAAAAATGTAGTGGCAATTTAAAACTTGTTTGAGAGCTTTAAGTCCTTCCAAAAAAAAACATATGAGAAAAACTTGATCGCTATAAGTGCAAGCCTTGTACACAATCTCATTTTGTTGCCTGACCAGTTAAAAATCAGTGTTTTTTTGCTGAATCTAGATCCAAGTTTGCACTGAATGTTGGTTTAAGAGCTTGAATCATAGAACAGTTCTTTTTTGTCATTACATACCTTTTTCAGAGAGTCTACCATGCAAAAAAAAAGAGATTTTCATCTATCCCACATTACTTTTTTTTTCTTTATTTATTAATTTCTCTTTTCTTAGTTTTCCTTTTTCGCCTCTCGTTGGCCTTATTTAGTGGGGTGACCATAGAGACATCTACTGGCAAAGGCTGGCAGTGGTGAACGTGCACTTCCTGAGCCCCACTGCTGCAGTGTGATTATCCCAAGTTCTCTATTTCTGGCTATAAAGGATAATGTCAGCTAAAACCACTCTTGGATTTTCTCTCTCTCTTTTTTTTTTTTTTTTTAAATTTTTTTTTTCTTTTAATGCCACTATACTGAGATCCCAGACTCATGCAAGATGATGCTTTGTACTGTTTTAGTACCTGATCTGTAATAGTTGCAATACCTGCATGTAAGCCAAGGATTTTTGGAGTAGTTTGCAATGTACACTGGCTCTGTATTTTGTTGATCCTCTATTCTGGCTCCAAAGGCTAAGCCTTTTAATACTCATTTTTTCCCTTTTGAAAGCATTGGTTTTGCAGATTTACTAAATTAGTAATTCATCACTCAGCTAGCTTTATAAATTTTTTCAGTTGCTGGGGATGAACATGAAATAATTGTTGACAGAAATCAGTGTTAGCAGGAAGTGTCTTTTCCAGCCCATGGATTTTCTTTTTGCTATAATGCATTACGTGCCTATGAAACATAAATATATAAAATATGACACACGCATTCCAGCTGAGTTACAAACAAATAGTTTAAATTTTGATGTTTTGCTGTATTCAGCAAGGGTTTATAGGAATTTCTGGATCCTTAGGCAATTGAATAAAGCAATTTTTAGAAGGCAAATCAATCCATCAATATTACATGGTCCTATTTTGTTTTTCTTGGAGCATATTTAAAATTGTACATTTGAGGTGTCAAGGTTCAGGAGTCAAGCACTACATGTGATAAATTAAGGAAAGGTCAGAGGCTATGCAATGCAGTTTCAGAAGATTGTCTACCTCTGCTTTTGCAGCTCATTCATGCTGAAGTGATGCACTCTGGGAATTACTACCAAACTCTGCTCTGCAACATCTGCTCTCCCTAAGTGAGTTAGTGCACGTCAGACATCTTTATGTCAGAATATTGCAGTGATGGATGCAGTCTTCAGAAAATGCTGCATAAAAATCTGGTGTGCCGTTCTGGCCATTAAGTGAAATTACTATTTAAATTAATGGCGCTGTCACAGTTTATCTGTGCAAAGAATGAACGCTGATTAGGGTATTAAGTAATTAGCAATTTATCACACTGGAACAAGGTTGATAATAATTAAAGAAGTAATGGTTTACCAAAGAAACTAGAAAGGGAGTCACTTCTTGTTATGTGAGTGAAATCTTGGCTGAAAAATTTAATTCAAAGTTAAACAAAGATGAGGTTCAGAGTGAGAGAATACAGCTTTGTTTGTTTCAATAGAAAAACAGTTCATTATCAAAATTTTAGTTTGCCTGTCAGAAGTCCCTTGGGGCTGTCTGAGTTGCTTATTAGTATTGAGTTGAGTCATTTTCTGCATTAATTCTCTCTTAAAAATTGATAGAATCCTATGACAATTTGGAAAAAGGTTGTGAACAAGAGGAAATATTATACCTCTTGAAGAGCTGGTGATCACAGTTTGCTGTGAATAGAACCAGCCCCGAAAAAAGGTAAAGTATGTAAGTAACATCGCCATTTTAGCCCTTCCAGTGATTGGAATAAAATTTTCTGAATGCTTTAGCAGGATCACACCTTTAAAGATTAATTTTCCTTGTGTATGACTTCTAAGAGAGGTTTGCTGCAATAAATAGCAGTGAAAAAAGTGGCCACTCTTGCACGTGTTTTAAATGCCAACATATGACAGAAATGACGTCAAACACAAACTTTGTAGACGTAACAATATATCACAGTCCTGGTCTTTGTGTGATATCTTCCTAGTTCAACTAGTAATAACATTTATTTCATTGCCAGTTATAGAGGAGTTTGTAGTGTTTGGTTCTGAGTTAAAACTTACCCCTTTCTTTAGACAGTATTGGGTATTTCATGTGAATATGTGGAAAATTGCAGTGGTTATGATCTGCTTTCATTTTAAAAATGAAATTATTAAAACCAGAAAAAAAAGACAGTGGAATTAATTTTGGCAGCTTATCAATTCCACCGTAGAAATGCAAATTATATATAGATACCAACTTCTTGAATGATCATTCTTTGTATTAGATGACTGAAGCTTCACTGTGGGTATTTTCCAAGTTACCCATTCCGTTCTAGGTACCTAATATGAACCATTTCTTTAAAATATAAAAGATGTGATAAATTTTGGAATGCTAAGATGCATTGTTGGAAGATTGCCCATGTGGGGGGGGTGTGAAGAAAACCTGAATAGAAAGTACACGGAAAGCTTTATAATTTTTTATATTCTACAGGAAATTTTTATCAACAATCCATCTCCAGCCCACTGTGGCCTGTGTTGGTGTGGTATTCCATAGCAAAGTTCTATAAAAAGTTCAGGAGTGGTGAACATTGATTGCAGGGCACCCTGTTTATTTCTCTAATTCTTGATTGTTTTCAGTAGGTCTGGAAGTCAGGATGCTTACTTCAGTCACCTCACATTTGAATTTAATCTCACTTTAGCTACATTTGCATAATTCCAGCTGCTGGTTGGTTTATGCCAAGATATATTGTATTGTGAGCTTTCTCCTTTCTTATATAGTTGTTTATTTAAATTTCATATTCAGAGTTTTTGTTTGTTTGTTTGTTCATTTCAGGGATGTTCTGTTGTGGGCAAGAGTACGTGAATAAGTCAGATACCATATGCTGCACAGGTTCCAGTGGTGAGTCCCTAGCACATGTTAGAAAGAATGACCAAGTGCCAGTAAAATGCTGTGAGACTGAACTTATTCCAAAGAGCGAAGAATGCTGTAATGGAGTTGGATATAATCCTTTGAAATATGTTTGCTCTGACAGGATTTCAGCTGGAATGATGATGAAGGTAATTGATAGAAAATCTCTCGGTAGCTCTGGTTTGATGATGGAAAGAGAAATACACTGTTCATAACTATTTTTCTAAAATAGGAATATAAAAACTCTTGTGTGCATTATTCATTTTCACATTACATCCATATTAATACCGAATGAGTTTGCCATGATTGATGTTATTGCAATGAATTCTAAAGGAATTAATAATGATTAGCTGCCTCTGTGAAGTGTTGCCCAGCACCTCAGATTAGTACTGTGGCTAAAAGCTGGCATGCTAACAAGACTGACATGTATAGCCAGTTTCCATTCTGTGACCACTGTTTCTGATGATGTTCATTAAGTGGAAATTAAAATTGGATGGCCAGTTCTGAAGTATAAAAATGCTCTAACATTTCAATTTTGGCAGGCAGTAGGACATGATTCCCCAACCCCCTAAAAAAAAAAAACAACCACAAAAAACCCTCAAAAATAAAAATAAAGCAATTGACATTTTTTAATGGACTTAATCCTGATCCTACAGAAAATCAGTGGCCATCTTGGCATAAATTTCAGCAGTACTAGGATAGGTCCTTTCATGCCTAATGAATTATATAGCTTATTCTCTTTATATTTTAATGTCTGAGTGAACTAAACACATAAAGGCTAATTTGGTGTTTTCCAAAATTGCCCTGTGCCTGTAGGCATGAGACAATTTTGCCCGCAACTCCAAGTTGAATTCAACAGAAATATCAAAGAATTAGCATCTTGGTGTTATACATAAGCTGTAAAAATGTTCTAAATTTTTATTATATCTATGTATATTCTTTTTATAAAATTGTATTTATGTTTATGATAAGAGAGAGAGAGAGAAAGTGAGGAAAAAAAAAGAACATTAGATATTGTGAATTATACAATATGGAAATAAGAAAGATATTGTGGAATTTACCAAATGTATAAGAAAAGTAAAACACCCCATCCTGCCATATGCAGGTGTTCCTATATCCTTGTTGTTCATCTGCTAAGTTAATACAGAACTATTTCTTACATCTTTGCCTTTTCATGTCAAGGTTTTAATGTAATTTCATTTTCAGACTGAATAATTTTCTCCTAGAGAAAATCCAGACGTTGTGATGAGTCAGCTGCAGTTCCTCAATGCATTGTATTAGTAGCTCATGCAAGGAAAAAAATGGCTGAGAACAGGTTAATGAATTCTGGTAGATAACACACCAGATCCCTGCCTTAGGTATAAAGTATAAACAAAGGAAGTGCTTTGTATTTCACTTACCCACAGTAGAAAAGAGATAGCAGTGCTGGCTCTCTGAGATGTATAGATTTACTAGCAGCAAAAGGGCTGATAGTCTGACACATTTTGCAGCTACTTTACATGGGAATCCAATCCATCTATATCCTGCATCCTATATGGATATCTATCACAACATATTTTTTGTGGAAGTGCCAAATTTGGGAAGTTAAATTAGCTGTAGTGTCTAATCAGCTAAGAAGCTAATTCCAATAGATGAATTAAGGAAGCATTAGATATAATCTGTTTGGTTTTCCTTCTGAAGTTTATGACCTAATGGGCAAAAATATTTGTTGCAAATTTGGCAGTACATTTCTTTCTGCAGCAACCTATATTTTATGAGAATTATTGCTCTCTAGCTTATGGTTTGGCAAAAATATTATTTCATGAATTTTAATGGAAAGTTGTGGATGTTCAGTGTATATTTCTTTGAATTGTACTTTATGGGTTAAATCTTACATCTTTATGTTTGCAGAAGTCCTCTTATTGCAGCAAAGCTTCTGTTTAGTAGTGATGTGGCAGAAGATGTGATTTATATAGCCCATGGATAGAGTTCTCAGCCTCAAAAGCTGCCAAGGACTTGCACAGAGCCCTCTTGTGTACTTGGCAAGCTGTGTGAGGGGCTGGGAATTTGCTACTGATTTGCCACAGGATATTGGCCTTTGCAGGAACAGACTGTTCAAATTCTTGGATAAAATCCTGTTGTCATCGATTCTAGACTCTTCTGTTTTCAACAAATCCAGCTATTTGTGCTTCCAGTAATTAAATTTGTGATGCTTTCATCCAAGGACCCTAAAAAAATCTGTTTCTTTTAGAAAGGATTTTAGAAACATCAATAATCAAAGACAGTAGACAGGCCAAAGGCTGAAAGAGTCTCCCATATGCTAGAAAGATCAGTGTACTCAAGGTGGTGGCATGGTTTTTGTGCTGTAAAAAAATAGAGAAATACTAATGGGAGCATTTATAGAGAAAGGAAAACATGAGAAATATATTTAAATTTTCCTGTGTATTCCTTAGGTAAAAGAAGAATGCAAGGCTAATGTCCTTTGCCCTTTATCTATGGAGGAAACAGCACACTGTGGAAAGTGTGACTTTGATCCTAAGGAGAATATCTGTGCATGGATAAAAGGTTCACAGAGTGCTACAGAAACAGAGGTAGAGGCAGGTGTGTGTCTAGCAGAAGAGGAGACTGTCTACACTGGAGGCCCAACACAGTATTCATTTACAGGTAAGGAGAAGTGGCAGACTGTACTGGTGATTTGTTAGTATAGATAATTTACTCTGGAGAAAAAGATGGCCTGAATGCTCTCAGATACCCCATTTAAATGTGAGACAATGTGAAGAAGGACGTGGATCTTCTGGAGCGAGTCCAGAGAAGGCCATGAAGATGCTCAGAGGGCTGGAGCACCTCTGCTAGGCAGACAGGCTGAGACAGCTGGGGTTGTTCAGACTGGAGAAGAGGTTTCAGGGGGACCTTATCACACCTTCCAGTACCTAAGGGGTGTCTGCAAGAGAGTCAGGGAGGGACTTTTTACAAGGGCAGGTAGTGATAGGACAATAGGAATCTAAAAGATCATATGTTAGGAAGAATTTCTTTACTGTGAGGATGGTGAGGCACTGGAACATGTTGCCCAGAGAAGTTGTGGTTACCCCATCTCTGGAAATGCTCAAGGCCAGGCTGGATGGTTTTGAGCAACCTCATCTAGTGGACTTTGTCTCTGCCCATGGCAGAGGGGGTGGAACTAGATGGTCTTTAATGTTGCTTCCAACTCAGGCCATTCTATGATTCTATGAATTGTAGTAAAGCAGAATTTTTAATAAGTAATCTGTGAATCAGGGTAGAGACTTCAGGGATATGAAATGAGTGAAATGCAATGAGTACCTAACACATAAACCTGTTTTCAAAAAAGTCAATAAAATTTATAGGCCTGTCTAAAGAATAACATCCATTTCTATTTGCAGATCCGGGGTGGGGGGGAAGCTATTCTGTATTTTGATAAGACTGAGATGATCCAGATGTAATTGTCTTTTTCTAGATGTGAACCTCGAACCTTTTGTCACATATGAGTACAGGGTGGCTGCTTGGAATAGCTATGGAAGAGGTTTCAGTGAAATTAGCAGAGCTGTCACTAAGCAAGATGTGCCACAGGGTGTAAGTCCACCAAAATGGGCCAAAGTGGATAATCGGGAAGACATGATACTTCTGGATTGGGAGGAACCACTTCAACCAAATGGTATTGATACATTTCTTTAAAGTGTTTTTTCTATCATTCCAGTGGCAGTGTTCCAAAATCAGGAAACATATCTTAATTAACCCTTGTCACTGAAGTACACATATTCCTAAACTCTGCAGGAAGGTTTTGTTCTATGTTGCTATAATTTTCATTGCAAGTAAGAGGAGAGTCTTCTTCACAGAGGACAATTTATTATGTCTTCACAAAACCTCTTTTGTCAAAAAGCCTCTTTTGAGAACAGTTGCAATAGTAAGTATGCAAATATGATCAGAAAATGTAAATCATACAAAAAAATATTTAGGGATTCAGGGGTAGGGTGGGTGGTGCTTATGGTTATTTCAGGAAATTTTGCATATTATGTTCAAACTGTGAGGAAACTCGATAGAGGTCTCACTAAAAACTGAGATCTACTCTGATGCAGATACTGAGGAAAGTAGCTGGTAATTGACATTTAGCATTTAATCACAATTATTATCTGCTACTGTGGTCATGTAGATACTTCACAGAATGTTTTCTGTATGCAGAGTAGGTTATTATCCCATCACACAGGACCCTTTCAGCTAACAAAAAGGAGAACTTTCTTTCTGCAATAGGTCTAATTATTCACTACATCATCCTCCGAAATGGAATTGAGCATTTTAGAGGGACGGAAACGAGCTTCACAGACACCAGTGGTGTCCAGCCATACCACGAGTATTCTTACCAGCTGCGAGCCTGCACCGTTGCTGGTTGCACAGACAGCAGCAAGGTTAGTGAAAATGGGCTTCATGGGAACTGGTGCCAGGATTTCATCAGCCAGTGTGGCAACATTGAAATGCTTTTGGAAAGGTGTAATTTGAAGACATGCTGATTATTGAGTAAGTGAAAAAAACATCAATAATCTGATTTGGATTCAGCTACTGACATGTGAATGTTTGGAACCCCCGGTTGATACAAGCAAATTGAAGAAAAAAGCAGTATCTCAGTCTTGGCAAAGCTGAAATTGCACTGTAGGAACTATGTTTGTTAAAAAGAAAGCTGTATCTGGCAGAATAGAGTAAAGAATATTAAAATGTGCCTTCTCTAAACCTTGAAATTAAATTTTTGCTTCTCACTAGGAGGTCTATATCCTCTTTTTCCTTGCTATTTCTTAGACATCTGCTTTAGTTATAGTCTAACAATTTGTTCAACAAATTTCTTAGTCTTCCACTCCAGTGGAAAATCCTCCTTTCACTATATTACTCTTTGCTGGCTTTCTATATCTGCACCTGCTTCAGGCTTTACTGTTCCTTTGTGTGCAACCTGCCTCAGCTTCAGTTTTAAGCAAACAGGATCTCTTACCTCCCTTTCTCACAGTTTCATTTCCTTTTGTATCACTTTGAATTATGGATGCCTTTCACCAGCATTACTATTTAACCAGCTCTGGTTTTTATTCTGCAAAGTACCTGCCTTATTCATCATTTGCAAAAATGATTTCTTTAGTGACCTCTTTTTCACAATATTATTCTTGCCTCTTTGAAAATGAATTTCTAGGACTACAAGGGTAAGGTCTGTGGGGCAGAGGTGGGGAGTAATGACTATGTTTTGTAATTATTATATCTGTGAGACTGATTTTATTATTATTATTATTTGTAGATGTTTAAATGTTTTTCCTATTCATGCAAATCTCAGGCAGAAGTCTAAAATAAGAAAAAACACTGATGTAGAGGGATGAAGATAGGTGGACAGAGCTATGGTCTGGAAACTATGTAGGCACAGTTGCTGCAACCACTGACCTGATAATAAATCCTGCTTATTTCACTTGCCTGTAATTAAGGAGTTTACTGTTGCAAACACTGAAGTCTGCAAGTGGGGACTGATTCCACCAAATGCACTAAGACAATATATTATAGAGGACAGATTTTATATTTACAGCATAATATAAATACTTTATGGTGGTAATAACGGAAAAAGAAAAGTGATTCTCAAAGAGAAAATGGTCTGACTCACTTATTAAACCAATGTAATTTGGAAATGCCTCTTCTGTAGCTGATGGTGGAGATGTGTCAATAGAAAATTACCTTTTTACTTTTTTTAATAGAAAGAACTTAACAAGTGCAGACTTATCCCATCTTTCAAAATCTTTAGATTCCTTACAGAAGTATGGAGTTGCAGATAACTACAATAGAGTTCAGATTGCATGGGATATATGGAGGCTTAGCCCCATGTTTACCGGTGCTTAAAAGATATGAAATCAGGCAGTTAAAATGCAGAGACACTGACAAACCATATGGAAGAGAGTTATCAAGAGTTTTCAAGCAATACAGTTTTTGTTGTTTCACCCTGTGCCATACACGGGAGCTAAAACGTGGTGAGCCTGTTGTGATAAATTGGAGACACAGACTTATGTAATGTATTCAAGGTCAGATTTCATTGTGAAAAAGGAGGAAAAAAGTAACTACTTCTCCAGCCCCTTGGTAATGATATGCCAGCCCAAACAACGTTTTAAAACAAAAGTGACATTCTCATTGATCATGGTATCTAGTGTACTATTACATTAAATTGCTGTTTAATTCATATGTCTTCAGGTAGTTGCAGTCACTGTCCAAGGAGTCCCCGAGAGCGTTCAGCCGCCAGAAGTCAGTGCTCTGAACTCCACAGCCTTACATTTAAGCTGGGGTGCACCCAAGAAACCAAATGGGATCATCAGAGAGTACCAGATCAGTCAAGTGGGGAGAGGACTTATATACACTGATGCTGCAGGCAGAATGCAGCACACAGTGTCAGGTAAGGAGGCAGAGCTCTCTGACAGGCTAATGTCCTGTCCTTAAGATATAAGACAGTGTTAATATATTAAAAATGCTACTTGTCAGTAACTTTGAAATCCCTAACACTGTGCACAGTTTGGAATGCTTTATCATGACTTTACATATCTTACATTTATTGTTTTCCAAACTCTTTCATTTCTAGCTGCTGTTTCTTAAAATATTAATAGATTTAATTTCAAAATTTTAAAATAAATCTATCCAGCTCAACTGAAGATGCATGCTTTGTAGTGTGCTCAAGGACTTAGATATTCTGTGTAGTCAACCATTCCTTCATACAGATTCAAGTCTCTCTTTTAACATCACTGATGTGCAGCAGTGCAGATGTGAATGTGTAGTAATGTAGGATCGAGAAGGATCCAGTACTTTATGTCTGAGATAATGAAAGAAAGACAGAACAGGAAAGATCCCAAATTCTGTTTCTAATATTATATATTGCTTGTAGCCATCTTCTAAAAACTTGATGAAAGAAGCTTTATTCCAGGGATTCTGCAGGAAAGTTTTGCTCAGACCTCAAATGTATTTTTTTCACATATTCAATTTTTAGTTATTTTTGAATGTTACACTGAGCCAAAATTCTTCTTAGAAATGCTTCTGTTGAACACAGAGCAGGAACATAAGCATTATGGGATATATTTTTTTTCATTCTTTAACCTTAGGTTGCTCATTAAATTTTTATATCTCACAAATGAGTTAATTTTTTCCCTAGTTTTTTGCCCCACAAGTAGGAAATTTCAAGATTCCAATGTTGTACACTCCATTTGACACGCCAGTCAAAGAGCAGAATTTGACTTAGGGCATATAAATCCTCTAGAGCGTAGATGGCACTCTCAAATACTCCTCAAAGCATGAGTCCTGAGTCAGGGTGGATCCCTTAATGCTTTAAAAGAGTTTTTCTCTGCTGTATTCACTCACATAAGAGCAAGATTGCTGTTCCTCTTTGACAATATCATGCTCAAGTGTGAAATTCATCAACAATGTATTACTCCTATCTCCATATTCAGTGCTTCTGGACATGAGATATTAGCTGGAGTTGGTGGTACTCATTTTAGAATTGCTGTTGTAAGTTTACACTGCAAAGAAGGAACATTCCAACAAGGAATAATTTATCAAACCCATTGAAAAATATTTCTCATGCTCCTCCAAGGCAGTTATATCTCCATTTTAATGCCAACAATACTTAGTAGTTAGAAGTGAGAGGAGATGCAATTAATTCCTGAGAAACAAAGATATTTTTTTCTTTTGTGTGCCTGTTCTGTTAAGCCACTGTCCAGTGCGGCCATGTTAAGCCAGGAATGAAATAAGTGATCATTCCTCCTGACAGTCATAATCAAATCTTTCTGCTGTTTTCTGCAGGAGCTTCCTTGGGTA
This sequence comes from Taeniopygia guttata, assembly GCF_048771995.1. Classification (NCBI taxonomy): domain Eukaryota; kingdom Metazoa; phylum Chordata; class Aves; order Passeriformes; family Estrildidae; genus Taeniopygia; species Taeniopygia guttata. The sequence goes on along the minus strand of NC_133027.1, from coordinate 104,531,846 downwards.
ATAATGTGGAATTCATGAGAGTGATTTAGCAATGTGGGTAATTATTGCTCTCTAAATTAAAAGAATACGATAAAAGAATCAAATTCACTTCATACATAATCTCAAATGTTTGAACTGTTTGTCTTATTCCCTGTGGATGTATGTTTCGATTTTCCCATTATCCTTGTTTTTTCTTTTTCTTTTTTTTTTTTCCCTCTACAAAACTGCCTGCTTTTCCCTGAGCAACAGTTGAACATTAATGAAGCTGTAGCATTAGTATTTGTGGAGACTTTGAATCTCGGGTCTCGCGAATGGCAGACGTGAAGGCGAGCACCTTGCCACGGCACCATTGTCTTGCTGCTTATTTTTAATTACATCAAAGCTTTGGAAACATGATCCCACAAATGCTTTGTGGGAATAGCGGTGAATGTGCTCATCATGTGAAATCCATAAATTGCTTATAATCCTCTCAAGATGTTAAAAAAAGCATTAAGTAATTGAAGACAGGAAGTCCTCAGTTAATTATTTAGAGGTGTTATCAATGCTTTAAGCAAACTGAAGCATTTTCTGCTATCTCACTGAGTTGAATGCCACTGGGACCTAGGGGCAGCAGCCATCATCTTCTCATATTCTCTAATGCAAACAGCACATGGCAGCTTGTCAATAAAAGACCTTTTTATATCATTTATTACTGAACACTTCCAGTACCCTGTACAGAACAATTTGGATGACAGTTATGGCATTGTTTCACTTTGTGTTACTACTACTTTACAAATGGGCCTGCTAATGCTTTGCAGTGGGGCCAGGCAGAGGGTAAGACTGAGGAAAATAATTAGGGGAATTGTAAAAGAAAGCCAAGAGTGCCCTCTTCAGCAGCAGCAGGTGGGTTTATAGAAAAGGTTCTTCTCAGCTGCCCCCTGTTAATACACCAAAGTTAATATCCCAAGTAAGAGGCTTTATCAGCAATTTGTAGGATCAATCATTTTTAGGTCAAAAACAAGGAAAATAATGAATATATATTTTAGTAAAATAAACCATGGTATGAATACTTTATGACTGAATAGTTTGAAATTCTTTCATCTGAACATATTCTCCATTTCAGGGTGATGAAATCTGAAGAGATACCAAAGTGTTGTCACTAGTCAAGTCTATCTCCATATGCAGCACTGAATCATTAATAATATTTATCTGAAGGAAACTCTTGGGTGTAAAGGGGTTGTATGAGGCTGTGGTCAGCAATCTGACATCCTCCTGAGTAAAATTCCCACGGCGGGGCCCAGGAATGTTATCCTGGGAGCTAATTACTGACCTTGCTGGAGCCATACCCACAAATGGAGACAAACAGTATCAGAAGGAATTGATTTAGCTAATAGAACAATGCATTCTTAAAAAAACCCCACTGTTCCACAGCCTTTTGGCAAATGCTAAGTGCTGCAACAATATAATAGACCGCTTAGGTTGACCCAAAAAAAAAAAAATTAAGAATCCCTACAATAATAAGCCAAAAAAGAAGAGGAGGGGAGAAATATGCTTGGTCAACAATCACGTAGAGACATTAGAAAAGCAAAATGCTGTTTATATTTCAATATTATTTTACTTGTTATTTTTATTACAAATCACATGCACAGATTTGCACAGAGCTTTCCAAGCATAAGACAGGGTGTCTAATGCAAGGCTTTAATAATCTAGGTAAAAATCTGCTGTGACTGCTCCATATATGGCTAGAATTAAAGGTATCAGAATTTCACCAATAAATTTAGTGAAACCATGTACTCTTTTTTAGTGCTCATTTTTCTCTTTTAAGTGTAGTTGTAAATGAGTATTGCTTTATTATGCATGTTTCCTTTAAAAGTGAACATGACTCCCTTTAGGGGAATTCAAGTAATTTGTTGCCACAGTAATCTTTTCTATCCTGAAATGTTAAATACTTGGCTTTCCTCCATGCCTCTGCCTCTCTCCAGTCTGCAACTGTCATTTTCTCCCTCCTTACTTTTATACACAGTGTTCAGATGATTTTTTTTCTCTTCCAGTTCATGATTAGGTTACAGCAAGGGCTGTCCCTCTGAGTCATCTCTTTATTTTCTCTCCTTCACATCTTGTTCAATTTGTTAAGCAGCCTGTATGTCTTCCATTCAGTATTTTACTCTCCTACATAGTTGCTGGTTCTTCTTTCACTCTATTTGTTTGTAATATATTTTAATTAAAATATTTTGGTACATGATGTAAGGAAGGATTTGTTTATAAACAGAGGTCTTGCAGACGCTTTTTTGTTGCCACAGAATTGCATTGTTCTTGAAATCATTCAATTTAGACACAGGAGCTACATCAAAAGCATGCTGTTAAGACCACAAAGCCACATGCTTAAAAATTGACCTATAAAATACCTATGAATTGACCTATATAATCCTAAATCAGCCTCTTCCACACAAACAATCCACATTACACAGCAGTACAGTCATTTGTTCATAGGGTTACTGCCTCATTCAGTCCACAATCTGTGCCTCTTCCAGGGAGGAATAAAATGAAGCTCCTGTATGGAGAACTGCTGCCTCAGCTTTGGCTGTGTTTAGTGGATTAATTCCTTCTGGGAGTCTCAGTGTAGATGGGCCTAATTGTGCTTCTGCCCAGAGCTACGTTCCCCTTCAAGGAGACAGGAACATGGGGATGTGGAGCGCAGGGAGGGAGGCAACTGGGACAGTGCCAGCCCAGAGGGACCAAACGTGGACTGCCAAAGGGAGTAGCCTGACATCCAGGGCTTTCATATTTGTTCAAGCTGTGCTACTGAGGAAGGCACTTCTCAGTCTTTCAGTTTGTCACAACCACCTCTTCTTCATTTTCATTACCTTGCCTGAATTTCCTGATCAGCCTTCAGCTGAAGGCACCAGTTGTGCTTGGATATTTAAGGTTTTGCATGACAGTCAGGTCCGAGGAATCCCAAATGACTTCCTGGCAGCTCCAAGGAGATTTTTGTTTCTCAGTCTCTTTGAGTCGCTATCCTGGTTCTGAGAGAGAAATTGTTCTCTTTCACGTTTTTGAGTTTATATGATTTTTTATAGAGTTGGTTGGGGGGGATTTTTTGTTTTGGTACTATTTTAAGACATTTGGAATGTTCAGCAAGTTGGTGTTAGTGAAGCATGTGTACACTCTAGGGTTGTACACTACAAGAAAAACTCTCAAATTACAATTAATCAGGCTGGAGACCACATGTTGCAGGGAGTTTAAGAAAGGACTGTGCCACAAAGCCTGTGAACAAAAGGGGATCAGTTTGTATTTTACAATGTCCTAGCACCGGGAATTCATAGTTTTTGAGTGTTTAGTTTTGCAATTTTAATATTTTCAAAGAGATTTTGTGTATAATTTGCTTTTTTGTTGTATTTTTTGTATCTTTTACATTCAGGAACAGGGATATTTATTTAATGTATTATGCGGTGTTAACAAGGGGGTCCTTGAATATGTGAGAAAGGGGTCTTTGGTGTTTGTGCCTGGTGATCTTAAAGATCAAGATCTTAAAGATCAATTTTGAGAAATATCAGAAAGAATCGTTTACCAAAGGTGCTGTGTTGTGGTCTAGAGGGTGCTGTGTGAAGAAGGCTGATCAGCAGTTCAAGCTAAGCTCTAAGGTGATCTCACAGTGGTCTGCATCTTTAGCAATTTAACTACAAGAAGCTTTTAATGGGTGCACAGAATTGGCTATTCTAAAAGTTCAGTATCTTAGCCAAATGACGAGTGCAATTTTATGAGCATTCCTAAAGTCAAATTCTTAACCACAGGCAATTTGATGTCAAATCTGAAGTCATCAACACACAGCACAAGAATGTTTGAAAATTTCCAAGGAAAAGGCAAAGCAACATATTCTCTTCTCATCTCATTCAAGGATCTACAGCATAGAAGATTTCAGCTGAAAAAAAAAAATTAAAAATTACAACTAAAATTAATATCTTCGAATGAAGGCTTGCTTGTCAGTTCAGCTTCTAACTGCTTTGTAGCATTTATTGTAAAGTCTTGTATCAAATAGGGGAAAAAATAGAGGGAAAATAAAAAAATAGAACTTGGGAAGGTGGCAGGAGTATCCTTAGACTTATTTGCAATGTCATAGTAGGTTTCATGTACAATTGAGTATTTTATTATCTTATTATTGCAAATGTATTTGTAATACGTTTTCAAAACATTACAGGCTATTCAGGTTTTCAAGACCAAAACTCTAAGCAATTGCACTTTCAGGTGTTTTTCTGCATTGCAAGTGTCATCTCAGTTTTTTGATTTAAAGTTGATTCAGATATATGAGGGATATCCATAGCTCCATTGCAGAATAAACAGACATTCAGTCTGAATTGTTTTTTGGGTCTTTTAAATCAGTAGAGAATATATGTCAAAATTAGTGGGAAGTCACCATTTCAGTATTGTTCAGGTATAATATCAGAACAGCTCATACTTTATGTTTGCCAAAAATGCTAAAAGTTAACTTTAAGTCCAGTAACTTTCCATGCAGCAATATAATTCTTGAAATGATTGATGTCAACATCTCAGCCTAAACTCTGTTTGCTCTTTTTAGGTCTGCAGCCATACACTAATTACAGCTTTGTGCTTATTGCATGCACATCTGCTGGGTGTGCTTCCAGCCAACCACTTTCAGGTCAAACTTTACAAGCTGCTCCTCATGGTAAGGCAGAAAGTCATTCTTATAGAGCTGCAAAGAGATGGTCGTATGGGCTTGTGTTTTTTGATGGTTTAACAAGGTGCACAACTCCACTGTCATCCATCAAGCTATCATGTAGAAATTTACACAAGAGAATCTGTCTCTCTTGGAGTTTTTGTATCTTGCCATGATAACCTTACTGCCTGGCACTGCATTTCTATTTTCTTGTTGTGAAAATTTCCCCAAAATCATCTCTAAATTCTTTAGCTTAATTAACAAAGAATTAGAAGATTAATATTTTTTAAAGCACAAATGAATATACAGAGACTACTGGGCATATAAAGGCTGCAGCCTTTGGCCTCGTTCTCCATTAATCTTTACCTTGTCAATATTGGTAGCATTTGTTATAGGATAAATACAAACAGTGTGTTAAATTCCGTCATTCTCCCTGGCAATGTTTTATGTTTTCATTACATCGCTGAAAACAATGTAATTGCAGCACAAGTATGGGGAAAAAAAAAAGAAAAAAAGTCACCTTTGAGTTTCTGTCATAAAATTAAAATAGTGTCATTTTGATTTTAACAGGGGTATGGCCAAAACCTCATCATATCATAGTCAGCTCAACAGAAGTGGAAATGTACTGGAGTGAACCAGAGGAGCCCAATGGGCTCATTACTCATTATCGATTATTCCGTGATGGAGAGCAGATTTTCCTGGGTGGCACTACAGCCCTGAATTTCACAGATGTTAACCTGCAGCCTAACAGTAGGTAAGGCATGTTAAAGAGCCCTGGTAACAGGTGAAAGACCTTGAAAAACATAGGTACTTGTGTTAGTGAAATGTACAAAATACAACTTATTGTGAACAAAAGAAAACTCTCCTAAAATATTACTTTATTACTGAAAACTGGTAGAGCACTTTCGGGAGTCTTTCAAATGTTAGAAAGACATTAATCAAAGAACTTTTAATTTTTGTTTTGTTTTTGAGAATAGGTCATTCTGATTCAAAGAAGCAAAGCTTTTTTCATTTTTTTTCTTGGATGGCTTGTTGGTAGCTCAGTGAAAGGTATTTTTCCATCATGGAATATACTCTGAAAAATGTCAGGCTTTATATGACAAACATCACTGCACATGGTATATAATATTCCAGCACAAACTGAACATACAGGCTCAAAAGTGACTACTGATATTTTTATAAAAGTAAGTCTGAAATTAGTTTTGACACTTTTTGAGTCAGTATTTCTCTTACTTATGTAAGCTAATTAAAATTTTAGTGTAAATATTTAGTATAGTATTTAGTATTAGTATTTGAGTTTTGGTATCTAAGATTCTATAGTAATTGTTATTCTAAGTTTCTTTCTTCACATGAAGAAAACTTAAATGTGAAAATCTTCACTAATTCAGTATTTTTAATACTCATTGTATTCACTTTAAATGGGTGAAAATGGAAATGTTGTGCTACTGATATGCCTAAAGCTTCTAACTGCAGTGTCTACTGATCTTTTTGTGTTTGTGCAGATATGTTTACCAGCTGGAAGCCAGCACTTGGGGCGGCAGCAACACTAGTGATAAATATGTTATACAAACACCAGCAGGAACACCAGAGAAAATTCATGTCCCATATAATGTCACAGTAATTGATGCATATTCCATATTTCTAGCTTGGGATGTGCCAGGTAAAAATGTATTTCTATGTAGTACTTTGTAGCAAAATGAAAGGATTTAAAAATTAGTATTTCCAGGTAGCCAGCTGAATCATTCTGATATTTTTATTCTTCATATTTAGTTTTAGTATTTGTGATTTAAATATCCAGTATCTAAAGCTGTTGTATCCTAGAGGCATATTATTTTAATGATATTGATCTAGATACTTGACATGGGTATTGTGAGGTTTAGCTGAGCAAAACCCTGAATGTTTTGGTGTTATGAACTATTACTGGGTACAAATATTAATGAAAAAACAAAAAAAAAAGTAAGTTTTCTGTTCATACTAACCTGAGTTCTCATCAGGGAAACCTGATAACCTTTTAGGTTGTGTGAGAGAGATCCTATGCTAACTTTGACCTGATTGAGCAAATTTTACTTGCCTGAGAACTTTAGTGTAATGTGGATATGTTATCTCACAGTATAGTGGATCAGCAAAAGTCCCAGAAATATTTTTCCTCTAATTATTCTTCTCCTTAATATGATTAGGTGGCCTTTACCTGCTATATAGCTGGGCTAGCAGGAATAATTGAATTATAGAATCTTTTTGTAAGAGAAACTATGCAATGTTTCATCAATATAGATCATAGCTTAAGTGATTGGAGCACTTTACTGATGTTATAAAAATTATATGATGTATTTATTGTGGGACAATGAGAGCCTTGTAATGAACAATCTTTTGTCTAGTGTAGTTCATTTCCAAAAAGGTGTGTTTTCTACATTGTAGATACTGGGTTTTTTTCAGTTAAAATTTCATCAGTTTTTTTAGAAATTTCAGATGTTTGCATATTGCAATAATAGCCATATGGGGTTTACCAATGAATTCATTGGAGTTTTTAATATCTTTTGTTCCTAATTATTTGAGATGTTCTATCCTTGCTTAGCAAGGGTCAATTGGCATTAAAAATAAAGTCACCTAGAAAAAATATTTTGCCTTCAAGACTGGGATTGCAAGTATTGTGGCAGTGCTTAGCAGTGCTCACCCTACCCATTTAAGCAATGATTAATAAATCTATAATACCCTGAGCTGTCAATCTTTTAGTTTTCAGGAGCACAAAATCCATTATAGAAATGCTATAATATATGAAAAAGATTAAAATCTTAAATTAAACTTTTCCCCCTACTGCCTGAAAGGATTTAGAACCCTGCAGAAGGCAGGTGAATTCAAATGGCATATAATCTACAGTTGGTTTTATTGAAAAGTGACTCATGCTGTATTATAGTTTTGATAATAAATATAATTTAAAGTACAAAATGTTCAGCAACATTATAAATAGATTTAAAACACAAGAATGTATTGGAATGGCATAGGCTGTGAATAGTGGGGTGTTTCCCAGGAAAGCTTGTCCTTGTTCTAGACCGTTTCCATCTGCTTAAATTCCTGTTACTCATAGTAGGTTACAAGCCTGCAAGGAGAACCAGGCTCTGTGTAGGTACATTTCATTATGTTGCAATTAGGATTAGGCACACAATTAAGATTCTGTCTGTTCCTGAAACCACAGAATCAGGGGGATGAGGAGGAGACTGGACATTATGGATCTGCAGAAGATGCATGGTTTATGTATTCACACACCTGTAGAAATCATTCTCCTCAGATGGGGAGGGAACATGTCCTTCTTTCTAGATATTGGGACACCCTTTGAACACTTATGTCACTTCTGTGGATATTTGATAACTTCTTTGCCTTCTTGTTGAGGGGCTAATTATTTAGGTTTTTAAATACGAAGAAGAGATTTTCATACTGTGCTTCTTTTGGGTATTGACCTGGTTTCAGCTAAGACGGAGTTTATTTTCTTCCTAGATAAGAAAAAGACAGGAAAGCAAATCTTGCTGTTCTTTTTGTTATAGCACTTCAGGGCCACTAGCTGATCTCATAAGAATAGGGAGTACTAACAGCAGAGAAATGTTACGGAAAGCTACAATGCTACTAAAACCTGTTGGCAGAAGCATAGTTCTATGCAGAAGCAAGGAAATTAATTATTGACCCTTCATAATCCTGCTTTATGCTCAGTCTGAGGTCCTTTGTGGTGCTAGAGTTGTTGGGTTTGTTTGGGGTTTTTTTGTTTGTTTGTTTTTAGTTTGTTTGTTTTCCTTAAGAGTAAGACTGCAGAGGATGCAGGTGGAGGTTTATTCTGGAAGTTCTGATCTTCTGGAATAGCACAGATCCCATTAACATGTCCTATCATACAGGTGTCTGGGGTAACGTACATCCCCAGCTTAGTAGGATTAGCATGAAATGTCTACTGCTTCTTATCCTTATTTATGTCCATGTACATAGAGTATTTTTATTTTTATGATCTGTTGCCTTTCTGTGCATAAATCCTTGTCTCACAATAAGCTACACTGAGGCAACCTAAGTTTTCCTTATAAGGTTAGAATGCACCTTTATTTATAAGGATTGTCAGGTTTGGCAGTCACTCTTGGACAAAACTGTTCTTTTCACTGGTGTAGACTCGATGTCAAAAAAAGTGCTTTTAATCAACAGAGTTTTGATGAGAAAGTACTTGTTCATAGTGTCTTCCTGTCTGTGGATATCAGAGCTGCTTTGGCATTCTGTCTTATCTGCTATAATAAATTTGGATCAAATAATTACCCTCAGGATTAATTATGGACATACCGTATTACACAGACCTTCTTCTTGGATGCTTTCATTATAACATTTCAGCATCTGTAATATATGTAAATCTTGTGACTTTATGTATCTGTAGCATTTCAAAACTCCTGACTTAGCTAAAGAGCAAGGTGGCCCAGTAGTGGTTACAATGATGGTTTCAGACAAAAATAATTGACACACCTCACTCACTGAGGAAAATAGGGCTTTATTTTCTGAAATAGGTATTCCATTATCTTATGTGGTATTGCCTCTGTGCACAGACTTCAGAGGTGTGGTACATCTCACTGATATGCTAAGGAGGGATATATTACAATTATTATGGAACAACTGTTAGTGGATAGAGGCAGAAAAACAAAAGGGAAAAAAACAGCATCACATAATTTTCCCAAGATATAACCATAAATGTTATGAATAGGTAGGCAGGTAGGCATCCTGCATTCCAGCTCATTGACAACCCCACTGGTCCTCACCAGGGACTTGATTCTTCTGGGTGTCTTCAGTTCCTGCTGGTGGTAACTTGAAAGATGAACATGCTCAAAATAGGACCCAGTCCTCTGCTCCTAGGATACCTGCTTCATATGTTAATGATCATCTGGATTAAAATATTTTCTTCTTCATCATGTTATAACACTTTATCCACCTCTAGGTTTGTTTGTCAGAATGACAGTTGTGTGAAATCTGGATTCTTACTTTTTTTCTTCTTGGGATCAAACATTTGAATACCACATATTTGTTACAGCTCCCGAACTAACCTGGTTTCTTGAGAACTAGCAAATGGAACTTTTGATAAAAAGTCACATGCTCTCATTTTTAGTTTTTTTGAGTAAATTATTGTTTGCTCCACCTCTCTGTAGGATAAGCTTTTCAAGTTCAATATCTCAAGTTCTGCATCTTGCAAATAGTCAGCATCTCCAGCTGTTACTGTTTTCAGAGTCTTGGTGGGAATCCTTGATGCAACCAGATTGAGACATCTGGATATTTGAAGCATAATGTAAATAGTTAATCTCAGGAAGCCAAATAGATTGTTTTGGTTTGTGAATTTAAATATTAAAATATAACTTTAAAAGAGATGATGTTCATGATCCAGTATTTGTTTCCTATAAGTGAAGAAGTTTAGTTGTTTAGTGATTTTCCTTTAATTGTGATATGATTTCACATCATAGTAAAGAATTTTTCAGCAATTAACTTCAAACAGATTCTGTGTGACCAATCTGTAAGTCTGTGACTTTTTACCCCCAATTGTAAGCATCTTGTGCTGCAAATTCTATTTTTGACATAGCCTAGCTTTGAAGCACACAGAGCCATCAAACCTAATTTGCAGAGTTTTGCACAGAATTGTCCATTAAATGTTATCCAAATATGCCCAGAAAAACCCAGGGTTTCATTTGATTGATATGTCCCATTGCAAAATATTCACCTGCTGTGAAATGAAGTCACAGAGGGAAAAAAAAGTGGAATAATTTAACTTTTTTGTTTGTAAAGATAATCAGGGTTTTTCTGATTACATCTTAACTTCATAAATGTTAAATAACCTATCAGCATCTAGTTGTTGTAAATTATGAAAAAGAGTATTGCTGGGAATATTAACCAACTAAATCCTTGTTCTTTAGTGAACATGAAAATGTGTTATGGCAGGTTGTCATTGTGCTCATGGTAACTTTGACACCAAATAACAAAACTGCCATTTGCATTTAGGGTAAATTGGTTCACTTGTGCTTTTACGCTTCCTTTTATTCTGACATAAATTTATGAACTCTGGAACTAACCAAGTCGTGTGGTTTCCCAGATGACTTTAACGAATATGCCCATTTCATTTCCTTCAGTCATCAGAGCACACAAGGTAGTGGTTTCAGACTGGCTGCAGATGCTGAGGACTGTTCTGTACTAAAGGGGTTTTTTTGCAAGTTTCTGTGTTGTAAGAGTATATATTACAATTTTTCAGATCAGGAAGTTATCTTTGATCTTCGTAGTCAATTAATTTGATCAAAGTGTAGAAGGATTCCATTGGACACTGGACTTTTTCAGGATGCTTATGTGATTTTATTTACAATTTCATTTTCACTTCTTGAGAGTATTTTTCTCCTGAGCATATTTATTATTGGTAACATTCCTAATATAGTAAAACATTTAGCAGAATTTAAGATTTTGTGTTTCAGGTGTAAGGTGGTGTTTTTTTAATAATTTCTGATATGGACTGAGCACTGTCCAACATTGTTGGATAGGTCATTTATTTTGAAATAAGTGTTCTTTGCTGCATACTGATGGCTGGATTCAGCTGTCTTTGTTTGTATTTAATCTTCCTTGGGAAATCAAGCATTCTGAATAGCTTCAATTTCAAAGGTTTCTGGTGATTTTTGCCTAGAATAAATGCACTGATGAGATGCAAAAAACTGAATTATATCACTCTCATAAAGGAATGAGTTTTTCTAGCTGAAATGTATGGTCAGTTTTCAGGACTGGAGAAGAAGGGGACCTTAACTAGGAGATTAAATAAAGGTTTCTATTGCTGTGCTCTGTACCATTTCAAACTCTTTCAAATACGCTGTTGTATACTTTACAGACCCTCCAGTTATAGGGTGGAAATAATACTGCTACTACTACTAATAGTAATAATAATTATTATTTGTCTTTAACAACATATTTTTAATTACTAGAAAGATTTTATACTGCAAACTCAAGTGCACTCTTCTGGAGCATTTCATCTTCTATATATCAGGCAAAAAATAATTTTCTTTGATGCAAAACCAGTCTACCTCAAGATCACCTCTCAGAGGTTTACTCTGTAGCATTGTCCTTGATTTAGAAAGTTGTATTTCTGTTATTCCATTCTTAATGATTAGATCTTGGCATTTTTCTTGTAACTTTTACACTGAAGAAAGAAAATTTTACAGAGGAATTTTTGCATTTTTTGTCTCCTTCTCCCCTCACCTCTTCCAACAGCTCCTAAAAACATCTTTGTTCTTCCTATAAGCTGAGCAGTTGAATAAGATTGAAGTCATGGCTCTACTTCAGGGCTATTTTTCAGCTTTTTAGTGTAATGGCATTTTCTTTGTCTAGCATCTACTCAGGCAGCTGGATGTTATTTCTTTGGGATTTTTATATTCTCTTTTTCTTATGAGAATTGTAAAAACATGGTGTTACAAAGATTTTTCTGATCTTTCAAAGTACATCAGTTGTTCATAGTACCAGAACTAAACTTGAAATCTCTGATTTCTTGCAAACTTTTGTTTTTTTGTTATATATATTCACATACATATTTAGCTAAAAAAACCCATCTAACAGATGCACAACAGTGGGAACAAAATGCTCTTTGTAGCTTCAGGGTAGTAGTATCAACATAGATGCTTTATCAGAAAAGGACCAAAATAATAATTAGGAGAAAAAGCTGATTTTTTTCCAAAGTTACAAATGGAAAGATTCTCAAGGTCTGGACAAGTCTCAGAACTGCTCACAGGCATCTGGTCCTTGTTGCACTCACAAAGACACCTCTGTGTTGAAAGAGAAATGTGATTTTACTGATCAGATATATCTTGACTCATCTCAGAAAGGAGGAACCTTGTCTGGTCTGTATTCTGTCCTTTCTTAGGGCTGTTCCTTATGTGACTGCAGAATGAAGGAAATACACTTAATGCAAACTCTTCTTTGGTCATCCTCTTGGTTTTATGAAATTGCTGCTGTCTGCACAGATCAGCCTACAGTGGGCAAAAATTAAAAAGCCTACAGCCCATTTCCTAATAAAAAATACTGCTCAAGGAAACCAAAAATCAAACAAAACCTCCAATCAATCAACCAAATCCCTCTGAGATGCCATGTGGAAGAAGAAAAGAGAACATCCAAGAACACCAGCCTATTGTTCTAAAGGGATGGGATATGGCCTAGCTTGTTCTTCTGGAGGAACTGAGTTCTCAGGAAAACTAAGAACTGACAGCATGGGGATAAGAATAGATGGGGAAAATGTGTGATTTTAAATACTGAAAAATGAGAGAGGTTTCTTTTTTTAACAAAAACTGAAGAGTTTGTTTTTACATCATTTAAAATTATATGTTTCTTGGCTCAAGCTATTGTATCGTACTCTACTGATGAAGCAGCCTAAGAATCTACACTCAGCTACTGCTGTTGGGCTAAAAAGGCATAATTTGCTGAATGGTTGCAATTCACCTGTTTGATCATATGACTATTCAAACAGCAGTGCTTAGTAGCTGTTACTCCTCCAAAATACATAAAAGCTGCCTGTTTCCAAGTCATAAGGTCGGTCTTCCCAGAAGTGGCAATTGCAAAACAGGCACTGACTGAATTGAATTTTGATTCTTACCTAAGAACCATAATGTCTGTCTTCAACTTGTAATCTGCAGATGGATCTGTTTCAGTTTATATTTAAATGATTGTAGTTTTCAAAAGAAGCAGTGGAGAAAACCTCCAGAGGGGGCTTACATTTAAAATTGCATGTGATGAATTGGCCCTTTGAAGTTGTCCTGCACTGTTGTTAGTGCTTCAGATAATCACTGGTTCCTCTCTGTTTCACAACAGGCATATTCATTGTCAATGTGCCTTTGGAATACAACATCCTGCTAAATGCAAGCAGTCCCACTCTTCTGGTGAAGCCGGTAGGACGTGCACATTTTGCCTTTGTTGATGGCCTGGATCCCTACACCCTGTATGAGATAAGAATACAAGCATGCCAGAATGGTAAGGCAATTTAAAACACTCATCTATGTGGCTGGAAGGTATTTTCCAGGTAGATGCAACTCTGAAAAACAGATTAAATTCTTTTATTGGAGTCAATAATGGATTGGAGTCCATTATTGGAGTCAAATTGGAGTCAAATGTTTACCTAGTAAAAAGAAGGCCTAGCACTGAATGAAGCATTAAATATTTCTCCATTTATCATGATCCATATATCATGAATATATCAAATGGAGGTTAAAAATATGGATTTTAGGTTATATATGCCACTTCATTAAAAGTTCTTCACAAGCAGCTTAAAGATCTTTGAAAAATGATGTACAGAACTGAATCAGTTCTGTAACTACTCACCAACAAGAAGTGGTGATCATAAAGACAGGAGACGAGATCCCAAAAATTAGAAATTCCCTTTGATGGAAATTTCCAAAAACCTATTGAGGTAAGTATTTCTAAAATGACAATTTTGAACCAATTTGCTCCTCACTCACACTGCTGAAAATCAGGAGTAATTAATCAGTAGGGTTGTGGTAATTTAAAGGAGTATTTAACAATGAAATGAGGTGAAATGAGACACCATTTCCACTAGCAGCTTCTTTGATTGATATTCATTTGCATTTAATGTATCTTTTTTTTGTTGAGGAAAAAGCTCTTATCCCTACACAAACTTCTGTTTCTGTAGGTGGGTGTGGAGTGGGTGGTCAAACATATGCAAGAACTGCTGAAGCACCTCCCAGAGAACTGAGCCCACCTGTTGTTAAAGCAATTGGACCTGCACTCATAGAAGTCAAATGGGCACCACCCAGGAAACCAAATGGCATCATTACTAACTACTTTATCTACAGGTAAATGCCCTTATCCCCTCAGATTCTTTGTCCTACTTAACGGTTCCTTTCTATTCCTTGATTTTTTGGGAGGTGAAGAAAGGTGTAAATGCCCATGAAACAATATATATATAACTTTTCAAATGCTAAGGTAAAAAGCTGATCTATGGATGACCATGTTGGGAATATGAACTCAAGCAAGAATCATCTTCCTGAAGTACAAATGACAAAAAGCATGTGAAAGTACATTTTAGAAATTCAAGGGAACAAAAAAATCTTAGAAAAAGTTTGTTGGATATTATACTGTGCTTACCAGGACCACTAGGTACAAACTTCAATCTTCTCTGATCAACAGTTGAGAATTTTGTAGTGGAAAGAGGAGTAATTCACCAATTCTGAGACTTTTAAAAGCAAAAAAAGGTATCTAGGTTCCTAAAACAGATCCATTTTCCAAGATAGTTTATGTTCCTAAATAAGTCATCTGGACAGTGATTACAGTGCATCTGTTTATGTACCGTGGTGTTTGTATCCATCTGCCTTGTGTAGGTTGTTGACTGATGCATTCTCACTTGCTATGAGGAGTTTCCTAAGCCCTGTGTGAGGACTTTTCTGTACAGACAGCAGTGTTTAGGGCAGTAGGAAACTAGCAGAGCACCAATCTCTGCTGTGCCTGTTGAGCCTTTGTTAAAAGCTCACTGAGGCAATCTTGAATGGCTTCAGAGGTCAGAGTATATAAAACTCAAGACATATATTTGAGATGGATTTAAACTCTGAAGTTCCTGGGTTTTCCAACTCTTAAGTATGTGTAGCAAACACATGCTGGGCTGATCGTAACCTCCCACAGAGAGTTTGGGACTTTTCATTATATTAGAGATGTGACTGAGAAGACAGGAAATCCAATTACCTTTTGGAATCCTCAGTGATAATTAATATAAATTCACTTAAAGATGTTAGTGGTCTCCAAAAATTCCTGCTGTCTTGAAATACCCTTTTGTTTGCCTTTTCTTAATTGTCTGATCAAAACCCCAAGTCCCTCCCCTGCATAAAGAGGAATAAAGTGTATGTTATAGCCCAAGACATGTCTTCACTCTGTTGGTTTTGTAAATAAAGCTGATGATTACTGCTGCTATTCCATGGCAACCATGGAAAGGGAAAACAGGAAATATAATGCAGAAAGCCTGCTTCAGTGAAAAATACTGTAAATTGAATTTGACAGCATTTGATGGCATTTGATTATTCTAGTCACAGCCAAACAATGATATAAAGAGTAATATGAAACAGAATGTGTTACTGCCTAGCAGACTCAAAAGCAATAAACCTTCCTCCAATGTGACACAATCACTTCACAATCATAATTGTAGCCTGTTTGATACCTCTGAGTACAGCAGAAGGGCACTGACTGACATAGATACATTTTGTTTTTTATTTAAAGTGAAATGAAAATGGCGCACTGGGGCTCCAGATACAATCGGTATATTCACCTACATAGGCATGAATCACTTGGCAGTTATTTCAGCTGAAGTTTAAATGTGCTTAGACAACAACAATATCAAATCTTTCTCAGATAGCTGCAAAAAAATCAGAAATGGGATGTAAGCACATAGTTCTTTTTCATTTTGTAGCCACACATGGCTGTACATTGTTATAGCAGCAAGACTGCAGTATTTCTATGGGAGGTTATGGAATGTAATTTCTTCTTCAGTATGTGCCTCTTCCTTACTGCATCACCACCAAAATAAATTCATTTAACTCAAAACCTGGAATGCCTGGGGACCTGGTGTGTGTGCAGATCTCTGCATTAACATGGCAGGACTTGTGCTTTCCTCTAGCATCATAAAACTACTCCCAAGTTTGCAGCTAGAAACCAAAAAATTAAAGTGTTATTTTATGATAGAGGAGATGGTGATTTTTTTTTTTTTTTAATTCATAAAGCAGGTTTAAACACAGATCTGAGTCTTTTAAACTTTTCTAGCAAGGACCGCAACTTAGAAGAGTTTGTGAATGAGAAAAGATCTGGTTCATGAGATAATCATCTGATTTAGTTCTGTTCCCATTCATCATGACATAACATTGCTCTGCCAAACACAGAAGTTGCTAGTCTGAAAAAAAAATTTATGAAAATAGATTCTATCTATTTGTTGCTGCATTTTAGTAAGTCACATGGGCTAATGGAACTGCTCCCTATTTATTAAAAGGATGCATTGTGTAGGAGGCACATGAGGTGGCTCTTACAGACATATTGCCTGTAAAATTAGAAGTGTTTTGGTTGGTATCTTCTTTAAGGGAGTGTCTGAATTTTTCTGTCAAACCATCCATGTCCTGCCCAATAAGATTATATTATTTAGTGCATATTTGTGAGATTGAAATGTAGCTCTCATCTCATTAGCTGAGCAGTTGTGTTGGTGAAAATGTAGCAGAAAAATCAAAAGGCATTTAGGATAGAACACATGTCTCAGTGGCTGTTTTGCAGCAGAGTCCAAATGGACTCTTTATTAT
Source organism: Taeniopygia guttata (assembly GCF_048771995.1). Taxonomy (NCBI): domain Eukaryota; kingdom Metazoa; phylum Chordata; class Aves; order Passeriformes; family Estrildidae; genus Taeniopygia; species Taeniopygia guttata. The sequence continues at coordinate 104,514,914 of NC_133027.1, read as the reverse complement.
TAGTTCATTGCTTAACCGTATACCCTTAACCATGAGTTGCACTCAAGACAGCTTCCAAGGAACATATGTCACTGGATGGTTTAATGTAGGAATCCCTATGGATGGTTTGTCATTGAATGCAAGAACTCCTGAAGGCTTTTATTTATGCCTGTAATTGATCTAATATACCAATCTAAACTAGTATATTACATGTAATAACTTTAAATTCCTTATGTTTTTTTGGTTGTTTTTTTTTTTTTTGCATCAGAACTCATGTTTAAAAAAAAATGACCCCAAATCATGAGAGCTACATTAGTGTGGATTGGTTGAATACAAATGTAAGTGAGGTTTCTTTGTTTAATTAAATGTGAAACTGCAGAGGGGGAGCATTGTGAATGTTGCATTGTTCCCCCACATTTGACAGCATCATTCCCCGATTGTTTGAATTTTACCCCAAGACTTCTCAGTCTTCCTAAAAATAACTCACTGTTAAGGAAAGCAGCAGGCACTGCTAAAACATGTAATTTAGTTGTATGGTGAAAGGTAAACATGTGAGGAATAATTCTGGTTTGACCCTGGAGACCCCGGGGATTCACCACCGCCGCGCACACAGGGAAGCCGAGGGGCGAGCGCTGCAGTCGGCGCTGCTGCAGCACAGCTCTGGAGTTATCTGTCACAAAGGAGATTATATCCTCCTTCTTGTGTCATCTGCCTCAGATTGGCACTGGGGCAGGGAGAATTTGCCCTTATAAAAATAACTATCTGAACATCTTCAAAATGAATGTAAGCAGCAAATCAGACTATGCAGATTAAGAGACAGCTTCCAGCTCTTGGAAATGTTATTCTCTCCTTTGCAGCTCATTGTACACAAGAAATACTTCCAGTTAAATGAGCAGCTGAATCTTAAATCTTAAAACGATTGAAATGATTACAGATTGTTCAACCACTTCTGTTCAAAGTTTATTCATACATGAAGATATTCTGGTTTTTAGCGCTACAGATGGAACCATTTACCTAACCATAAGTTTCATTCATTAAATATTCAGCAGTAATAAGATCTAAATACTTAACCAGGCTACATTGTACAGCTCTGCCTGTGAATCAGCTTACAGTTGGTGGCATATTTGATCATTCAGTGTGAAAAAACTGTTTATCACAGAGTGTAGAATATTTATAAAACATAAATTTATGTATTCATTCAAGTTCCATACTGTTTGGTCAGCAAGACACATTAAATGTGACTTTCTTGCATTAAAATGTATTCTCTTCCCTTATTTACAATGTTTTTTTAGACATGTTTTTGAGTACCCAGACAAAAAACTATATTTTTAGGTGCAGGAGAAAGATGTAGTAATGATTCACCTTCCAAAATTATATGTCTTGCATTATGTCAGTGAACGGCATCCAAGGGGAAGAGTTTTGTGGGAGGTTTAACTTGCCCTTATAATAGAGCATGGGCAATTGTATTAAAATTGTTGCTGGCATTTTGGAGACAATGGGAAATTTTGGACCCTGACTTTTACAGAGAGACCAAGAATTTCTAGTGAATCTTTCCTGCTTCTTCTATCTGCCAATCTTTGCCCAGTTCTGCAAACCAACCCTCAGTAACAACATGTCTCACAATTTGCCAATTTCACTATGTGACAGGTACTATACCTCAAAACTCTTACTTTTTAAAAAAAAAAAATCACACTTTAACATTGCCCATATAATCTGCTTATCTCAAAATTTAGGAATACTCTTTTAGTTTCATATGAGAAAATAATGTCTTTGTTCCTGCCTTATATATGCATATAGACAAAAGATGAATAAACAGCTGTGTACACACATGCATTCATTATGTTCTTCATATTTGCATGTTTGCATATTTGCATGTTACCTGGGAATATATTATTACAAGCAGCTAAGATTATCAGTTTTAAAAAATCAATGCTTTATTATTATTAAATTAATTCCTGGTTTGACCTAACAAGATAAAATCCAACAGCATTCTTTGCAACACAGATTTTTCTCTTGCCAAAGAAATGTTCTTCAGCTTCTGGTGTGTGTGTAGTGATGATGACACCCAGTAGCCAGACAAACCAATTTTACTTCTGCAAATTTGCCCTACTTGCAATAAAAGTGGCAGATAATGTAATTTGGATTTTTGTTGTTGGCATGGAGGGTGAAAGTGTTTTTGTGTTCTGCAAAAGCCAAGGTTCCCGTGAAGAGTAGGAAATACTTAAATTCATGTGCAGTACAGACAAACTATCACTGAGATTTATCACAGTGTTTAAATGTAACCAACTTAATTTCACACAAACATTTTTATGCCAAGTGAAAGAATTGATTTGATAACTCTGTTTTGAAGATGAGTACTCAGCCTATTAAAACTGCTGTAAATTATATAGAAGAAGGGGGTATATTACAAAGGGGCTGAGGATTGTCTGCAATCTCTGGTACTCAGAATATCACCAGGTCCAAGGCAAGTATATCTGCAGTAATAATGCTATATATATACATATATGTGTGTGTCTATGTATACATATATGTACAAAAAGGAAAACCCATTCTGCCAAAAACCAATAAAGTGAATTTTCTTCATGTGTCTTAGGTTTGCATTTTTAAACAAAAACAGTGTTGGAGAAAAATATGTTGTTTATCACAGAAAACACTACGTGTGATATTTTAATAAGGTTTGGTGGTGGAGCTGCAAATTTAGCTAAGTTAATGCACAAGGGATTACTTATTCAATTTGCAAGAAACAATGGGATATGTAGTGTGAGCAAACCAGATTTTGAAAGTGCACAGCTTTAGTTTTGAGGGCATGATAGAATATTTATCCCTTATTCACTAGGTAGCATTTTTCTCAAGTAAACTGGTCACGAGTTTTCCATAAATGAGGGATTCTGAGGTGAGTACCTCAGTAAATAAATTGATTTTCAGAAATGCTGAAAACTTGCACCTATATTTCAATTTAAGGTATTGCTTGAAAACTACAGAAAGATTTAAAATTTCATGTTCTAAATTCTGAAAGTCTCATTTGTGGTGAGTTCTATCCTAGAAGGACAACATACTCTGCTGCCCTGGACTGTGACAGCACACTTGTTTGTCATGTTTTATAGTATTCTTCTAGATAAAGAAAAATAATTGAGTCCCTCAAAAATCTCTTTTTCACTACTCTGAACCTAACACAAGTTCCCGGAAATGCTTTTAAGATGCAAAGATAGCTAGTCAGCTCCTTGTGTGTATGAAATGTATGGAAATAATTTCTGTATTTTTCTGAGATACAAGTTGAACTCGGAACTTTAGGATCAACTATTACGGGACAGCTGAAGCCGTTTTCTATTTTAAACACACTGCTTTTGATTTAATTCCAGACGTCCTGTGGGCAGTCAAGAAGAGCTACTCTTGTTCATTTGGACTGGAGGACCTTTGGAATTCATCGATGCGTCCGATGCTCTCCAGCCTTTTACTCTCTATGAGTATCGTGCCAGATCTCAAAATTCCGTGGGGTCTGTGGACAGCTTGTGGGCTTCAACCCAGACTCTGGAGGCTCCCCCGTGGGGCATGGGAGCCCCTTGGGCACAAGCCACAGGCGCGTACTCGGTGCGGTTGAACTGGAGCCAGCCGGAGTCCCCCAATGGTGTCATATCTCTGTACCGAGTGGTCTACCAAGAAAAGCGCAGCGACCCAACATTCAGCACCCCAGCTGTCACAGCACTCACCGTAATGGTAAGAACTGGGCCACAGAACCAGTTTTAAGATGTTTCACTCTGCTTTGATCTCTTGCATTTAAAAATCTCCCTTAACGCTGGTTAGAAAAGTGAGGTTTCCAATTAATTACCTGTCGTTTTGTTGGCTTAAGTTTTGTGTTTGGCCCAGTGCAGAGTGAAAAATTTCAGATTAATATTGGGCTTCTGGTAGAAGCAAGCAGATTACTCAAAAGCATGGATGTGTCATGTCTGGAGGAGTTAAGGACATGCATTTGTTAGCCTTGCTCTCAAAATACTGTCCTGAACTTTTTGTCTGACTGACAAAATAATTTCACAGGACCTGCACAAAGAACAGCAGTATAACTCCTCCTTGAATAGAATTCTATTTTTTATTTCAGTTGGAATAATAAAATGAATTAATTAATTAGTAATTACATAGTTCATATATGCAACCCATTTGCATGTTCCCTTCATAATTCATCAGTAATAAAAGCAGTTCTACTTTTATTTCCAATTCCCATACTTATATTAGAATGTTACTTTGCCCTACTGATCTGTCTTTCCCTTCCCTTTCTTTTCCTGTTTCTATTCAGTATGTGAAAGGATTTGGGAAAAGGCATTGTTTTGTGAACTGACTAACAACATTGTCTAAACCAGTGACAGAAGGAGTTGTGTTTTGTGCATTTACCACTGTTCCTTCCCCCTGTATATTGCATTCTAGTCTTTCTATAGCAAGACAGCTTGGACTGTAGTTGGACTGAACTGCTGTATATTAGGACAGCTTGTGTACTTGGTTGTCTTCTGAAAAGAAATTTTAAAAGTTTAAGGAGGTTGTAATAAAGTTTGGTTTCCTCAGCAGTGCCACCTCAAGTTCATAAACCTAGAGTCTTCATAGTCCATGACAGCATTGAATAACACCAGAAATCCCCTAAATTCTTTATTATCCCAATTTTAAAGTGTGTAGTTGGCAATTCATGTAAGATCCCAGAAAGCTTTTTCTGGAATACCCAGTAGTAACCTTTGAGTAACTTTCTCAGACAAATTTCCACATGATGCAATGGAAGAAGTTTCCAGATTGGTAATCTTATATCCTCTTGATCATAGGGTTTCAGACCAGTTTTGTCTAGCTTTCTAAATGGATTAAGTTTGTAATTTTTTTTTGAAGAGGATAACAGTTTCTGAACTGAGTTATAGAAATAAGATACCTTTGCCTTCTGAAGCAGTTGTATTCACATTGCACAGCATGCAAGGCTTTAAAAAAAGTAGATTGGGATTATAAAGTTCAGTGGCATTTTGGTATTTAGCTCCCTTAACTTCTTCTAAGAAAAATTACCAGTGTCATAATTGTGATGATGCACACAGCGATTTCACTGGTTTTAAAACCAGTGAAAACCCAGGGCTTCTCCTACTACTCTGCTTCAGCAGCGTGCAATGTGTTGCTGAGCATCAGAATTGACCTGGCTGGTCATGCATTACAATGTCTTCTAAGCATGCCAATAACAACAGAAAATGTCCAAGATGGTTGTACTGTGGGCAATAAAACCTACCAAAATGGTATTTTAAATAATGTTGCTACAGTGTGTTTCTTTAACAGCATCAGTTAAAAGCCTTTTAGATTAACAAGCTATTATTTACTGAATTAGTATTTTCCTGGCTCCAAAATCCTTTATTTTCCCCAAACACTATCCTGAATCAAAATGACATTCTGGCAGCATATGTATAGCTGTTCTACTAGCATTGCAGCAAAGCTGGCATGTATGGTTTTTCTACTGTTCTTTGTCTTGAACATGAGTCAATTATGGTATTTGCTACCCATTTTTACTTAAAATATTATCCTACCCTTTGGAGACAAATCTTTTTGCACATCTCCTCCATCATTGCAGTCACTGTAAGCTGTTGCAGCTGCATTAATTGAGTAGAATTGTTGCTGATTTATACCAAGGACCTGAGATCTGAATCCTACCTCTTCTGAATATAGCAGAACAGCTAAAGCTTTGAATGAAAGGTATTGATATAAAGTGCATAGAGTCCTATTATCAAAGATGACTGCAGGAGGTTACGTCGATTATCCCAGCAGGCAAAAAACTGGACACCAACTTTCAAAGTTACAAATGCTTAAAAATAGAATTTTATCATGAAATTGTTGATATACCCTTAACTTTAGCTTTGTGAATGAGATACTTTAATTAAAATGTAATTTTATTGAAGGAACTAGAATTCCAACGATTAAACTTCTGCCCCTTTAAAATATAGCCTTCATGGGTACTAGGCTAAATCATTTAATCTCCTAAAGCATCTCTATTGGAGCTCCCTCATGAGATATGCCATTAGTCATTCTCTCTCACAAGCTTCCATGTTACAAGTAAGACTTAAAGTATTAAGAAAGCAATGAGTTTGGTCCTTTATTTAATCTGTTAGACTCCATTCTTATCCCATTAGATTATTCCAGAAAAAAAAAGCCATGCTAGAATCACAGTGGCTGATCGCACCCTTGCACTTGTCGGTTGCACCTTGGTTGTTTGCCCCAGGAATTAAAGCTTGACCAAAACTTAACAGGGGGAATACAACTAAGCTTTTGCTAATGTCCCTGCAGACTGTTCTTATATGACAGCTTCATTTCCATCCATTTCAGAGCCAAATGAGAAGCATCTTCTGTGTTTTCAAACAGTTTAACAGACCTATACTTTCCCCAAATCCAGCTATTTACTCCTCATTAGGATGTATTTCAGTTAATATGTCAAAGGTATGGCTGTCTAGTACCTTAAGTTTATCACTGACCCCTTGAAATTTTACATTGCCTGTGGAGATAAGAACGAGAACTCAATTCTCAGAGCAAAAGCTGTTACCCCTGAAATGAAAGGAGGGTGTCCTGCACCACTGGAAGCAAGTGACATACACGTGAGCCATTTTGATTCTTCACAGTTAAAGACCAGTGTCACCCATTTCCTTAGCTTGTTTGGCCAGCAGTATAGTGACAGATGTTAGGTGACAGCGAGTTAAACTGACATTCTGGTTTATTTGCAGAGCAAAGTCAAGTCAAGACTGGTTACAGCAGCACAAGTGTCTCCCACAATATCTTTGCAGTTCATTTTAACCCTCTAAAGCAGGAATCATATTTAGTGTCTTGAAAGCATTAACATGAGACAGATGTGTTTACAGGGGAATGGATTGGCAGTAGGTTCTCTTATAGGAATCTGCATAAAGTGACTAGATTGTCAAAGCAAGCTTCTCACTCTTGTGAACTTAGGACTTAAGCCTGTGAACACAGAACCCAGAGCTGATTTCATTATAAAGCCAATGAGTGCCTGCCAAATGTCATCAAAGCATCACAGCTCTTTAACTGCTATATTCCAAATTTTGCTGTGAGGTAGAACTGTGGGTAGGTTTGGATATTTCTTGATAGGCATTTTGTGGGTGTGTAATGCTGTTTTTCCCATGACAGTTATATCAAGTGTTTGATTGTTTATTGGGAGCAGGAGAATTCAAAGCCAGGAAGATGAGTAAAAAACCATAAAAATATGTAGCTGTTCGAAAACACTAGGAGAAAGAAAAGCATCCAGAAGGTTAAAAAGGAAAACTGCCTGCTATGTGCAGTGCCCCCCAGTTATTATTATTATTATTATTATTATTATTATTATTATTATTATTATTATTGTGTGTTAAATTCACCTCAGCCAAGTGTAGATCAAAATGCAATGTGCTTGTTAGAGGATGCAAGAGATAGGTGTAAGCATTATAGACCTTACTCCTGGGAAATCCTGCACCTATGCACAGGTCATCTCACAATGTGTTCTGCAATACGAGGCTCTCAGGCCAAATGTATCCTTAAAGGCTTTTTTTTTTTTTTTGGCACAACCATGCCAGCTTGGGGTGAAAAAATTAATATGTCCCTTAGCTGCTATCACTGCCCCAGCAAAGCCTCAGATTTGGATGCAGCTGTGCTAACAGTTGAGAACACATATTGGCTTCCCTTGCATTATTTGGGGAGATGGTATATAACTGCACTGGCCAAGCTTCTCTTGGCAGGTGCTGTGACAGGGAAATCTGTAGACATATTGCAGAATAGCAGTAATAAAGACTTTGGTAGGAGGATGACTCTTTGGCTAACATGATTTTGTTATTATAAGCAGACAGAATTTTCATATCAAATAAACTGAGTCAGAATATTAAGTACAGTTTACTTGTTGAAAACCTCCATATCAAAAATAATATATCAGAAATATTTTTGAGTGGCCAGTACTGCAATATATTCATGCCTCCTATGCAGGATTTTACAGATATCTGGAATCATGCATCCAGAGTTAGTTTCTTTATTTTAATTACATTTAAAAATACATAATGCATTCATGTGTAGTCCTTCACTTCTATTTCCTCATATAGACCTGAGAACATTTGGCAGCATTAGAGGTGAGATACCACATAGTGATTAACTTCCTTGTACAGACTATTCAGTAATGCAGTATTTAGTGCAGTACATGGCAACATTCTCATAGAAGTAATGAAGATTGTAACCTCGAGAATAGGAAAGAAATATGCCAAGGAGAGGCACTGGTGAAACTTTTTTATACATGCCTATTGCAGATGCCTGGGAAATTGAGTGCACCCTAAGAAAAGAGGATGAGTGTAAGTGAAGGAATCCCTGTACATGCCATAAATTCAGAAGATGTGCTACTTAGCAATGAGTGAAAGCTGTAAATGGCAGTGGAGGGCAAAAGTTAATTAGGCTACTGTACTGCTGTTAGGCAGTGGAAAGTGGCCACCATCAGAAACAAGATGGCTGCTCAGCAGTGCCCTAATGCAGCCAAAAGATCATCTCCTTAGCTCTGCAAGGGCTTATGGGTTAGGGGAAATCATACACAGATGACTAATTTTTTTATGGTTCACAGACGATCAAAGTGAAATTCAGCAGCTGTTCAGGACAAGTGACCACTCTAACGGCTGTAATATAACCTGCTAAATAGAGAGGGAATTGCATGAGAGCAAGAGGTTAGCTGTGATTATCGGCAGGTGAGTGCTTTATTGAAGTTGAAAGACCATTAACATTGATGGAGTAATTATTTCAACTTGAAAGTAATTACCTTGATGGGTGATAACTTCTCCAGTGTTCCCAGATTTGATTGGACCAAACAGTTGTGAACTCTTGAAGCCTAGAAAAATATTACAACAATACTGCAATGTTTAAATTACTAAAACCACTGTTAGAGTATTTTAATTATGCCTAACAGTGAAAAGATTTTAATGTACAACAACTGGTGACCTCTCATGTATAGAGACATTTGCTTTCTAATTTCAATGAAATGATCCTCACCTACTATGTATGTGCTGTATGTGATGGGTTTGCAAATTAATTGCTTGACTTAAATGCAGTTTTTAAGATTCAAAGTCTTGTTAGCACAATTTCAGGAAGGGCTTGTACTGGAATTTCTCTAATTGTTTTAATTGCCAGGAAAGCCCAGTAATGTAAAATGCTTTCCATGTTTTAATCTCTAGACCTGTTAAGCTTACACAGGATGAATACAGGACAAGTGCTTCTTCACATTGAAGGCTGCTTAAAAAAAGTGTGTGAGGCAATCTGTGTCTCACAGATTCTGTTGTTTCCATGCTGCTGCAGAATATGCTGGATTTGGCACTACAGCTCTGTTTAAATAAGCATTTGGATTGGCACTATGATACCCCTCCAGAAACTGATTAAGTGCTTCAGTAAGCCTCACCTATCAAGACAGACATGTAGAATTGCCTAATTAGAGCAGAAAGGATGAAATGGATTGTTGCACAACTTTGATGATTTTAAAGCACTGTAGTAATAGAACTGGAGGGGAATGGTGAGAGAGAGAAAGAGAGAGGCTTCAGCTCTTCTATTTATACCATCCTTGCCATAAACAACTCCACTTCAGTGTCTCCTGGATGTTTCCGGCAGCCGCAGGAGCACAGCTTTAGACTCTGCTGGAACTCTGCCAGGAAGGGAAGAATCCTTGTGAATTAGGAAGGAAAGGTTTGTCTGGTGTCTGTGAGGTCTTAATATGTTGTCAGGCAACTGGTGATTTGAATAAGTGAAGGTTACAGCAAAGAAGCTTATTTCACTTCCTTTTTTTTCTTTCATGTTTTCTTCCTAATTCAGTGAGCTACATGAAGCTGACATAATTTTGTCTTTCAATAAATTTTTGGACTAGATAGAAGTAAAAACATTGATACAGTTATGTCTGACCACACCTAACCATACTCTAGATTGACTAGGCCAGAGTGCTTGGATCAATAGGTAATTTCTTCTACAAATAAATTAGTTGCCTATTAGGAAAAATCTGGTGTATTTTATCCTTGGGCTTCTCCTTGTTCAAAGTCCATTTCTCACCCATTGTGTTGTCTTTTTTTGATGAGTGAAACACATGTAGAACTAAATCTTTTGAGAGATACTTACAGTGTCTGACTTCAGACACCTAACCTAGTTAAGAGCATGAATGTCCTCTACAGACCATGAAATGTTCAGAACATCTTAGGCATGGACATTTACCCCTTGGGCTGAGGCTGTTCACATGAAACTGCTTTCCTGTGGTCCACTTGTGTGCCACTACTGATAAGTGTGAGTCAAAGAAGGTGGGTGATTTGTACAGTGATTAATCAGCTTTCTTAACCCACACAATGGAATGATGCAGCTTGACAGGTTTAAAAGACGGTACTCTCTGGCAGAAAGATGGTGGTGGGCAGCACTCTGGAAGTGGTAATCTTTGCTGTGTGTGCACCTGCAGCCATGAGAGAATAGGGGACCACCCAACAAAGCTTAAAGGCTGATGACTAAAATGAGATTGCATAAATGCTCCATATGCTGTTTCTCTATATATGTTTTTATATATGCTTTTAATTTATGTTTTTCTCTGTGGTTTTTTCTGTGTCTGCATTTCAGTTGTGAGAATAAGATCAAGCTAACCAGACAGTGTAGAAAAACACCACTGACAGAATTTTTTCTAATTTGTAAAAACCAAATAAATAAAACAGAAACCCCCACAAAGCTTCATCTTATTAAGTATAATTTGTTAGAAGATGTAATATGGGGACATTATTCCCTTTGTGCCCAGTTATGTGACTGCACTAAATCAGCTTGAAAAAGCAATGTTTTAGCAAGCTACAGATGCTTTTTCATTTATAAGTAGAAAATAAAGATGAAGAAGGAGAAGGCAGAAATATGTTGGGTAATATGTACAGCTGTTTTTCAAATTAGATATCTGTTTAAAAATGCTTAATTGGATTTGACTAGATTTTAATTCACATTTTACCAACGTCTTTAAGTGGATGTATCAGGCAACTCCAAGATAACACTCTTTGTTGGTGAAGTCATAGGGCAGCTTCCTAAAATCCCCAGGGTCATGCCCAACAGTTACAGATACAGGAATTCTTCAGCTGATAATTAGAAAGGCTACTCCCCCGCCCCCATCCTACCGTCCAGTCCCACTTCCCTCCACAGAAAAGGTCTTTTATTCAAATTGGCAGAGAAGTGTCATGTCACATGCTTAGATTTCATAGGGAATTTTAGCAAGGAAAGGGTATTTTTAATAAACAGAGAATCCTACTTTTTTTTTTTTTCTTAAAGAAAAAAAAAGGCAGCAAAAGCAAGCCATAGGACTCATGGGAATTGGTAATATAACATAGAACCTCATACCACTGGGGACTCCATTTGAATCTAATCCAGGTCTACAATCACCAAAGTCATTCTCATCAAACAGCCGTGGGGTGTCTTATGCAAGATAAGTTTAGTATTCTCAGCTGACCTCCTGTCCTTTCTCTTTACTGCTCCCTTTTGAATCCATTCCCATCACTCAGCTTCACAGCCTCATTCAAGCTCATCTCCCCTATGCTTGTTGCAGTTTCCCATTTTCTGCCTGCCAAGTGACCTCTCTCTCTCTTTTTTCAGACTTTACGAAAAGCCCTGGAATGCATGTATAATCTTGCCTATAATCTTGCCCCCTCTTCCTTTAGGGAGCAAGACCCTAATATCTGCATGGTGCTAGAAGATGAGTTTATCAACAGAGAGCTCTTTGGGAGTGGGGATGGGTGTCCGTCTGTTAATTTACAGCATTATATAAATATTATTTTTGAGACTGTAATAGCAATTATGGTGAATAGGGGCCAGATGGCCTCTGTATCTAGAAAGCAGAATGGCAGTGTATTTTTAATGGTCTTAAATGTTACTTTTTGACAGGAAGCTAATATTAAAATCTGCGGTTTAGGTGCCTGTCAGGTGAGTATGGCTCTGAGTTTTGGTTTTTCTTAAAGTAATTACTAATGTCATGCCTGGATACTTTTGCCCACTAAACCATTTTCTGTGGTGGGGTCTTTGTTGTTGCTCTGGTTGTGGGGATTTTTTTTAAGGATGGTTATTGATCTCTTGCTGAGCTGAGATTTCAGTTTTATGCCAGATAGTTTGATTAATGGGTTGGTTTCTGTGAGTGGACTGAATGGGGATAGGAAGCACAAGCCGCTCATGCCGCCAGCCCTAACTCCGTCAAGACGCATAGCTCATTATGAAACAGTTATCAAGTATACATGAAAAATTAATTGGGCTCAGTTTGATTCTGAAAAGGATCAGCTTTCTACTTGGCGGTCCCCCCAATCCTTCCAGATGTTGCATGCTAGCCCCTCGAGAAGCAGCGAAGGGAGATGTATTAATACATTGTATTGATTAGATCAAGACCCCTGACAGTTATTTGTAGAGATACCATCTGGCTGCTGTTCGAATTCCTTCACCAAAAACAGGACGTGACATGTTATTAATCTCAACTCTCTAAGTATAGACAGTTGCCTTTTCTGCTAAACCGCGTTTTACCATTCCGTAGGAGATGGAGGCAGACCTGAAGGGTGCTGAAATTAAGGTTATTACACAAATTGAGCCATATGGTCCAAATATTTCAGCAAGAAAATTGCCAGGCAATAAAAATTGCTCCTGCCTTCCTAATGGTGTAAATTACAGTTTAACCATGGCTCTAATGATGTCCTTCTGCCGCGCTTAACTACTGTTACATGAAGGACATTGTTTTAAAAATATAAAAAACAAGTAAATGCCAGCAGCGTGTTTTACAATCTGTTAGTGTGTCATTAAGAACACTGTCAGAATTACATAAACATAATGGCAGGCAACCTAGCATACAAAAGAACAAGTATGGAAATAGAAAGTGTCTTGAAAACTCCTTTAGCTTTGTCAAGAGCCCTTTCCCTTCTGGAACTTTTCCAGTATGGGAAAATGTGGCTGAATATTTATTCCAGTTCTCACACAGTCTCTGATGGAGACCTTAGAAACAGAAAAAAACCCTGAATATTCCAATGTATTTTGAACAGGTGACAATGGAGGGGTATAAATTTACTATCATATTTTACTGTAGCTGTACATAAAGTTAACTACGTATGAAAAAGAAATTCAAAATGTAGTTGTCATTTCAAAGTGCAGTGTTATTTTTATTCTTTTGGATTATAATGGGACTTTCTGTTGTTTTTCAGATTGTTGGGAAAATTGCAGCGTATTAAAATGATTTTAAAGCTCAAATGCTCTGTGAGATTTTACTAAGAGTTGGCAGTCTTAAGAATTAATTTATTAAAAATAGCTGAAAAACAAAAAACCAAAATGAAAGTAGTTATCCAGTCAGCAGGTGCATTTACTGACTGATTCTGATGATTCATCATACAAGGCGGGAATTAAATTTTAAATATATAAATTGAACAATTAGCCAGTATGATTTAATTTCAAAAACAATCATGCAACCACTAAGTTTGTAAAGGGAAAACTCTGAGATGGGCATTCAAAGAGGAAAAATCACAGAAGTTTATAATAAATGTTGTTTGGAGTATTGAGTTTGCCCCCTCCTGCTTTAAATCATGTGCAGGTATTGATAGTTCATATATACCAGCCCTTTTGGTAAATCGGCCTAGCACAGCCATGTTCCCTGCTTGGGATGAAGCTGCCTGGGTGCGCATCAGCGGTTCAGGGAATGTGCAATTGGAGCTGTCTGTTCCCCAGGGGGTGCTGGAAGCCAAGAGGTCCTGAGCCCCACCGGTGCCACCCCCACCTCCCTTTGCTCTCATCACTCTGGGTCTGCTGTGCCAGCAGAGCTCCTGCTTCCCCCTCCCATGCCCCTTTGAAGCCAGGAACTTCCACACCCTTGCAAGGGCACCAAGTTCCTACTGGATCTTCAGGCTGGCTGAAATGCGTTTAGACAACGTTGAAAGCACAACTGAGCAATGTCAGAGAGACGAGGGAAGGGAGCTTGCCAGTTAGCTGTCTGGGCTGGCTGCCTGCTGAAGGAGCTGACAGGCAGCTCTGGTATTTGTCTTCAGACCTAGCACAGTTTCTGAATTGTGTGAAGATCTCATTTGCGTGTGGAGCAGGGAAAAGATGACAGGGGACTTTTAGTATTGACAAATTTAAATTGAGCCCAAACCAGACAGTTAATCAGATTCAATAAAGTTCACAACAGTCTTTATATTTGTCCTTCTTGCTTCTCAGTACCAGTATGATCGCGAATGAAAACATCCAAATATAAGTAATTTCTGGTTGGTTGGTTGGTTGGTTTCCAAAGAAACAGAAGGCAAAAAATAGTAGATTCTTGTGAGAATAGTAGTCTGAAAACTTATCTGCAATGTGTGGGAGTAGTTCACATATATAATCTCTATTAGGAGGAAACAAAGTCCTGTATTGTATTCTCAAGTCTGTTTCTTTAGCATTCTTTAAAGAAAATCTCTTTGGTCTTTAAAGAAAGAGATTGGTACAGATGTCCCTCCATCAGCATCTGACAGGCCAGATGATTTGGAAAGGATATGCTTGTTGAACTGCTTTATGAGTGCCAACAAAACTATGAGCATGGAAAGAAGGTTTCTACCCATGAAGTGGAGGGCTTGCTGCCAAAGTTTCTGGTGGATTCAGAGAAATGTTTCTCACCATATTAGTAGGTGCCATGTTACAGCTTTTAGCATATCAAATATCACCTGTTACACCTCTGGCACCTTTAAGCTGCTTTACTCTTACAACCAAAACTGTGGAAACTGTTTCTTCCTTCCTTCTTTTCCCTTCACCAGCCTTCCTTCCTAAGAGCACAGTTTGAGACTATGATGATATAGAAGCAGGAATTTCCATCCTGAGGGTCTAGTAGAAAATAACTTTCAGATTTTTGTTAGGAACTTGTTTCTGTTTCCAGATACTCTGTGGGTCCTGCAGTCCTTATAAAAGGGAGGACTCTGCTTCAGTCAGGTAATGTCCCTTAAAGGTCTTGTATTAATGGGGGCTGTGTGGCTACACAGGCAAAGCTTTGGGAGACAACCACGTAGATGTTCACTTGAGACATCCTATGGCTGATTCAAGAGCAGCAACTGGTTCTGTAGTACAACATCCTCAAGCCCTTTGACTTTGCAGCTGTGGCTGCCTTCTTTGAATTAATCTATGGCTGTTCCACCTTCGTCTTTTATGGTAGCATGTTTGTCTTCTAAACAGTTCTGTGCCCACACCACCCTAAGGTGGAGATGATGTGACTGCTGGGGTTTGATCCATCCCAGTGAGACCCCTGGAGTGTGTTGTCTATGTGCCAAAATGACACTGAGGGCCAGTATATTCACAATGGGAACATGTAGAGAGGGCCCAGGATCTAGTTAATGCATAGCACAAATCATTACTTGTTTTGGTTCTGAATTTTGCTCCAAGTATTTTTCTAAGTCCACTTCCTGTAGGTTTGAATGCATCAATTAATTTTTTTTCCGATCCAGAGCAGAGTTCCTAGAGTGAGACAATTATTTCATTCAGTGTGGAGATGCTATTCTAATGGCCTGAAAAAAAGAAACCAAGTTTACAATTGTCCCATAAGATCAGAATTGCAAATGCATCTTTAGTATTGCAAGAGAATGAGGGACGTGGACTCCTTGCAGTGATAAATTTTCTGTATTTTCACTATAAAGAAAACCTTACACTGCACAAACAAAATGAATGAAACTTTTCAGAGCTCTTATATTTCAACAGGCTTTAAAAAGGAATGTAAAGTCAGAAGGCATCTTCTCCCAGATGAAGTATTATTCTTGTCATTATGGTACAATAAAATTATTTTTTATTGTTTTCTTTCAGGGGTTCAAGACAGATGATAATTTAGATTTTCTCTAATACTAGTCTGTGCTAGAAATACTAGACCCATGATGTAACAACAGATCATGAGATTTATACTCTAGTTGTAGCTTAAGACAGTGACATATGTAAGTGCTGAGCTTTATGTTACTGGGAAGTCCAGGACTAAAAAGACTGGATAGAGATGCTGAGAGCAAATGGGAAAGAAAACATCAACTTTTTCCACCAGGTAACAAAATAGTTTGAGCTCTAGTTGCCCTGATGTCAGACACAGTACTGCCTTTGAGAAAAAACAGACTTGAGAACATGGGGCTTTTAAAATAAGACATTTTTGAGACAGAAATTTGTAATAGATCTTTATCATGCTGCAGTTTTTCTCTTTTTGGTCTTGGATAGAAGCATCACAACACCTTGACTTGCTTTGTTAACAAACCCCTGTATTGATATTTGGTTTGAGGGTATTAATGGCAATTTTAAACCATTTAAGTAACACTGTTCTTGAGTAACATGATCTCATAATGAAGATCATGTCCGACATGTTGGCCTGTGTGTGGAAATCAGGAGATCAGGAGGATGTTTGCTTCAGTATTAACTAAATAGATATTTGCTTCAGATTAACTAAAGCAAATCCCTGTTCTGGTTGGATGCCCTCTACATTCAACATGTAGTTTTATTCTTCTGCTTATGAAGACCCTGATCCAGCATCCTTGAAAAGGCAAATGGAAGGTTACATTGATTTAGAAGTCTTTTGAGACCGCTGCACTCCAACTTCTGAAGCTATGGATGGTTTTGTGTTTCGTTTTAAGAAACAAGAAAGAGCAAACCTGTATGGTCTGTTGCTGTGTGTTGATTGAAAATGTTGTTACTGCCTTTATTTCTGAGTCTCAACTGAATTTAAGAAAAAACAATCACAGCTGTGAATGCTATATGCTTTGGATGGCGCATGTAGTCTGTCTGATAGTCTGTCTAATCTGTCATGAGAGAGAGTGTGGCTTCTCCAACAGGCCATTCAAAACAGAGGTTAAGGTTACACATCAGACCTTCTCTTTGGAGAGACCTCCCTCCATCTGTGCAGAGTGTAGGGAGAAACTGAGGGCAGTAGCTACACAAAGTTTGGTCAGAATGTAGAAGAACATTGTGACTCTTTCCCATAGTGCCTATCCTCATATTTGGGCACTTAAATACATCTGCAAGTCTGTCCCAAAATGACTAAATTGTAGTAATTTCTCTTTGGATTGCTCATTTATAACATGCATACATGCAGCTAATCAATAGATGAGACAGTGAAACTAGTGGATTTACAACTTAATATGCTGGGGTCGATAATTGGCTGTAAAGACATTTTCAATTCAGAAATCAGCGCACTATGTTCTTTACTAAGCTTACGTGATCTATTTTAACTCTTCAAGTAATTTAAATATCCAAGGAAAATACAGAATCCAAACTAAACCTGTTATGCTTCAGTTTTCAAGTAATATTTCAGTATTTACATATTTCATCTCTTCCCTAACTAATCCATCTGGCTGGTGAAAGCCACAAACAGCTCAGACTTCTCTTTTGGCAGGAGCTTTGCACTGAGAAGCCCAACCCACAGTAGGAGGGACTAATGAAAGGACGTGATGAAAGTCTCTGTTTTATTTAGGCATTAACATTTCAAAGTGAAGCTTAGTTAGCTGCTTTCCTTGTTCCCACTGCAGCAGACATAGCTGTCTGCTTTTCTGTGTATGTATATGAATTCAGTGTTCACCTGACAGCATAGAAAATGGGAATGGGCAGTCCGCAGACAAAGCTTCATATGCTGTGTCAAGGTGAGTTTCTTTCCAACAGCGTGTCCTGTAAGCTAAAAGTAGAGAGAATTGTATCCATGTGATCCTAAGAGGACCTGGATGTTCATCCATCCATTTTCATTTTGGCTTACTTGGTTTCAAGACTTTAAACCTGAAAGCAGATTCTCTTCCAGTTACTCTACCAAACTCCATTACCACTCTTTTTTCTTGTCTTCTTTTCAAGCCTTTCCTCAATGTGGAGTTGATTCCGAGCCTTCATATGGCAAGACACAGCTGTGTCAGCTAAGGGACACAGAAATACAGAACTTGTTCTTTATTGGACATTCTTATTTTCATCCACAGGGCAGTCCATGGCAACTGCAATGGGAAAACAAGATTTATGTTCCTTTTTACCATGGGGGCTTTTCAGGCTGCTCATTGAGTTTCTCCACAAGCTCATACAACCAGTGGGGGTAGGGAATCCTTGTAGCAATCCCCTACTCCAAAACTAGGGGAACATCCCGTAAATATCTGGAAGGAAAGTGTCAGATCTCTGCTCAACCTCTCAGTATTTTGATGTGAAACTGTGCTGTGCTGAGGAGTATGTGCCTGAGTGTACACCTAAATGTGTGTCTGATCAATACCCCCTGCTAATACTCAGAAAATAGGTTGAACTTCCCTCCAGGCACAGAAAAGAGAGAAGTCATCCCTCCCTGCACTGTGTGCTTCTGGCCTTCTGCTGGTGCCTGCTCTGTACAAAAAGGTGCAGAGCAAATCCCTTTTTCCTGGCTTATACTGGCATAAGTGGACTGCACCTTTCCCAAATGGCTACCTGCATGCTTTCCTTTACTTTCAGCCAGTGTCTGCTTGGAGAGCAGATTTCTCCATGTAGGAAGTGTAAAGCATTGAGGAAAGGAATGGAAAACCTGGTGAAGAAAAAAGCCTTTTGAAAGATTGGGGTTTGTACTTTTTGGCCCTTCATTTTTTTTTTTTAAATACCCAGTTCATTTTAAAGGTGACTTTTTAAGTTCAGTCACATACTCAGACTAAACTTGGGCCTTTATAATGTAGCTCCAAGTAAATTGTTTGTGCTTACCTTTTAATGTCTCTCAGAAGTGATTACATACAGAGCAGACAAAGTTTGAATGAAGAGCTAGGACTGCTCAGTACAAGGCAGAGAAAAAGGAATAAAAATAGGAAGTAAAAACCTTTTCGTCTCCTTTAAAATGCTGCTTTTATTTCCCATTGTGTTGGGAGAAAGCAGGGATTTAAAGCTGTGAATTGCCTGGAGGCTGTGCTGTCTTCCTCTACTCAGCAGCAGTTAGAACTGCTCTTTTTTTGCATGTCTTGGGTGAGAGAGACAAGGACTCAGAATGATTGAGAAAAGGGAATAAACTAAGCTTGCATTTAACAATAATATGACACATCTATTGTACCTGTGTAAAATGGGATCTAATCCAATAACTATAGTTTCCTGAAGCTGCACACAGGAACAGAAGGGGATATCCTGAGACTTAATTAATTAATGTTTGTAGTATGATGGGAGATCCTATGATGAAGAGTCATATATAACTGCAAAGTCCTGATTTTATGGAGCACAACTGACATTCAGTGGCATTTTCAAGGAATCTGATGTGGGAGCTCCCCTGCAAACTGTGTTAAGATTCAGACTGCCCTTGTACAAATCCCCTTAAAGATTTTCTTCAAACTCTTTTTTTCTACCTTTTTCTTTCCCTGTTATGGCTGTTGAGCTGTGCAAAGGCAAAACTGAAAATAATTGCTTTTATAGAGGAAAACCAAGGAGTCTTTCCACTCTGTCTTCAATTTGCCAAAATTACAGCCAAAGTCTCTTTTTTCAAATTTCACTGAAAAGAAAATTTTGAGATACTGCACCCCGGTCATTTTAGGATCAGATGGAAAAGCTTTTACAGTGTCCAGAGCTACTATTCCTTACATTATCATACATGATGCTATTTGGAAGGAGATGAAGAAGACATCTCATGGCACAAATATTTGAACTCAAAAATGTAATAGGGGCAATGTGAATTAATGTAAAACAAAACTTCAGATGTAGCCAAAAGCCAACATATTTGGTCATGACAAAAGCACATTCTTTTTGCAACAAAGTAAAACTGAGTGCCATAAGATACCTTGAGTTGAGAAGTTAATGGACATAAATTACCCATTTTTATGGATAACAAAATACATTCATGGCTTCATTACATTGGTTTATAAAGCTCCTACCACTCTCGACAGTGTTAGAGGGGAAAAAAAATCTTAAAAAATATGAGACTAAGAAGACTGATATAGCAGTCCAGATTTTGTTTGTTCTGATTCTGGCCATCAGCCAAAATATCAAATGGAAAATACGGTTTATGGCATTAGGAAAAAATATAACATTAACCCCCTAATGCTCCGTATTAAGGATGTACCCCCTACCATTTGCAGGTTTGAGCCCTTAGGCTCTAGCTGCTGTTTGACAGCAGCAGTGTTTTGTTTTTTTGGTTTTTTTTTTCTCTTGCCATGTCTACAGACACTATGGAATAAATCCATGAGAGAAACCCCACTCCAAAATGTTAACAAATAGTGGATGGAAAGTCACTGCTTGTCAGGAGCACTGCATGTGGTACTTCAGTTAAACATAATCTTGAAGTTCAGCTGAACGAGTGCTCCATTAGCAATGAAGAGGCACAAACTCCAACCAGGCTTTGTGTGCGTGACTTTCCTAGCTTTTTACCTTCCCTGAAGATGTGTTTCTACCCCAGATTATAAAGCTCCACCTGCTTCATTCCTATTCCCCTTGTGACCGAGGCAAATTGCAAGTTCTGCACTACCTGGATGTGTTTATACAGATTCCCCATTACGTGGTGTGTGAGTTTGGAATGGCACACAAATCTCCCAGCTCAGTTCTGTAGCGTTTGACATTGCTTTAATATCTTGCTGCATTTTACATACCATGAAGTCTTTGCTGATGAAGCTGCTCTCTCCTCTCTCACTCCCACCAGCTCTCCACAAAGCACACCCCACTCAGCTAAAGATCAGGACATACAAGATATGCATATTTTTCCAAGGGTGACACATAACTGTTTTTTGTTATGGTTCAAGTATCTTATGTTATGCTCTATTGTGTCTCAAATAGTAATATTTTTTTCCTTCAGATGTAGCCTGTCCTATTTTGAAGAGAAACTTAGTCTGGTTGTTCATATTCAACATGATTATTGAATGCAAAAGGACCATTTGGGATAAGTGCTGATGTCAGCTTTGAACTGAGTAAACCCAAAGTTTATGGGAAACTGTTCCATCACCTATCCAATTTATAAAAAGAGCTTCTTCTTTCCTTCTACCTCACTTTCTAACTGTGAGGAGTAATAAACATGGTTTAAAGTGGAAAAATATAGGGGGGAAAATAAGGTGAAAAACTATGTTTTATTATACAGTAGGTCTTGTGAGTGTTGTTAGAGATAAAATATTAATGTTAGGAAAACATGTTGACATCGTCCTCTAGATGGTGCCTATAGTGGAATGTCATGTCATTGATATTTTGGTTTATTTGATTTATTTAGTCATGCAGAAAGAAAAATATTTTTTTGGATTTCAATATTTCTTAGTAGAAATTAGACAAATACAGATGGAAATAAATTTTTGAGAAGGTGCTATTCGGTGATGTTTGATGAATTTTAAATAAATAATTATGAAAGAAAAGAGAAAATAAGAGAAAAGAAAAAAAGAGGAGAGGAGAGGAGAGTAGAATAGTAAAAGAAAAGGGAGGAAGAGAAGAGGAAAGAGAAACGAGAAGAGAAGAGAAGAGAAGAGAAGAGAAGAGAAGAGAAGAGAAGAGAAGAGAAGAGAAGAGAAGAGAAGAGAAGAGAAGAGAAGAGAAGAGAAGAGAAGAGAAGAGAGAGAAGAGAAGAGAAGAGAAGAGAAGAGAAGAGAAGAGAAGAGAAGAGAAGAGAAGAGAAGAGAAGAGAAGAGAAGAGAAGAGAAGAGAAGAGAAGAGAAGAGAAGAGAAGAGAAGAGAAGAGAAGAGAAGAGAAGAGAAGAGAAGAGAAGAGAAGAGAAGAGAGAAATCTCCCTGAATAGCAATGTTGACTTTGCCCAAAGAGGTTTCTTTAAGGTTTTACCATCAAAAGTGCAATATCATTGGTGTTTTAAAAGTCTACTACTACCCAAAGGCCAGCTTGATTTTATTTGATTTCTTTTTAATGTTCAATACATCCTAGTTTTTTTTGTGTTGCTTTGCTTTCAAGTCAAAGCTGGGGATTCAGATGCCTGGTGAGACTGCAGCAAGTCCCAGGTGTGCCAGGTAAGAAAACTGTCTACTGTGAAAATAGGCAGCAGCTCCACGAGATAGTTTCAGCTACATGCAATTCACATGCCCTGCCAGGAAGGAGGAAAATTACTTGTGATGTAGTAATTTTCTATCGGGTACTAATTGTTGTTATTTGCAAATTATTTTGAATTTAGATTACTGCTGTTTTAAAGGTTTCTTCCTCATACAGTCCACAAGCCCATGTAGGACAGTTGGCACAGGAAATTATTTAGTTATGTGGCAAGTGAAACAGGGTGTGCAGATCAGGGGTTTTATTAAAAATGCTGCTAGAATGGTGCTATTAGGAAAGGATGAGAGCATTGGGGCACAGAGGAGAGAAAAGTTGTGTTCTCTGGTGTTGATTTATCAGCACCAAGTTTGTCTCAAAAATAAAATACAAGAACATTCTTAAAGTTAAAAAAAAAAAAGGAAACATTTTGCCAGGAATCTCAAGGAAATAATATTTTTATGATCATGTAATCAATGTTTATATTTTAACAAGAAACTATTTAATGTGCTTTACTTTGTGGGCTCAATTTATTCTAATACATTTTTAAACTAAAATTTCCTATATTTATTTATAGAAAAGCAGACTCAAATATAATGAATTTTTGAATGTCATTTCTTAGCCACTGTAGAAGAAAAGACTGCATTGATCCATCTCAGGGCTGGGAAAGGAAGAGTGTCCTTTCATCCCAACAAAAGACAATTTGGATTAACATTCCCTGGACAAATATGTTTAAAAAATATTTCAGGTTTAATAAGGGACTGTCTGGATTTATGAACTTTAAAATGTGATTTAAATATTTGTCTAGTTTTATTCTTTGGGATTTTATTTGCCATAAAAATTATTACCTGTGTATATATTGCTGCTATTGAAAACCTGTTGGGTCATATCAAATAATCAAGTTATTATTTAAAATTAAATATATGTGTTGAAAGGCAATTTTAAAATTCTGAAATGAGATGCAAAGTTCTTAAAATGTAAAATTTTAAGAGTGAAATTTACAAAAAATTGTAATGAAAAATCTAAATTTTTTTTATACAAATTGAAAGGAAAATAGCTAGTGCAACATCAATTTCTTGTAAAAATGGAAATTCTGCTTACCTGTAGACAAGATAATATCTGGTTAAATGAATAACATGTTGGTGTCTGTTTGACTAACCTTTAAGATTTTTCAGTACTACCATGGGAATAATTTATATTCCAGTCCGCAGTGCTACAGGAATAGACTCATAGATTACTTGTGTATCCATAAGTTATATCCTTGTGAATCTGAGCATAAGGCTTTAGGAATAGAGTAGATTTTTTAAATGGAACAGACACATTGTGCATGATATAAGGCTGAGAAAGAAGGCAGCTCAAAGGACAAGTTAGTGTTTGCATGTGAATTTGAGCTCAATGTAATGTTTAGAGTGAAGGCAGGGGCTAAGAATAGTCTGGGAGAACATCAGAACATCAAGATAGAAGTGAACATCAGAGTCAAGATAGAAGTGCTCCTAGTGTTTTGCAGAAAATGGCAAAGAGTCTGGATTAGACAGGGAGCTGGGTAAGACAATAATGACAAAGATGGGGATAAACTGCATATCTTTATAAACTCCCAAGCATTCCCCCTTGCTTCTGTCACATGTGGAGGAATCTTTTACTTCCTTGATGGAGAATTTGAAAATTTTACTCAGACAATGGTTGGATTGATGTTCTGGCTGTCAGGAGACCATAGCTTTCTCCTCCCTTTCGAGGGAGAGTCCCCCATCTCTGCCTCTAGACAAGGGGATGTTCTACTGAACAGCCTTCCCATTTTTTATGTCCATGGGTTATGAAAAAGCTGTTTTGGATCCTTGTGCCACCACTACATTTAGCAGTGTGAGAGTGTCTGATGCCACTGGGTGTAGTTAGAGGCTACAGAAGGAATGAGCTAGCTTTTTATTCAGCTATTCAAGATACCTGCAAAGTAGAGATTATGGTACAAAAAGAAGACAGAGAGGGAGAAGAAACCAGAGCCTAACCTTAGCATGACTGGTGATGACTTGCTGAGCTTTGATATTACCCCTGAAGAAGGGACAGATACTCAAACTGCCTGTTGGGCAGCTCTGCAGTGGTTCAGAGATCTTCTGATGTGTCTGTTTCAGTTTGAACTCATTCCCTGAGACCTAGGCAACTGGGTAAGCTGACCTGCCTTGAAAGAAGAGGAAAAGCCTAGAGTGACACCCCTGGAAGTGCTGCTTCATCAGATCGATAGATTCAAAGATGACTAGGTTGTGTAGTTGTATGCAGTTTAAACATTTGTGCAGGGAGTCCACCCGTGCAGAGTATTATTGACAGCTACAGATCAATGCTAATTTTTGATCATTTTCAACCTACAAAGAACTCTTGACCCTGTTGCCACCTTAGGGGCACTTGAAGTAGTCAAAAGCAATCACAGTAGGCAGTGTAAAATCATCAGACCCTTGAAGGCTGCACAGCCTTGCCCGTGCCTGTGAGGAGGACCAAGAGGTAGCGAGGAAGGCAGGCACCTTGCATATGGATGCTGCTGCCTTTGAATGGCATGAAAGATTATGCTAATTTGTTTCCAGACTTTAAGTGACTTCTGTGTTCATGAATTAAAAAATAAACAAACAAAAAAGGCAATCTGAAGCAAATCTTGACGAATGCATTATTCATGATTCATGTTCTCTTGTTTTATGTTTGGAAAAATGTGTTAAAACACGGTTTTATTTTAAATAACTTTTATCCTAATTTACAGTGAGAAGAGTGGAATTAGTGGAGGAATGTATTTGTTGCTGTTAACAGCTTGTGCTGCCACTGGCAGCATTTGAAGCACTTTGCAGAGCAAAACCAAAGGTCCTGCCTGAAGTAGTGCTGGTGCTGCTAGAGCTGTACCAGGGCAGGAGATCAGGCTGCCAAAAGCAAGGACTGTGCCAAAGGCTGGGCTCTGGGCTATAGGATGTGACAAGGTCACAGTGGCTTGTCACGACCTCCCTCCTCTGTCAGGTGTCCATTTCTGTAGTGTTTACATGGAAAGAATCAAAGAGCCACAGACGAGGAATGTGAGATTGTACACACTTAAATGTTTGCTGGAATATTCTTAATTTAATGACTTATGGAGTGTGAATGCTTCACAGTTAGGGACAGAGAAAGGAGGGCATGGGCTTTAAGTCCATTGGATTTCATGGTCAGCCATCTACGAACATCTTAATGTTCACATTAAAATTTTATTTTGTTGGTTTTCTTTTAATGGTAAATGAAATCTAGACTGTTAGCACATGCAAACATGGGAAATATGAGTTTATGGCTTTGCAGAGGAAGACTGGGAGAATATTCCAGACAGTGATTTTGTTCCTGTGCCTGTTTAAGGCTGTCGTTGTCCGCTGAAGCCAAAGTTACAGTGCTATCAGTACAAGGTATATTTTACAATTTATATTTGACCATTCCAGCAGGACAGTATTTCTAGGCTGAAAATGTCATGGGAGGACATAAAGTGATTCTTAAAATGAATCACTGAGTCTGCCATCCATACTCTTTTCAGCATCAGCCTTTGAGCTGAGCAAATTCACGGCTGGCAATGGCAGCAGTGCAGGGGGAGAAAGCGTGGCTCTGTATTCTGGGAGTACGTCCCCTGAGCTTACTTCAAAACCAAACAAAACAAAAATACATGTAAACCGTTTGCTCTTCAAGAAGTATCTGTAGGAGCCAGGGATAAAAGTCATCCCTGGAAGGAATGGTTTAGCAGTCTCCAGAGAACATGATGAACTGCAGGCAAGGAAATCCCTCCATCCTTGTTTCATTTCAAAGTGTAGTGAGGATTGTAAATAATTAAATCTTGGGGTTTAGTGGAAAAATGGTAGAGGGTGATGAAAAATATGCCAGTTTTCTGTTTAAAAATATAACTCTAATGTTTTGTAGCATTGCTGTCACAAAAACCCACCCAATGATGCAGCTCATTAAAAAGCAGAGCCATTGCTTTTTGTCTGATGTTTTTAATAATGTGTTTGTACCTTCAGAGAGCCTCTGTGTAGCAGTTCAGGGGCAGTAATTTAATGCTGTGTGCTCCCTTCCTCCCATCCCCATTCCCAAACCATGGAATGTAAATTTTAGGCTTTTAAAAGTTCTGTTTTGAAAACCTAATAGATAACTGTCCTCGTAAAAACTATTAATACAGACTACGTCCAATTGTAAAGCTAATTTTAATCATGTTTGGTGCCAACATAATTTCTGATGCCAGATTTTTATGCTAAGCATGAGCCTCGATTTAAACGTGGTTCTTTAACCTGTAGTTCATAATTTTGCAGTTGGTTGTGTAGGTTTTTTTGGCTATGGCAGTTTAAACACTTCCACTTTCAAGGATCTAAGCCATAAATGTTTATTAAAAGAATCTATAATGAAATCAGGTTTGTTATTTTTTTAATGGCTGCCTTGAGTATGTTGGATGACTGAACGCATGTTGTTAATCATTAAGTACTCACGTTACAAAAAGTGTTTGATAGTATTGCCATCTAGGGGCTGAATGAAATTCTCCATACTGAAATAAACTGTAATTGAACAGGTGCTGCTATTGACAATATACATATGTTTTTGCTTTATAGCCCACATGCTTTCCATGTTTCTTATGACAAAAGATATCTCTAAATGTCCCACAGCAGCCAGAGCTTTTTTATATATAATCTGTTCGAGGTGATTGCTATTTGCATTTCAGCTTATGCTTTTTTGGCAGTGATGACTGGGAATTCCTAACAAAGAATTATACTTTTTTGCATTATTAATCTTGCTAGTGTTTGCCCTGTTTAACAGAAAAAAGGAATCATTTATCAGAAAAGTATGTTTATAATCTGTACTTGTGGCATCTTCAGATTTAATATTCATAATGGTCATTCAAATGCTGTGCTATATTTATCTAAAAGACTAACTCATTGTTTTGAGGAAATAACTATTTAAATATTTATGATCTAACTTTTAATATTTAAAAAAGAAATTAATATTTCTTTAAAATTTGTTTCTGAGTCTGATAGCTTAACAAATGTTTAAATATTAAACAATTGGAAATGTTAGCATTTAGCAACTTACTATGACTTACTGACACAGGGATATTGACTTCAGCTCTTTCTGTCACATGAAGGCAACTGAATTCCTGCACTCCCTTTCTTGTGGTCTATATAATTCATGCCAAACTACAGCTAAAAATGAGATTAAGTATATCAGTGATTATCTGAACTCCTTTTATCTTTGCTGCTCTGATCCGACACATCTGCACAGTCTCCTACTGGAACATGTTACTCTTGTTCTTTGTTGGTCACTGTGCCTTTTGTGACTGTTCAGAATAATTCCGTGGCTGTTTTGTCTTCCTGCCTAGATCAGATTTTGTGCTGAGGCTCTCCTTGCCTGAGCAGTGTCAGGTCTATGTCAGATGCTGTTTGGGGTGAGCTGGGATGCCAGTGGCCCCTCCTGGCCATGGCTGATGTCCCTCAGCCTGCATCCCCACCATACCCCTCTGCTGGATGTGCTCTGGTGTGGCAGCAGGTCAGCCCCAGTCCTTGCAGCCCTGGCTGAGCCTGGTGGGATTCACAAATTGTTTATCCAGATTACCATGGCCTGAGTAGCTAGAATAGGACAGCATGCCTATGAAATGCCACATGTACACATAAGATGTGTAAGATTTCTGTAGAGACAGGCATTACTTGTGTACCACAGGTTTTTGCGAGCTTGAGTCCAATTCCAGGAAGCTTCATCCTCACTAAGCAAGCTCAGACACATGCTGAGTGAGATGTAAGTTGTGTCTTAGCTGAGATTCAGACTGTGGAGGACTCCCAAGGAATTCACTCCAAAGGCTCCATCATAATGACAGATAATTTTTTTAAATCCTAAGAATTTCTTTTTGAGGCTCAATCATAAAAAAAACACCAAAAAAATCCTAGTAACCAGATGGGGTATTCTGCAAAGCAGTCAGAAGTGACCCAGAGCTGAGGCCTTATTTTCCAAGTGACATAAACCACAGATGCTGATTACTTTTTTAACTAACTCAAACATCTGTATTCTTGCTTCAGGGAACAAAGCATCAGGCTCATTTATTTGGATTGAAACCTTTCACAACATATCATATTCATGTCGTAGCTGTAAACAACGCCGGGCAGGTTTCAAGCCCCTGGACATCTGTGCGCACTTTGGAAGCTTCACCCAGTGGCCTGAGCAACTTCACTGTGGAAAAGAAAGAAAATGGCAGGGCTCTGCTGCTAAAATGGTC
Source organism: Taeniopygia guttata (assembly GCF_048771995.1). Classification (NCBI taxonomy): domain Eukaryota; kingdom Metazoa; phylum Chordata; class Aves; order Passeriformes; family Estrildidae; genus Taeniopygia; species Taeniopygia guttata. The sequence goes on along the minus strand of NC_133027.1, from coordinate 104,486,844 downwards.
AGAGCCCTCCCAACCCAATGGCATAATAAAGGTAATACTCATCTTGACAGTTCACTTGATTAAAAAACAGAAGGGAAATGTTGAATATCAAATTAAAACCTTTTTTTGCCGAAAATGACTCAATCTAATGCACAGTTTAAAAAAATATGGAAGTCCTATATAAACCCAAGACACTCTGTGCGTTCTCTGTGCTTGTCATTATATTAAAACGAATAATAACATTCTTGTGCTACTCTGTGACTGTAAATTTTCATTTACACTGAACCAGATTGTTCATTTAATGCACAGAAAGCTGCGCATGAAAGCTCATGATCTTACTCATGGTGATATTGGACATGACCAAAATGTGTTTGTAGAAAACCTGAGTTTAATAGAATATTATTCTGAAATTTGCGATGTCTTTAGCTCAGTGGTTTCAACTGAGTGTAGACCTTTACCTGCAAGGTTTGCAACTAGATGGGTTTATCTGGAGGGTTTTTGCCCTTAAGTGATATTCTTTAGAGCTAGTCTGTAAGAAGCTTTCTGCTGGCCTGTGAGAGCCTTGCGATGAAACTTGATAACAATCAAATATAATGAAAACTGTCACTAAGTGATTTATTACTGCATTCAAAATGAAAAAAAAAATTAAAATTGGATCAAAACATTCCTTTTGTATCCATTATCTGTTTGTGAGCTGATTGTTACTAGCAAGAATAAGTTTCTGAATCATTGGTTAATGGTCCTTACCCTATTGCAAAGGTTAAGGGTCTTATCTACTGGTTATTGACAAAAATTGTTTTGTTTTGTTTTCCTTTTATCCTGGCTTCTTTCCCTCCTTCCTTTCCTGCCTGCCTTTTATTTCTTCCTTAATTCACCAGACCTACAATGTTTTCAGTGATGACCACCTGGAGTACAGTGGTTTATCTCGCCAGTTCCTCTTCCGGCGGCTCGAGCCATACACCCTGTACACGCTCGTGCTGGAGGCGTGCAATTCAGCAGGCTGCACTCGCTCTCCACCCCAGCCAGTCTGGACAGATGAAGCTCCCCCAGTGTCCCAGATGGCACCTGTAATCCAGGCAGTGAATGCCACCAACGTTCAACTGAGCTGGTTGCAGCCAATTAATCCAAATGGAAAAATAATTCGCTATGAAGTTATTCACAGACACACAGAAAAGACTGTTGCGGCACACGGAGCAACAACAGAAGATGAGAAAATTATTTTCACAGAATATAACACTGAAAGCAATACATTCACCTACAATGATAAAAGTTTACAGCCATGGACAAGGTATGAATATAAAATACGCACCTGGAATGCAGCAGGCTATGCTGACAGCTCCTGGACAGTGGCTGAGACCAGTCAAACTGCCCCAAAAGGTCTTGCTGCCCCCAGTTTATCTGTGCTGTCAGCCAACCCCCATAAAGTGTTCATATCTTGGACACCCCCGGCACAGCCCAATGGCATTCTCCAGTCATACAGGCTGCTGAAGAATGATGCTCTTTATCCTTTCAGCTTCGACGCTGCTACTCTCAGCTACATAGATGAGGACTTGCTGCCCTACACGGTGTACAGCTATGCAGTGGTTGCCTGTACCATGGGGGGCTGCTCTACCAGTGAGACAGCTGCAATACGGACCCTGGAAGCAGCTCCTGCCTTGGTGGACCCCCCATCTCTGCAGGCTGTCAGTGCCACTCAGATCAGTGCATCCTGGGCACCTCCGCAAATACAAAATGGAGATATCACCAAGTACATATTGAAATTAGGCAATGAAGAGTATTATCCGGGCAACAGTTTTCAAATGCTGGTCTCTAACTTGAAGCCTTACACGCAGTATGATTTTGCATTGGTCGCCTGTACTGCTGGGGGCTGCACCTCTAGCACATCCCAGTCTGTGATGACCATGGAGGCTCCACCATTAAATATGGAAGCTCCCAGGCTGCTGGTCATGGGCTCGGAGTCAATTGAAATCACGTGGAAACTCCCAGATAAGCCCAATGGCAAAATCACGAGCTATGACCTAAGGAGGGATGGTGTGCTTGTTTACTCTGGTCTGGAAACTCGGTATCTCGATTTCACCCTAATGCCAGGCATGGAGTACAGCTACACTGTCACAGCAAATAACAGCCAGGGCAGCGTCACCAGTCCCTCAGCTCAGATAAGAACCAACCCCTCTGCTCCATCTGGGATGTTGCCTCCTAGGTTGCAGGCATGGTCTTCCAGTGAGATTTTGGTGGCCTGGGATCCACCTATCAAAGTAAATGGAGACATTAGAAACTACACAATCTCGCTCCACAAGCCTGGTGAAACGGGAAAGAAGACTTTTGACTTTGATGCATCTCATGTTTCCTTTCTGAGACGGTCATACATAGTGGCACAGCTACAGCCCTACAGCAGGTAAGTCTAGAAGAACCCGTTTGTTGAATAAATATTGTGGGGTGGTGCAGTGGCCTGGCAGAGAGCTCAGCCATCTTGCTTAAACATATAGTCAGACCCATGGGGTTGTTTGCTAAAAAGCAAAATAATAAAATAAGGATTTTTTTTTTCTTTTAAATTTATAGTAGCACCAGCTTTCTATCATCTTGATGAAGTGCATAGTGTTGACATAAATTGTAAGTAATAGAAGGAGAATTCAGCAGTCTGCTATAGGCTTCAAAACCTGCAGTCTTTTACTGGTGGATCAGTCACATGGTGTCTGCTATGGAGAATAAATAGGGCTTTAGTTGACAAAATTCAGGGTGGGGAGACCAAACTCACAGTAGCTGGCCCATTCACAGGGTAGCTGCAATGAAATTAATGGAACATGTTTGAATCCTCGAGCTGGAAACATGTGATTTATGATTAAGTGAAAGCTAAAACTTAGGAGAGGGTACCACACTCTGCTACAGAAATGCACTTGATACTGAAGTAATAGCTTACCCACTAATTCTTAATTATTTACCTGACCTTTCCTTATATATTTGTGTAGGCATAATTTGTGTGTGTTACTTGGTTGATATGTTTGTCTACTATTTACATATAAGTAATCTAAATCCAAAGAGAGTAATAGAGGAGCTCTACAGCTCTCAAATGACATCCAAATCATCTCTTACAATGAATCATCATTTTGATTTATATCATCAAAATCAAAATTATTTTGATCACTTGACTCCTGCAGATGTTAAGTGCTTTGAAAAAAAACAAACCACACCCAAATAAAAATCCAGAAGACAGCATTCTTCTTCTTTGCTACACAAGGCGCAGCACATAATCCTTGTGTTCATGCAAATTGCGCGCCTATTAAAAATTCCAAAGACCAGGAGAAATTAAGAAATCCACCCGCTCTCACGTACGGTTTGTACTTGTATCTGCAGCGTTTTAATCACCTTGCTCGTGCTTTGTGTTCCCGAAGGTACGAGGTCCAGCTCCAGGCCTGCACGGAGCTGGGCTGTGCCTCCAGTGAGTGGGCACCGGCGTGGACGCTGGAGGCACCGCCGGCAGCACAGCCGGCCCCTCTCATTGAAATACAAACAGCCGGCGGCTTCCAGTCGACTGCCTCCATCCTGTGGACCGGCCCGAAGCAGCCAAACGGGAAGATTTTATACTATGAACTTTACAGGAGGCGAACAACTCAAGCCCACATAAATTTAGACCTCTCGCTCGTTTACAATGGTTCTTCAACCTCCTTCAAAGATGACAAGTTGCTGCCTTACACAGAGTACGAATATCAGGTGGGAATTTAAGCTATTTATCAGCTCTGGTTATGATTTCAGTACACTTTGAGAACCTTACTTTACACTTACAATGAACATACACATCTCAATTCTAATGTTAATAGCATTGTGAAACCCAAATTATTATTGCGAATGTGTTTTAAAGACTTGAGAAGCTGAAAATAATTCCATACAAGCAATATATTCATTCAGCATTTGTTTAGCTTAGTAGTAGATGCCTGTGTTTCTTATATGTTAAATGTCTGTGTACCCTCCAGAGCCTCTGCAAGACTCAGTTATTGGAAATTCTAGTTCTTAAAAGGTAGCTTTTTTCCCATTATTTTTTTCTTTCTTTTTCCATCATCCCCCAATCTTTTCTGAATTAATTTTTAATTTAGATCTTAGATTAATTTTATATCTCAGAGCAGTTTATATCCAGGGGGACTGTTTTCTCTTTAAATTAGTCATTAGACTGACAAGCACATTTTTTTGGTGGTTCAAAAGTGAATTTGCTGTTGATGGTTGGTGTTCTCATTTTGTTTAATATATACCTGAAACAGTGCATTCCACCTCTTGAGCAAGGTGGAGCAATCTTTCTTTTACAGGCTCATTGGCTTTATAGGATCACAAGATAATTCAGGTTGGAAGGGCTCTCAAGAGGCCATCCAGTCCAACTTTCTGCCTAAAGCAGGGTCAGTAAAGAGGTCAGATGAGGTTTTACAGGGCTTCATCCAGGGCTTTATCTTGAAAACCTTTAGGGAGAAGAATGTAACCTTACAGTCAACTCCACTACCTGACTGTCCTCATTGCAAAAAAAGTTTTTTTTGTTATGTTCAGTCTGAACCTTTTTTGCTTGAACTTACACCTGTTTTCTCTTGTCCCCTCCCAACATATACCATAGTAATGAAACAAGCTTCCTCCCATCATTAGCCTGCTGGGCAAGTGCAATCACGTCCCTCCAAAGCCATCTCTTCCTCAAGAGGAGCAAGCCCAAGTCCCACAGGTTCTCTTTATAGGCACTTTCCCAAACCCCTGATTACCGTGATGGACTTCCACTGAGCTCATTCCAATTTATCAATATCTTTCTGTTATTTGGGGCCAAAACAAAATAGATACTAAATAAAGGCAGGTAATCACTTCCTTTAATTGTCTGGCTGTGCTCTTGTGGAACAGCTCAGGATGCTGGTCATCTTTGCTGCCAGATGACTCTACTGGCTCGTGTTCAGCTATCTACCTTTAGGTCCTTTGAAGCAGAGGTGCTCCCTAGTTGGTCAGTAATGCTGACCATGTTATTACAAGAAGTTATTCCTCCCCAGGAGCAGGACTTTGCATCTGTATTGCTGAAATTCCCATTCTCTAGTGCCTTCTGACTGGCAGATCTGTCCTTCAGCATCAACTGGTCCCTCTAGTTTGGTGTCATCTACAAGTTTAATGAGAGCACACCGTATAGGTCAGGTTCTTTGGTAGCTCTGCTCCACTGCTATTGCTTTCTCCTTTTAAGTAGCCAGAAACCATGAAGAATTAAACCTGAACATTTGTTTTATTGCATTAGTCTCTCCAGCTGCTGCATACACAAGTGTAGTAAACTCACCAAGTCATGCAGTTTGGAAGGGACATCCAGAAGGCATCCAGCCTAACTCCCTGCTTGAGGCAGGTCCAGATAGACCAGGCTCTCAGGGCTGTCTCCAGCTGTGTTTTGGATCAAGTTCTCTGTCCTTGCAGATGCAGATGCAAGGATGGAGATTGTATAGCCTATATCAGCAGAACTGTTGTTAGACCAGATTTCCTTGCTGCTTTAGGCAGGATCTGTGGGGAATGTGAATTCAAGTGCAGATGGGTCTGAGTCTATCCAAACCATACTTGTTAGGAATCTTCTTCTTAGATGAAGAAAAACTCTCCAAGCTGGACATTGTAGATATTGGCTGTGGGATGTTCTCAGCTGGGCTAACTTTTAATTATCTCAGTCAGAAGCTGTTCTTTGGGAAGTGGGTACCAGAGAGACCTTTTTCAGCCAACATCTTTAATGGCTTATCAGTGACAGATTAAAAAAGAAAAAAAAAAAACCTCCTGATTGGATTCCTGTGCTTTATTGTGCTATATTCAAGATTTGCTTTTTATCTTGATTCTGCTTCATAACCAGGCTGAGATTTTGATTGGAACTCTTAAGTAATTTTTGGTTTTTTTCACCAGTGGCCATTTATTTCACCATGAGAAGTTTTTCAATGCATGTATTTGCCTTCTGCTTAAGTCACTTGCAGCAGTCCTCTGGGATTTATTTTGAGTTTCTCCATTGTAGACAATTTATATCTTGCCTGTGAGACAAGTTATTCATAAGTATAGGGCTTGGCTTTTACTATTATGCTGATGAAACCCAGATTTATATTTCACTTAAACTGGATATTGATTCTCCTGTCTCTGTATTTGAGGCTTGTTTGCTGGACATAAAACTTTAAATGCAACTGAATTTCCTCCAGCAGAATGAAGATAAAATCAAAATGCTGTGATGGGACTCTCTCCAGCATTTTTGGAGATATTGAGATTTAGTTCAATGCTCTAATAGCTTCTTTGGACCTGAAATCAGGACTTTTGAATCTAAGCTTCTTGGAAGTTTTTTCATTGGGTTTTGTTGGTTTGTTTTGTTGGTTTTAAATTTGTTTGTTTTCCTGGAAACTTCAGCTGAATATCAGGTTTTATAAAACCAGGTGCAAAAGTTGCACTTCCAGAATGACGATGTGAGTTTAGAAGCTCATGCTGACAAAAGTGATTATGCCCCCAAAAATGCTTAGGTCACTGTTCTTAAAGGAAGCACATTTATACTTGAAAGAGCCAATTCTGCATGAGCATATTAGCACCTGCTAGTTTGCAGTGCATTTTCAAGTGGCATACAGGGCCTATTTCCATACTACAAAACACTTAGATCTTTGAAACTCCCTGAGTTGGTCTAGTTGTACATTTAGATACTTGCATTTTCTAAAGCATCTTTCAGGTATTTGTTGGAATTCTGCCTTGTATCTCCAGCTTTATTAACCATATAATATGGCATGATCTGAAAACCCTCCTTATTTAAACAAGCATCACTCATGAGGCCAAAGGAGTTTGCAAGTGCAATCCTTTGTTTCCTGGAATATTTTTGAAACAGAGTGTGTAGGTCCTCCTTGGGAATCATTGGAAGTGTTGTGCAATGTTACCATATAGCAGCCTATAGAGCCAAACCTGTTTTTCTCAGCTAAGGGAAGGCCCTTCTGAGCAGAGACTTGTGACATTTAGTGCAAAGCAGAGCAGTCACAGTATGGTGTGATTTCCATGCAAATGCATTATCACTCCTCCACAATTACACTTAATTGTGTTCTTAAAACTGCTTCTTTAGATTAATGGCTTAATGTCTTCCTGGTTTAGGATGCATCCTTATTTCTATTTGGCAGGCACAGAGCATGTAAAAGACAGAAAATTACAATTGTCCCTCTTCAGAAAGGTTTATGGCTCCCTGCAGAGGTTTATTCTCCAAGAGGACTATTCAATGCACCAAGACAGGGTATGCAGTGCTGGAGCTGTGTTCTCTGACCACTGTAAGAGGCACAGCGTCCCTCCTGTGTGTGGAGAGTCCTTCTCACCCTCTTGTTACTGCAGCCAACTGAAGGGTCTAGGAAATACCCCAAGACACATCAGGGCAAATATGCATTGGGTCCTCTCAAAGAGAAAAGAAATAATATTCTGACTTTGGAGAGATAAAGAAAAAAAAAAGTGGGTACAAAGTCATGAAGACTAAGAAAGGACATGTAAGTAGTTACATGGGGAGTACAATATGTTGGCCCTATTGGTCATTTTCCAGTGCCAGGAAGGACACTTGGTTTACCAGCCTGTCTGTCACATTGTTGGCTGAGCTCCAGCGTGTGCTGATTAGTTACTGACAAACAGGTCAGTGACTTCTACAGTTTAAAATCAGGTAAAACCAGTTTTCTAGTTGACCAGTGATGGATAGTTACCCATTTGTAATATCCCTCATATCTGGCTCCTCTTCATTCTTTTAATTCCCCATTTCTTCCCATCTCTCTGACAGAAAGATAGACTGCAAAACAGTGACATTTAAAAAAAGTAGTTCTTTCTCCCATTCCCTTCTTGTTATTTTGTTTGTTTTTTCATATGAGGTTTTTTGCTTCCAATTAAAGAGAATTTTTCATACTACATCTGCATTAGACTAGTACGCTTGACCTCAGCTTCTGAAAAGTAAAGCAGACATAACTATGTTGTTTCACTGATGCAATGATGATACCTACCCTAGATATCCTTTTGCAGAATGAGATACTTCCTTTCTCCTAGTAGAAGCAAAAAGGGCCATTTGAAACCATGTGATTTTACTCATTAAGCCCCACCTCAGGCAGTGTGTTTCTCTTGTCAATACAATCTTAAATTCAAGTGTGTTGATCCAACAAAACCTTGATTTTTTTTTCATTAAATTAAATATGAATATTAGACGGGATTTGTTGGTCCACATTTACCAGTGAGAGACTTACAGTGCCACTCTTGCAAGACCCTTCTCAGTAAATTGTGATTCAAACATATTCAAAATCATGGCAAGCTATCCTTTAAAAAGACATTATTGTGAGTACCAGGGGAAAATATACTCCAGGGCTGTGGATGATTCCTTGATAAGATTTCCTTGATTGTATCTTTTTATTTATGAGGCATAATTTATGACTGCTGAAAAGCAAACTAAAATGAGTGATGACTAACTGCAGCCAAAGTAATAAATCAGAAGCAAAGAAAGAAGTGGTGATTTTGATCGAATCTATTGAATTAGCTGTTGCCCTTAGCCATTACAGGTATTGGAAAGACCTTTTAATATCTGCTTATCTCTCTCATGGGAACTTGGTAACTATCTCATTATATACCCATAGGAAACAAATTATTTAATTTTCTATCTTTCAGAGTTAAACCTTTTTACATCTCTCATTAATTACTGGCATTATCCTATGTTATATGGAATGAGCTTCCTTTAAAATTTGGTAATTTTGTTTAAGTCCCAAAGTTTTTGCCTATTGTCTTTCCCTTTTCCAGAAATGGGTTTAGTAGTTTTATTATTAGCATTTGAGCAGTGGAGATGAATAGCAATGTTAAGAGGCTCTAATTAACACAGTACTAGAAGTGTGAACCTGAAATCTATCCCCGTTGTATGTTTATGACCTCCATAAGGAGAGTAATAATGTTGAAGAGGAAAAAGTATGGGGCAGTCTGAGAAGGGTCAATCAGGAAGCACACATTTGATTACTGCTTTCTCATACTCCTGCTCTTGAATGGATGTGATACTTTCTTTCCCTTGCCTTCGTTCTGTCCACTATAAACTGCACCCACTTTTTAAAATTTCTGCTTTGCTAATACGTGCCTGAGACAGATGTGAATACATTATTCTAATGCTGAGTGCTGGATTTTGGTAGATAAGCTTTGTTCTCTGAGCTCTGCTGACATCACGTAAGAAACTCCAAATTAGCCAGCCAGTACAACAATCAGTTCATAAAGACTTGTGAAGGATGCTGCAATTGATGGTGAGAGGGAGGTTCTTTGGTTTTCTTTCATTTCAAACAACCAAGATTGTGGTCTCTTCAATTGTCTTGAAGGTTGCTGTTTGAACATAACCAAAAATTGAGGGCTGTGTTTCTGACTATGCTAATGTCAGATCTTATATGACCCTAAAATATCTTACTATATTGGAAAATAATTACACTGTGAAAACTCTGCATTTATGTAAGTGTAGGGTTAAAAATTGAGCAAATCTAAGTCAAGAAATCCAAAGCAAAGTCTCAGAGTAGTTCTGGGTCTTCGAGGTCTCCATGAAAGAGCTTTAGAAAGAGAGGAGCAGTACAAACTGCTCTGCTACCATTTGTCTCTCATGGCATGTGCCAAGTGGTGCCAGCATTGAATCCTTTTTGGAAAGACCAGCAGCCACAGGTGTGTAGAGTCTTTGTGTACCATAAGAGCAGAGATCCAAGTTGTACATGGCTCTTACACACAGAAGTAGAGTTACATGCATGTGTCAAAGGGCTGGGTTGGTCTGACCTTGTGGTTCACCAGAACCTACAGCTTTGAGCTGTGGGGAGTACTCTCAAAGCCAAGGAGAGGTGGTGTTTTACTAATGAGACTTTTTCTAAGCAAAAGGCTGTTTTCTGAGTGTCTGAAGGAGCTTGATGCAAGCTACTGACACATTCACAGCTGAGATCTTGTCCCTCACAGAGACACCCGTGATGGACTGCAGACTAAGTACAGTGCAAAGTGGCACAAGGCACAGTGCCTGTTGGACGTGGAGGGAGCCAGAATCCACTGCTGGTTGGTAATCAGCTCTTTGGCTTGCTCTTTTGCAAGCAGGAATGGTGAGAAGCATCTGGCTTCTGTGCTGTGCAGAGTATCCTAGCTCTTCCTGACCTGTGAAGTCAGGAGTAGCTCAGGTCTGCTGCCTTCATTGTGGCAAGCTGCCCCTAGCACCCTTCTGCCTGGTGGGATCTCTACAGTAAGGGACAGTTTCACATTCTCCACAGGCTGTTCACTGCCTGAGGGTCCCCTTTGTGGGAGTTGGAGTTCAAAACAAAGCTTCCTTGCTACAGATTTGGGGTTTCAAGAGTGTTGCAGCAGATGAACACTATCTATCCCTGTGTGGTTCAGGGATAGAAATAATCTCATGGGCTTCTTCCACTGTCAGCATCTACAATAACATGATTATTCAGTATCTATGGCCAAGGTAATTTTGGTTCCCTTGTTTCTGCCCTTAAGGCAGAAGTTGTTAGCTCTACTGCACCTGAACAAGCTCACCGTGGTAAGGTGACTCCTCTCAGAATGTCCCGTCCTGCTTCTCATAAGTTTTGCCCCTTCTTGCTATGACAATGAACCTTGAGGTTGTCCTGTGATCATTTAGAGTGACTGATCACAGGTTTCTTCCAGGAACAGGGATCTGTGAAGGCTCAATTTATGATGGGAAAAAAGCTTAGTTACCTGTAACTGGAATTCTTCAGTTCTCTGAATAGACACTCTCCAGAGAGTTTTCTCCCCTCTCTTCTTTCTCTGGCTCCACTTCAAAGTGCAGTCTGAACCAGGGGTCAGCAGATTGATAAAACATTAATTAGTAACCCTTGGTAGGCTGATTTCAGAGCCCTCTCATGGTTTTTTTGGGACAGTGCAGCCATTAACAGCAACACATCTTTTGGCAGGGTGCTGAGCCATGCACCATGATGTCAGACTTAAAGCTTTTTGAGGCAGAATATTCAGAAAGTCAAAATATAACAAACTTTTCTTGGCTTTCTGCTCTTTGTGTTTTGTCATTAATACATTCCTAAGATGTGATTGCTTCTTGTTTGCTCCATGTTCCCAAGAGGTCTTTCACAATTGTAAGAAGGTAATACTGCTGCCTATTAGGGTCTTTATATTTCTATATTAATGAGATTAAATATTTTTGGTGCTGATAATAGTATTTTATAAAGATTGTTTGTGACCCCAAAAAGCTTTTTACAAAAGCCTAAATAATGAAATTTCAGTTTAACCAGGCTAGCCAGGCAACAGCTTCCATCCATGACTGTTTAGTGGTCACTTTTTCAAAAGCCATGACCTCTGATTTTAAAGACACTGATCATTGTGGTTTCTGTTGCCATGATGCCACATTTTTTCCTGCAAAAAATGTGGCTAAACAGCAGCATTTCCATCTGCAGGCAGTTCTTTGGATTTACTGCCCTGGGTTTCCAAACACTGACCAGGATTTACTTGGAGAGTGTCTCACAGGGAGATATTTTTATAACAATCCATCCTTTTACAGATGGTTGAGCAGAAGCAACGGGAGTTAAGAGACTCCAGCTTAGGTCAGTGTAAATCTGGAAGTCCTGTTTAGCTGTCACAGCTGTCTCAGAAGCTGGCGTTACAGACTCACAGACACTGAGGGGGTTTCTGCTGGGCACATGTCTTGGCAGGGCTGAGTAGCTGCTGTCTGTCTAGAAGGCACACTCAGACCATGTCTGTCTGTCAGGCCCACACAAACATGGCCATGACCTCGGCCTTCTTTCCGGAGAGTCGGGCATGTGGCAGCGTGGTGTGGACATCAACTCCCCCTCTATAGGGAAGCATCCCAAGAACAGAGATGGATCATCCAACTGGGCATTCCCACTCCAGAGGGACAGCAGGCCAACTGCCTCTGGTCGAGCATGTGATTGAGCCTCAATTACCTGACTCTTGAAGGAGTCCTTGAAGCACTTAGCTGTAGTATAGAAGGGGATGAGCACAGAGTCACAGAATCACAAATCTTCTGAGTTGGAAGGGACCCACAAGGGTCATTGAGTCCAACTCCTGGCCCTGCACAGGACACCCCAAGAGTCACACCATGTGCCTGAGAGCATTGTCCAAATGCTCCCTGAACTCTGTCTGGCTTAGTATTGTGACCACTTTCTTGGAGAGCTTGTTCCAGTGCCCAGCCACCCTCTGGGTGAAGAACCTTTTCCTGATATCTGACCTAAGTCTCCCCTGACACCACTTTGTTCCCTTGGGTCATGTCACTGGTCACCAGAAAGCAGAGATTGGTACCTGCTCCTTCACTACCCCTCATGAGGAAGCTGCAGACACGGTTAGGTGTCCCCTCAGTCTCTTCCAGGCTGCACTGGATTGGGATTGTTTTTACAAGATTATTATTAAAATCCCAGGCCACACTAATGACCCCAGACCTGGCAATGGGGTGACAATAAACTCCTGTGTGTGAGGACAGCACCATCAGCTCAGGAAGGTTGCTCAAGTACAAGAGGCCTTGTCACATTTTTCTCATCTATGGAAGGAGATGAAAGTGCATCAGGAGCGGCGTAAGGAGTATCTGCATGTCACTGTCACCCGCCTGCTCACACAAGCAGGACATTCCTTCCTCATCGGGCTCCCACCATAACTCTGGTGTCTGATACAAGCCAGTGCAATGGGAAGAGGGAAGGCACCAGTGCTTTTCCAACAGCATTGCTGTTGCTTTTCTGGTTTCAGCCTATTCCCAGGCTCAAAGGAACCAGAGACTCATATGTGGATCATGTTCCCATTGTTCTGTGCACAGTTTTTTAGGGCAGGATGTGTCCTCATCTGTATTTAAGCAATTCAAAGCTGCTGGCATCCAGTAATGAAGTTCTGAAAGCAGCTGTGGAAGCAGAAGTCAGCACTGGGACAAGAGATGGCCTCCCCACTGTCATTATCCTACTTTCTGTCTTTTTTTCCCAGGGGTGACTGGGCTGCTCTGACAGTAGAAACATTCAGGAACTCCAAGCGTTCTGTTTTGCTCTTTAACTTCCTCCAAAATGCACATCAGTTCTGCACAAAATATAAGACCAAATGAGATAATGGGGAACAGTGTGTCCCAAGGTCAGAGGGACTCATCTCTGCTATAAATCTCCCAGTTCTGTGGCACAAGAAGATCATACACTGCTTGGGATGGGGAAGAAATACTCACTCTGTTGTGTGACTCTGGCCTTTTCTGGCTCTTGGCCATTTGCTAGTAATAGGAGCAGGCTCCTTGGGGAAGTGGTCACAGCATCAAGTCTGAAAGAGTTCAAGGAGCGTTTGGACAGCACTCTTGGGAATGGTCCTGTGCAGGGCCAGGAGTTGGACTCAATGATTCTTGTGGGTCCCTTCCAGCTCAGCTTATTCTGTGATTCTGTGAATTAAGACGTCTTCCTGAAAGATGAGGTGTAGGCACAGGTGAGGGATTGATGAAGGGAGGAGTCTCCATCCAACCCTTGGTGAAGTGTTTGTTTCCCAAATGAGTTGCATCTCTCTCTCCTTCAAAATTCCTTGGCAATCCCATTCTGAAGCTGAATTCCTGTGCTACACAGGAAGGTTCTCTTCCTAATTCATCACCTTCACTTTAGCTGTGGGCAGCTTGCTCAGCAGGTCAGGCCTGACACTGTTACGCTTCTTGCTCATTAAGGCCACAGCCTGGATATAACTGGAGCATTTGAGCTCAGGTAAGCACTGAGCCAGTGCCAGTTCCACACTCAGAGCTGCTCTTTCCATATGTGTTTTATTCTTTCCACAAAGAAGTATGACCCTTGAAATGAATGACTGTGGGTAAATCTTTGTAGCAGCTGGAACTGAGCTGAGATACAGAGTTTGACCTACTGCAGTAAAGTGAACAGAGTTTGACTTTATGAATAGTTCACAACAGAGATGTATTACTGATTCCACTGAAATGAAAGTGCTTTGGCTGAGCTTTTTATTGCAGGGCATCATCTGTACTTAGGATGGTTCTGTATGTAACTGATGGAATCAGGCAGGATTTTTGGGGTTGTAATTGGCAGAACCACAGCTTTCAAAGGCACTTTAGTTGTTTTTATCCATTTTCCTTTCCCAGGCTCCTTGTAAAGTGTCCTGTGTTCGTGGAAATTATTATCACAGGCTGGAAGGATTCAGGGTCAATTTTGAAGACCTCTTACTTCTAAACCTCCTGTTTTTTCTCAAGACATAGTCCCACCATTCCCTTCCCCAGGACCAGTGCCCAAAGTACATTGCATAAGAATGTGTTTTACTGTAGTTAGAACTGCTTGGCATGAAAGCTTACTAAGGAATACTTACACTAAAAATCGCTCAGACAGTCCTCTTGTATTGCCATTTAGATCTATCATTCTGATTGATCACTATGTGGTTGGCTAATATTGAGTCTAATTTAACCCTATATGCTCATGCATCCATCTATTCTGTCTATTGTACCTGACATTCTACAAATTACTTACTCATGCAAATGATGACCTAAGGCAACCTTTTATGATATTCGTGTTTAATTATACAAATTCTTTTTGATAAATAAGATTATACATCCTTCCATATGTTTATTCAGTCCTTGATGAAAGCAAAATTTAATTTTCATGCAGATTTGTTGGAGAGTGTGTTTAATAAGTGCTGAGTTTTATGTAGTCTGCAGATCACTCTGGTTTTGGGTAGCTGACAAAATCAGTAGGCATAGTTCATAGAGACATGTGGGTTTTAATCAGGCCTAATTCAAGCTGCTAATTTGTGAAATCTTGGAACTGAAGTCATTGCCTTTGTGCTCATGCAATAAAGCAAATGTTGTTGTGAAAATAAATGAGAGATGCTGAATTAACTATACACTTCAGTGGGCTTTATTTATATTACAATTTACTGAAAATATTTCCAAAAAACTGATACATTAATATTTTTAGGAGAGGGATGTTCCTGTAAAGCTCACTGGTTCTAAGGAGTAACTTGAGTTTGGCTTGTGTGATTCAGTCAAGGTGAATGCAACTTTTAAGTACCACCCAAGGCCAGGCTAAATTTTTTGGGGCTACCTGCATACATGAAGAAAATATGCAGAAGGGAGAAATTTTCAGGACCAGATATGAGTATTTTTGTTCAGATAGCTTTGAAAACATTGTTCTTGTTGATTGCAGCTCCTCCATGAGTCCTCTTGGCATGGTGTGACACAGACAATGGTAGGAATTCAGAGTGGGGATCAGGTATGAAGATGACACAGGAGCACACAGTGCCTGAGACATGACTTTTGCTTCTTTTCCCTAAGTGTGGCAGTGGGAAATATTTCACTCTTCTGTTAAAAAATTACTGGGTTAACACAGATGCTGACTGGCCATCAAGGGACATTTTCTAGGAGTGCCATTGCACCATGTTTCACCCAGTGTCAGTAGAGCTGCAGTAGCCCCTATGGCTAAAAGCAGATGTTTTGTAGGCTTGAGTTCTTTGCTGACAGCTTCTTTGTTTTGTGTGGAAGGTGTGGTCAGTAAACTCGGTGGGCCGGACGCCCAGCAGCTGGTCCCGCTGCCGGACAGGTCCTGCCCCTCCCGAGGGCCTGGGAGCTCCCCTCTTCAACACGGTGGCATCCACGGTGGCCGTGGTGAGCATCAGCCCCCCTCTCAAGCCTAATGGGGTGGTCAGTATCTACAGGCTGTTTTCTAATGGTACCAGAGGGACTGATGTGGTGGTGAGTATCGTCAACGCTTTTTCTGTACTTCCACTTGTATTTTCTAGCTTTAACAATTTTGTTATTACAAGCTGCTGCTGTTGGTCACAGACTGCCTTCCTCTCCTGGCCTCCCATAGTTAGCTGCTCTGCAATGCACTGTCCTGTCCGTGAGCTTAAGCTGTCTACTGATTTCACATTACCCATTTATTCCTTCCAGTGCACTTGGCTGTGTCTGTGTCTGATTCAGCCAGCTCATCCCATTGGTGCCTGCATGGCCTTCCATTTCCATTCCCTCACACCTGCCATGCTGCTGGCTCGGCTCTGGCTCTGGCTCTGGCATCAAGAAGTACCAAGTGCTTCCCTTTGCTTGCTTGACTCTCTTCTTCTTATTTTTTGCTGAACTCTGCTGAATCACATGCTGCCAAATGAGAGCAGATGTTGCCCCTTGTTGGTGTTTTCTACTTATTTTTTATTTCTTTGGCTTCAAAAAAGCTATACCAACAAATGACTACAGCAAAAAGGTGAAGAGGCAGTTCCTGTGAGCAGTTTCAGAGCAGGGCACTGTTTCTTTTGCCAGAACTGCCAAGTCTCCCTTGCTGAGCTAAGGAAAGTTTTCTAACAGGCTTACCCAGCACAATGTCTGTTTGAATGCAGAGCAGCATCATGTTGGCTCTTGACTCAGATGTTCCTACCAGAGAGCATATTCTCCTGTCTGGGAGTGACCTGACCCACCAGACACATTGGTGTCAATGCTTCCCAGCACTGTTTCCTGCATCTACATTGAGGAAACTTGTGAGATATGCATGATTATTTGCTAACACATTTATCATGGAACTATTTTCCACATTAATATATTTTGTGTTTCAGTACCACTTATACCAGAGTTTTCCTTTAATGGCTTTCAGCTTCTCTGTTGCTAAGAATGACATTTGCAGTTGACCTACGGTGGTCACAGCTCAACTGAAGATGTCCTGAGGCCACTGATGGTGTGGTCTTTTCCTTTGAGGAGTGTCCTTTAACTTCATAATGGGAGAAAAACACAGAGCTCCCATTACACAACAGCTGCATTACTGTCAGACTTAAAGGACATGTAGAATCTTCTGCCTGTCTTCTTCTGGGGTTAATTCACCTCCATAACTCTTATTTAGTACTTCTGGTGCTTGAAGCTGTGACAAGTTCCCTCTTAATTTTTGCAGCTGTCAGAAGGGACTGCCACCCAGCAGACAATACATGGGCTAAAACCTTTCACCACATACTCCATTGGCGTGGAGGCCTGCACCTGTTTCAATTGTTGCAGCAAAGGACCCATGGCTGAGTTCACCACACAGCCAGCTCCACCCTCAGAGCAGCCTCCGCCACAGATCCGCACTGTGACCTCCAGGAATGCTTCTTTCCAGTGGAGTGCCCCTCAGTCACCCAATGGAATTGTCACCAGGTAGGAGCTGCCACCCAGCTGGACTTGCACACCTTACCTGGAGGTAGTGCCAGAACAATGTGAGCTGGAATTCCATGGCTGAGGGCACTGAACAGTTGTGGCAGTCATCCTCCTTCCTTGGCATGTTGGTGGTGACATTCCCTGTAGCTTGAACACCTTCTGGGAAGTGTTTACATTCAGTTATTGCTTTTCTCCTGAGCAGGATACTGGGGAGGATAAAGGTGGAAAGGATGAGCTGTTGTGAGTGGAGGTGATTGTCTGACAGCTGTGGTTGTGTAGTGGAATAGTTGTGAGTTCAACTGGCAGTGATGAGAGAGCTGCAATCTGGAGTTACTTAGGCAAAAATCCTGACTTGCGGAAGAAGGCAGCAAGGTAACAGGCATCAACAGTGAGTGTGTCTTACTTACCACAACAATTGCCCAGTTATCTGACAATTAGGACCAAAATCTCCAAGAGAAAACCTGGGATCAGGTCTGTTCTCTTCTCCAGTAGCCAGACAGACAGCAGTTAGGACAAAATGTGGGATTGGCTTTTATGTTATGTAGGACCCTTCATTCATCAAAATCTCAACTTTGTTCTCAGCTACGAGCTGCACGTGTACATGGCATGTCCTGTGAACCTACAGCCAGCAGTGAAGGCTTGCAGTCCTGGCCCAACTGAGGTGAAGTACACAGGGAAAGGACAGAGTGCCAACGTGTCCAACCTGGAGCCTTACACAACTTACAACCTGCGAGTTGTGTCCTACAACTCCGTTGGCAGTAGTGCTTCCGAATGGATCAGATTCACTACGGAAAAGGAGCGTGAGTATGAGAAATGGTTCACTGACCAGTGATAGTGTTTCTGAGAGCCAAACTACTTCCTCACCTCTGGGAGAGAGAACATCACCAGAAACCTCTTCTTCCCTGTCCCTGGTCACTGCATCTCTGCTGAACATTCATTGAAATTCTGCTCTGGGCTTAACTGCTCATTCCTTCAAAAATATTTCTTTGCTCATCATCTGATATCACATCCTCTATCTTGGGAGCCTGGGAACCTTTTATTTTACTGAAAATGGGCAGCAAACCTGCAGAACATAAAATGTTCAAGTATTACCAGAAGGCTGATGTGAAGTAATAAATATACTGCCATAAATAATCCCTTGGAAAAGTGGAGATCTTGAAAGAGACCTGGTGATTGTTTTCAGGAACAATCTTATTGCCCTAATTCATGCCACACTTCTGCTAGGAGTCATAAAAATTTTCCTTGGATGCCATCTGAATGACTGGATGCTTGTGAACACTGAAGTAAGAATTCGTTGCTGTCCAACCACTGCAGGCAGTGCTTTAAGGCCATGTGATGGTATGCATGGAAATTAAACATGCAGGACCTGTGCCTACAGGCAGAATAGATTTTGCCATCAAAACTGAATTTGTAGTAGTCTAACATCAGCTTTTATTAAAAAGATCTATAGTGCTGTAGCCAGAGTCATTCCATAACAGATGAGATGGGCATTTCATCTCAGTCTGTCAGGTCAGGGCAAAGATGATGTTCAATTTTTATCTCATGTCAGGATTTCAGAATCACCTTTCTAAAAATCCCTTTTGCATCATTTGGTAGTTCTGCCAAGTAATTACTCAAAATCTGTAATCTGATACATCCTTAGCTGAAAATTTCAGGTAGAACAGGCACAGATTGTCTTTAATGTTACCACTGAAAAAAAAAATCCACACCAAAAACAAAGGAAAAAAAAAAAAAAAACCACACGAAGACAACCAACCAACTAAAAAGAAACAGAGAAATGAAAGAAAGATCCCTTATGTCCAAAGCTGTGTTTTATTAAATTGCAAGTTGAAAGGCTGGAAATTATTATGAACTTTTAAATTGAGAAAATTCATAAGGAACTGGTGAGACACATAGAACAAAAGAATTTGAAAGCAATTTTTAATCCCCCACCTACTAGGTTTAAACTTCTTTTCTTTCAGTCTTGCTTTTCTTGCCTTGCTGACCGCTTCACACCAGGTTTCCAGAGTCCCTCTGACTGCCTCATTCCTTGAGTCTCTCTGACTGCTTCCTCTTGCCTGGAAGGCTTGCTTTAGTGACAGTGGGCAATTAGCAGCAAAGTGCAGCTGGACAAGCAGCTTTCTTATGAGCAAAACAGCAAATACGGGGCAGATGGCTTAATGGCAACACCACAAGAAAGGACCACCTCAAACTTAAATTTAGTTTTTTGTCAGCAAGCTGTTGAGCCCAACTGATGAACTCTTCCTCCCTGAAGTGAGTTCTGGGTTTCTTTTCTGTCTGCCTGCCATCTGTTCTCACTTTTCTGAAACCCCATCTTTGCATGTATGCGCATGTGTTTAAGATGATCTCAGCAATTTCTTGGGGCTTGCAAAAGAACCACCTTCTTAGCAGCTCCCACAGCCCAGCCTGCTGCTTGCACAATCTCCTGTGTCTCCCTGTCCTCTGCCTTAAGCTAGAACTTATTTTATAGAGTTTTAGTGTCAGTACCACATGCACAAAAGCAAAGGGAGGGAGTTCAATATTTGTTTTCAGGATATATCTCTGCTTTCTCAGTGCAGAGGCTGGCATGTTACAGCAACTTTTTCTTTTCTTTTCTTTTACACATGGATATGAGAGAGATGGGGAGTGTGTGGCGGAGCACTTGTATCTGTGAGAATCTCTTTCTCTTCGCTGTATAACTCAGTCCCCAAATCGCTTCTAGCCTATTGGCTAGAAATTCACAGGATTCACAGAACTGAACTCTTTTTCCTTGTTCTTCAGCACCTCGGTACATGGCTCCGTTCTCCGTGGTCAGCAATTTATCTGTGATCCACATTGACTGGAGCCACACCTTTGTGCTGAACGGGCGCCTGAAGGAGTACGCGCTGACGGAGAGCGGGCGGCGCATCTACAGCGGCTTCGACACCGAGCTCTACTTGCCAAGGACATCTGACAAAAGTCAGTTTCCTACAGCTTCCCCTCTGGGAGAGTCTGTTGAGCAAAATTAATAGTATTGTATGCTGAACGTAAAAAAAAAAATTCTCCTTTGAAATCCCAAGCTAAGACCCAAGGAGCATACAGGCACACGAAAATGTATCAAGGAAATCCTTGGGAAAAAATCCATAGAGCTAAGCTTTCTCTTTAACATTATACCAGACTGGGTGAGACTGTTTTTATTCACTGTGAAGGTCAATCTTTCCGAAATCCTGGAGCTGTGTTGCAATTCCATCCTTCAGGGCTACAGTCAGGGAAATATGTAGAAACCTTCAGTTTCAGGAAAGACTGGAGCTTGACTTTTCATTTGAATCAAATTAAGTCAGTAGCTCTGAGCTCTTAGCTCAGAACCAGCTATGTTTTGAAATACAGTTTCATTTTATTAATCTGCAGTCTTTAAAATAGAAGTATCAACAGGGGAATAAAAAGGAAAAGAAAAAGCAGCAAGAAAAATGTTTTCTGTTTTTATGACATTAGGATTTTGTATGTCAAATAATTTTGTAATTTATTTTTTGTCATAGTGATTGCTACAGTGGTGCTAATACTTTCTTTAATTGTTTTTATTCAAATGTTCTTAATATGTTTGGTTTAGCCATGAATGAAGTATGAGGGACTTAGGGCAAAGTGATTAGAAAATTGAAAGTTGCCAGTTACATTAGAAGAGGAAGAATTGAATAGTGAAATAGGAACATCATAGTGATGATTGCTTATGATCTGCTATGGTTCATAGTTTAGAATTTCAATACCAATGTGTAAAGAATTTTGAAGATGTGGTGTGGGACTCAGGTGAGTTATGATGGGTTATGTGCTGTTCCTTGGTTTTTTAGACACGGCTGTTTGCTGGTAAATAATGGTGAAAATGCAGCACCTAAAGCATTTTTGTTTCTGCTGCTGACAGTATTTTCTAATTCTTTTTGCACAGCTTTTTTGTTTCAAGTGACCTGCATCACTGATGAAGGGAGTGCCATGACACCAGTCATCAAGTACAATGCTGGAGAGGGAGTTGGTAAATACATGATGAAATTACCTAGCACCTGTTCCATTAATGTGTTTGTGCTTGAAATTTGGTATTAATGCATGCCAGGCAGGATGGCATCTCACTGCAAGAGCTTCCTTAGTACCTTGTTTATGAGGCAGGTAGGTAATGTGCTTTTTTTGCCATGTGTGGATTTCTGTTCTTTACATCACAGAATTATTGAGTCCTTAAGGTTGGAAAGGACCTTTAAGATCATTGAGTCCAACCATCATAGAATCATAAAATGGTTGGGTTGGAACGGACTTTAAAGATCATCTACTGCCATGCAGGACAACTTCCATTAGACCAGGTTACTCAAAGCCCCATTCTGCCTGGCCTTGGACACTTCTAGGGGTTGGATAATTCTCATGATTAGCTTCAGATCCTCTTCTCTGATATGTAGTATTTTTTCTTTTATTTTTATCTAAGTGTATTGCTCCAAAATGTTGTCCTTTTTTCTGCTAAGTTTCTTGTTTGAACTGTTTCTAACTGAATTAATTAACTGGTTTAATTAAATTATTTTTTGTGTAGCATCTTGTTCAGCCTTTTAAAATAGATCTGCCTTATATTTGCAATTAGTCTTTACTCTGCATTTCCCTTATATCCCTTTTCATGCTTTCATTCCATTATCCTGAAGAATTTCAGGCAAGGCTGCCTTAAAGGCATTATGTTTCCAGTTGCTCTACACCCACCACCTTCCACACTCTGCCCTTTTGTTCTTTTAATTACTGCTTTTACCCAGAGTCTGTTGAACACTTGAATGGTACCGTAGGCAACTTGCAGAGAAGGCTTGCAAGCAAAGGTGTTGAAAATTCCTTGGCCATGAGTTTGGTTATACCTGTAGGATTCCAAATAACCAGGAAATACTGTCACTGAGATTTCTTACACTTTTGTTGTGTATAAGCAAAGCCAACCAAGTGACTGGTTTGTTTTCTAGCAGGTGGGGGAAAGCATGTTGCTTGCTTTTGTACTAATGTATTAAAGCCTTCCTCCTTCTCTTTTGTTAGCTGCACAGGCCTGTAACTGCACAGCTGTTCTGGAGAGAATGTCCTCTGTCTGTACCAGTCTGAAATTACTGTAGTAATTTCCACTCTTCAAGGTTACTTGGAGAACCCTTTTTTGCTCACATTCCACCACCACCACCTCCTTTTGGAAGAGCTGCTGATGCAGTGGTGATTTCCAGCCTAAGCAGCAATGCCAGAGCTTTAAGCAGGGTCTCTTGAGGGTAGTAAGTTTTTTATTGCAGCCTGCTAGCATATTGAACCATTATACCACCTTAAAGATAAGTGCAAATAAGCACATGACGACAAAATTACTTAAATTTCTGCCTAATTTATTAGCAAGGAAAGGGATGGCATATTGTTAAATGCTTCTTGAAATAACTGTCCCTTTCTCCCCTAATCCCTCTTTTTACAGGTCTGATCTTGACAACACCTGGAGAGAAGGACAAAGCAGAGTCCAAACGTGCAAAATTCTACAACGAGTTGTGGTTTGCAGTGCTGATGGTAGTTCTAGGTTTGATCCTCTTGGCTATTCTTCTCTCCTTAATTCTTCAGAGGAAGGTCCACAAGCAACCCTATGCACGAGACAGGCCTCCTTTAGTTCCACTCCAGAAAAGAACATCACCAATGAGTGTGTATTCATCAGGTGAAACCCATCCGGTATGTTTGGAAAAATGCAAGCAGTGTATAATCTGTGATACCTGCCCTGTCAAACACACACACAGACTTTTTCTTTCGCCTTCCAACAGTTTGTTGCACACTTGGTTACCAAATGGAAGCTGTTTAGTGTGGGGAGAGGACTGTCTGGTCCCATATGGGCCATATCTGTGGGGCACTCAGAGCAAGGTTACAAGATCTTAGTCCAAACAGAGCCCTGGGACACCTGATCTGCAGGCCCTGAAATGCTTCTGATGCCTAAGACAAAGTTTGGATCTGGAAATTTTGGAGTCACAGAAAATGCAAAACCATTGCTGTCACTTCATGTTAGCTGACATCTGCAACAGAGCTGAGAAGTCTTTGGCACGCTGTGAGAAGGTAGATGATAAAATGTGCTTTTCAGAGGAACCTTTCATCTGTTCCCAGCTGCCTGCTGTGGATGGCTAACCAGGATCAATCTGACAGTCTTTGTCAGGTACCCAGGAGATATGCCTGCAAAGAACAAGACTTAGGGAGAGGCTTTATTTCTTGCCAGTATCCATCTACCACCCAGCTGGACTGCTCTAGGACAAGCTGCATGCCAGGAAGGTTTGGAGTAGAGTGAGAGTTATCAGGGAAAAAGCTAGGGAACTTCACAAAATGCACATGTGCGTTTGTCCACATGCACCCACAGTGGGACCATCAGAACGGTGGGAGGAGGGCTGCTGGGGAGTGATAAAGAGGAAGGCTTTTTATCCTGAGAAGTTATAACTCTGAAAAAGAATGCATAAAAAACATGTTCCATCATGTAGCAGAGTTGTAGTGCTATCCTACCCCTTGAAAAAGCAAAACTGAAGGAATATGGCAGTTGTTGTGGAATTGAGAATGGGAGCAGCCATGCCTTCCATTTTCCTGCTTCTTCCAGGCACAGGCTGTGAGATGATTCTTCTTGTCACTTCTCAGCTTCTTTTTCCTGTGAGCACCATCAAGCAGCATAGTGACTCCTGCATCCTTCACGCATTCTGTTCCTTCTTGTCTCGGTGCCAAGACACTGCATCTGTGCCTCAACCAAGAAGCTCTTGGAAACAATGGGATTTCCAGTGTGCCCCTTCTCCTGGCAAAGGCTAAGAGCATAAGAAACTTTTTTTTTTTTTTTTTTTTTTACTCTCATGGTTTTGATTCCTTTTCCTCTACAGTCTGTCATCTTTTGTTATTCCTCTTGACTTTAAAATGTCTTTGCTGTTTGCATGCCTGCACAATTCCTTTTCACGTTCCTGGTCTTCCTTTTATTTTCTCTTTATTTTAATTTTATTTTCTTTTTCTTCTTCCAGCAGCTCATGGACTTAATAGAAAGGAAGATTTTTAGTGCAGCAGTTGAAGGACTGAGAAGTTAGGACAGAACTACTATGGAGTGGCAAAATTGCTTGTTTTACAATTGTTAGTGAGGTCATGGAAAGCAATGCTGGCTGCTCACAAAGTACTTGACCACTTAAAAATTAAATAGTGCCTAGTCTTTGCCAGTTCCCCTACTCCTCCATGTCCTGCTGCACTGCTCTCCCTCACAGAGCTGCAGCTAATTCACACCCTCTGTCAGGTACACCTACACTGCAGCATGCCCTGCCCTAATGCTTTTCCTCCCTCTCTTTAATCTCAGTTTGAAACCATTGCTGACACGTCCGATTCATCAAGCAGCGTCACTCTCAAAAGATACACGATGCACTTTGAGGTAGAGTCCTCAGCTTGCAGGCTGGCCAGAAGTGTGGTGTGTCAGATGACACAAGCATGCACAAAGGCATCTGACACTGCATGTTTCTCCTGATGGGTGATGATTTTTCCCTGGTCATGAAAAGGTCTGCAATTATCCTCTTGCTGTGCAAGTCTAGGCTATCATTCTGGTAATCAAAAATCTTTGGACTTCTGCTTGTTGGTACTTAAAAAAAAAATTAGGGAGAAGAAGAAAAGACAAAAAAAGGGGAAAATTATGGTTTGGTGTTGGTGAGTGTTTTGTTTGTTTTGTTTTGTTCTACAGTGGGAAAAGATCTAGGGTTTTTTTCTTCTGTTTATAACTGCATGATTTTGAGGCATGGTTTTTTTGGTTCCCTTCCACTCCTGCTTTGTTTCTGTTCAGCTAAATTATTTAAAACCATGCCCTTTTTTTTTTTTTTTTTTTTTAATTTATTACTTTGTGTCTACCTCATAGGGACTGTCAGATACGAAAATCCCAGGGGCTGGTTCTCCCACGAGCAACCACAGTTTCCGTATGGCCGCAGGGGGGAGGAGGCAGAGTCAGGGCCAGCTGAGTCGCACGTATTCCCCCGCCTCCCTCCATCGCAGTGTCAGCCAGCTGCTCAACCTCTATGACAAGAAGACTTTTGATGAATCACCTTGGGATGCCATCCTTCACAACCATCGCACTGCTGGCCGTGGCTTGGTAAGGGCTCCTGCTCCTCTGGGATGCTGCTGTGCGTCACCTGCCAGAGATTTGTCTGTTCTGTTGGAATCATGAAAAAAGTCTAAATGTCACCACTTCCTGCAGGAACAGCCAAAAGGCCTAGAAAGACATGGTCATAGATTAGATCCTCAAAATTCTTCAAGTCTACTTCAAGTCTTCAGTTCTCTTCTAGAGTTGCAGGTGATCACACACTGGCTCTTACAGGATGCAAGGGATCCATGTGTGTTTCTTTATGGTTTCCATTGAACTATTAACTCCATGGTTACCAAGGAAATGCACCTGGAAGAATTCCCTTCTGTTTGGTGGGGTTTTTTTTCCATGCAATTCAGCAAATATACATGTCTGAGGTGGGATGTCTTGGCATCCTTCACACATTTAGAGCCAGAGGCAGGAGCTTGTGTCCTAGTGACTCCTGTTCTATTAACTGGGACTCAGGTGCTGATGAGATCTGCTCCCTGTCCTCTGCTCAGTCACAATGCAGAGATTATGTGACTGCTCAGATCTCCTGGCATGTGTGACAAATTAATTCAAACTTTGCCCACATGGGACTAGAATAAGGTTAGGCGGGCAGGAAAAGTATTTCTCTTTTAATATAGGACAAAACTAGACAGTGTCCTCCACAGGGATCTGAACACACAGATACAAGACATGATTTTCAAGCCAAGGACAGCGATGACCTCCCTTCATCCTTGTCACTGGGAAACAGGCTTTTTAACTTCCAACATTCCCTGACCAAATGCATGAAAAGAGCTTCAGTGGTCAGTGAGACATGAGTTTGCTTCCTAAAAAAGATGAAAATTAAGGTTCCTAAAAAGAACCCAGAATGAGGGTGAAGGACCTATGAGGTAGTAACAAAATTAGATGGTTAGTGAGTGGATCTTGTCCAAAAGGCAACTGGAACTGGAGGATAGTCTGGCACATAAATCTAAATAGTTCCCTCAGACTTTCACCTTCAGTACACCAAACAGCTGGAAGAGCTGGAACACACAGGCTTACCTCAGTATAGGGGTGTTGGTTCCATCACTGTTGAACCTATTTAGACCCCAACAGCAGGACCAAGGAGACCGACAAGGCTTAAGAAGGTAGTGATAACTCTAGGCAACACCCCTCTAGGCACAGGTTAACCTTCAGCCTGCACTCTGCAGCTCAGGGACTTCCCAATTCAGTGGTGTCAGGAATCAGCCTTGCCATTTCCTCAGAGCTATCAAATCCTTGTGATTTAATTCCCCGGGGACTAACAGCTCACCCCGGGTGCACCTCTCTGATCTCATTATTAGCCAAAAAGAGCAGCTTCCTGCTGCTCAGAGGATGCTCTTGCTCCAGCCACTTATCTGGGGCTGACACCATGCCTCAGTTTAGGTTGCAATCCCCCGCATATGCATGTTAGAATGAATTTAAAAATACTCTAGTGAGTTTCAGGAGAGGCAGAATCCAGAAAACAGAAATTTTCATTTTCTATTGGCAGCAGACACCCTCACGGCATGAGCTCAGCCGCTTTATGAAATCGGCAGCTCTTCTGTGCATCAACCCCACGTTAGACATGGGTACAAAACAAATACAAAAAATGTATTTGTTTTTGTTTAGGGTAACTTCGAGAGAAAATTCTTAAAGGGTTTTTTTTAGAAAGTAGACTTAAGTTTGGGGTTATTTTTTTTAATTAGTTTGGGAAAAGATTGTTTTGGAGAAAAGTGGAAAACTAGTTTATTAGTAGTATAAAAATATATTAGTATCATAACTATTTATTAGTGTAAAAATGAATAATATTAAATAATAAAATTGCTTCTTGCTTTAAAAGAGATGATAAATTTAGAAAGTTTTCTGTGGGTTTTAGTTTGGTTTATTTAGTTTTTTTATTAGATTTTTTGGTGTTGGAAATGTTGTGATTTAAGTTTGGTCTGGTGGGTTATAGGTGTTTTTTTGGGTCTAGTTTAGAGTAGGATTAAATATTTTAAGGAAAAATTACCGTTTAGGGAATTTTTTTTTTGTTATAGTTAGTTAAAAATTAATTAAAATAAAGGAGAGTTTTGTTTTGTTGTTTGTGTTGTAGATAATACAGCTTAGGAGTTGTAATGTGGAGGAGTGAGTAGAGTTTATGAAAATAAATTGTGTGGGTTTTTTGGTTTGTTTTGTTCTTAGAATTAGTTTTAAAGAAGTAAAATTTATTTTGGGGTTAAATAGATGAATGGGGATATAATGCAGTATTTTAAAGTTATTTTAGGATATTTTTTAATATTGTTAATTATTAAAATTAATACATATTTAAATTTTATAAATATAGATATTATATATATATAGCATATAGTTATAT
The DNA here is from genome assembly GCF_048771995.1 of Taeniopygia guttata. NCBI lineage: Eukaryota > Metazoa > Chordata > Aves > Passeriformes > Estrildidae > Taeniopygia > Taeniopygia guttata. The sequence goes on along the minus strand of NC_133027.1, from coordinate 104,459,430 downwards.
ATAGATAATGGTAGTTAGTAAATTGTGATATTTATATATAGTTTTTATCTAAGAATTAGATTTTTTTGGGGATATATAGTGTGTTATTTTTCGGTACTATTCATTATGTGTAATTTTGGTTTTGAGTAAAGATAATTTTATGGATGGGTTTGTTTGTATTTGAGGTAGAATTTATTTAAATGTTTTTTAAAATAAATTTTTGATATGTATTATTGGGCTTTTCTGTTTATTGTATGTAGGGGTTTAGATTGGGTAGGGTTTTTTTATTGGTGGAATTTTGGTTGTTAATTAATTAGGTGGTTTTTATTAGATGTTATTTTTAATTTTTGAAAAAAAATTTATTTGATGTTTTTAAGGTGGCTTTTAATAGTTTATTGTGGTTTTTTATTTTGTTTATAGTTGGTGTATGGTAGGGGATATGGTATATTTATTTGATGTTATGTTTTTTAGTTTAGTCGTTGATAAGATTGTTTTTGAAATGAGTTTTGTTTAATTTTTAGGGTATTATGTTTTTAAAGGTGTTGCTTTGTAAGGTTTAGAATGGTGTTATGGGTTGTGAGAGGCATAGGGTGTGTTTTTAGTTATTTTTGTGGTGGTTTTTATTATTGTGAGTACATAGTGTTTATTTTGGTGTGTTTGGGGTAGTGTGATCTAGTTAATTTGTTAAGGTTTTATATTTGGATTATTGTTTATATTATAGGGGTTTTAATTATTTGGTTTGTTTGATAGTAGTATCTATGTTATAGTTACAGATAATTTGAGAAATATTTCTTATTGTTAAATTAATTTTTTTGTTTTCTATTCATTTATAGGTGGTGTTTTTTGATGATTTGAGGTATTATGGGTTTATTGAGTTAGGAATAATTTTTTTGCATTATTAATTTATTTTTGATATTTTTATTTTTGTAGTTTGATTATTTGGTTTGTTTTGGCATTTTTTATTAGTTTGACTTTTGAGGATATGGGTAATTATATGGTGGATTTTTATAGTTAGATTTTTTAATTTTGGTGGGGTTTTTTTATTTTTTAATAGTTTAAGTCTGAGTTTTTTAATGTTGTTCATTAAGGGTTTTTTAGTTATTTTTATAGCGTGTTGGTTATTATTTACGAATTAGTGTAGAGGTAGAGTTTTGGGGTTTTTATGTAATGTTTAGGCTTAGTTGAATGGTTTTGAGTTTAGTAGGTTGGTTTGATTTGTGGTTTTTTTTAGTAGTTTTTGTAATTTGTTGTATAGGGTTTTATGTGGTTATTTTTTATTTTTGTTTAATTTTTATAATGTGATAAGAATTATTAGTAAAACACTGTAATGTGATTTTTTTTTGTGGTGGTTGATTGTTTGGTGTTTTTTTAGTTTGTGTTATTTGGTTTGGGGTTTTTTTTATGAGATTAAAGTTTTAATTTTTAGGATTTGTAATTATTTTTAGAAGTTTAGAATGACTTTGTTTTTTAATATGGGTGTGTCGTGTGGTGAGGGTAATTTAAATGCTTTATGTGGTATTGGTGGTGTGGTGGGTAGAGGGAATTATTGTTTTGAATATTTATTTGAGTATTGGCAGTTGGGGTGTTAGGAGGAGTTGTATTTTGATGTTGATTATTTTTGAGGTGTTTGGTTTTTTTAATAGGTTAAATTTTTGTTTTGGTGTGTAGTTGGTTGTAGATTTTTTGTAATTTTGGTTTTTAAATTTTAGTGGTTGATTTTGAGTTTTATTAGGTATTTTTTGTTAAAGTTTTTAGGATAGATTATGGATTTTGGTTGTAAAGTAGAGCATGTCTTTTATATTTGGTATTGATTTGATTGGGTTAACGGTTATTGTATAAGTGATTTTTTATTTGATTTGGGTAAAGGTTTGTTGTTTAGGGTTTTATTGGAAGGTGGTATTTTTGAGTGTGATTAGCTAGAGAGCACTTGTAATTTGGTTGTATTTAGGATTATGTATTTTTTTTAAAGTTTCTAGAGTTTAGGAAGGTTGGTGTGTTTCTTTGGTTAGTTCGTGGAGATATTGTTGTGGTTTTGTTGATAATATTGGTGGGAATTGGATGTTTATTTTGTTCTTTTATTGTTTAGGAAATGGATATTTTGAGGTTTTTTAATTTTCGGGTTTTTTGATGGTGAAAGTGGTTTTTAAGAGAATTTGGATGATTTTAAAAATTTTTTGGTGTTTTTTTATATAATGATGTTATTGATGTATTGTAGATGTTTTGGAGTTTTTTTTACTGTAGTTTGGATGAGCTTATGGTAGGTCATGGCATTGTGTTTTTATTTTTAAGGTAGTTGGTTTTAGGTGTATTGTATATTTTTTAATTGTAAAAATTGTGTGTTAGGGACAAAATTGGAGTTATTTTTGGATAAGAGAATAAGTTTAGGGATTAGAAAGTTATTAAAATGTTTTGTAAGTTTAGGCATTAGAAATATATGAAGGTTATTGTTTTGAGAGATATAATTAATTTAACTAATATGGTTATTGATTGTTTTATTATAGAGTAAGTATAATTAAAACGTAATTAGTATGGGTTTGTTTTTTTATTATGGATTGGGTGTTAAAAAATGTATTGGCGATGTTAATAGTGGTATATTACTTTGTTGTTTGGGATTTTAGTTTGTATTGGAGTTTTAGTATGTTTGGTATGGTAGTGCTTAGTGATGGAGTTACTTTATTTAAGGTATGATAGTGTATAGTTAATTTTTTTTTTTAGATCTGTCTGTAGGTTAAATGGGGTTGTTCAAGGGTGAGTGAGTTTTATCATTTTTTGGGGTTTTTTTTTGGCTTTTTAGTTTATGGATTATTTTGTGGATAGGGATTATGGAATTTTGAGTTATTTTGTATTGGTGGCAGTGTACTGCTGAGGTGACAACTAGTATTTGTTGTTATTTTATGTTTAGTTTTATTGTAGATGGGTTTTTTGTTAATTTAGGTAAGGTATTTAATTGCTTAATGCTCTTTGTTTTTTTCTGCTATCCCAAATGCTTGAGTATTCTTGGTTTTTGAAATACTTACTTTGGAGGAAGTCTATGCCTAAAATGCATGGGACTTCTGGACTAGTTACAGTAGGATGTTTCTTTTATTAATTTTTAGTTATGGTCAGATCAGTACATTGCTTTACATTGCCCTGAACCCAAGACTCTGCTCCTGTGTTGCTCAGCTACTCTCTTGCAAAAAAACCACCTGCAATGCTTTTGAGACAGTTCTTTCTCTTTATTACACACAGTAGCTTAGGAATGGTGGTTTCAAAGTTTGGTTCACCCCTTTGTCCAGCCTGCAAATCAATACAGTGAACGGTTGCAGTGGCCCAGGACACAAATCTGCAGTAACACTGCTAGTGCCCTCTTTATGCTATGGAAATGGTTTATTTCTCTCCTGCTTTCAACTTTCTCCTAATACAGGAGTGCAAGTGGAAGCTCAGACATTCCCTTAGAAGCTTGAAGAACAAAATTTTACCTAAATCATGTGTGAGGTGGTTTTTACACAAAACAAAAATGTAAACATGTATTTTTTCTTTTCATGGCTCCAAGTTCGCCAGTACACTGTGACAAGCACTTTACTATTGACCATTTAGAGTAATTGAAGGGATTGATTGTATTTTTTTTTAACTTACTGCTTATTGTGAAAATCTAATTGTCTTGGATTTGGGTGCTTGAATGCTTTAGGTTCATATCCTGGGAGGAAAGGGAAGACATTAGAAATGCACTTATTTCTCTATTTTAGAACCATTTTTAGTGGGTAGGAGGAAAGAGAAATGAAGGAATCACTTTTAGTCTGGTACAGCTTTGGCTGATATGCCTCTTTTTTCCCTTCCTTACAGTATGTAGATGAAGAAGATCTTGTCAATGTCATCAAAGGCTTCAGCACTGTCACCAAAGAGCACACCACATTCACTGACACCCACCTCTGAAGAACAAAACCAGCTTTTCTAGAAAATGGAAGTGGGTAACTTGCCAAAAGCAGCCTGCATGGCCGTTGCAGGCAGGGATAGGGCTGCTGTTTCCCCACCCCTTGCCCTGGAGTTAATAGATAAAACTGGTTTTTGGGAGGGGATTGATGGGGGGTAAGTTGGCCTTTTTTTCAACATCCCTTTCACTGTATAGTAAAAACTGTGTGCTAGCACTGACACTTCAGAAAGGTAAGAGAATAGTTTGACAATCCCTCAGTCATACAGTAGTAAAAGACTGTGAAGGTAGAGGCTCCCATCTTTGTCTCTCATCCAGCTTTCCCAGCTGAGGAGGGTTGTAGAGGCAGGGGAGGGAGGGAGGGGGCAGCATGTTTGGTAAGGAAAAGTCTTTTACATGTCCAAAAAACAGCATGTGGCTAAGAGGGGTCTGCATGGCTGGATGTCCATGTTTTCTCCTGGCCTGACAGAGCTCCACCACAAAATTGTGTTCATGCACAGGTGAATAAACAGCACTGAAGGAATTCTTATGAAGTTGTTGTAGCCTTTGTGTTCTCTCACTCCCTCTCCCTCTTGGCTCAAGTCAAAAAACCCAACAAAACATGTCATTAATAAATGCTGAACTCCAAGCACGCTTTTTCACTGCTGTCACATCCTTCCTTTCTGCTTATGTATTACTAATCCACAGGCAATAAAACTTGTTCACCATCCATAGTAAACTAGGTGCAAACAGCAAGCAGCCAGTGTGACACAGGTATGAAATACCATGTCAAGGCACTTGTAAGTGAGAATTATTACACCATGACAGTAAACCTACTCCCATATTCATCTCAGTCCTTTTTTCCAGAGAAAGTGACAAGGAAGCCCTCAAGAGACTGCCAGTTTTGTGTAGTCTGCCAAGCATATTTTTATGCATTCTCTCAGTCGCAATCAGCAAAATCCATCATCTGATACCACATATTTTCAGAAAGTACAAGCAACACTCCTCTGGCAGTTTATTTGGAGTAAGAGGCAAAATGATATGCTATTTTGGATAGCTTCCTCCTTAACCTGCACAAAATATTTCAGATACCAGACAGCAGCATAAAGAGCAAGGATCCCATTCATTAAACAACGCTACAGAGGCAGCTCTGCAAATTAGGCAAAATCCACCCAAGACAGCAGCAGTGCTGTAGAGCAATGTGTGGCTGCATCTAAAGGACATCCTCTGCTCAGCAACCAAGTTTTCCTTTAGCACTGTCCCTTTCCCCAAAACAAAAATAATGACAACATATCACATGCCTGACCACAGTTACGCAAGAATGCACAACAATATTTTGGACCAAGTACCGTACTACATTTTGGAGCATTACATAAAGCCACACATTGATGTGGACAACCCTTCAAAGCTTTGGCAGCAGCTAGGAACTTTCTCATAACCTTACAAGTTTTATTCTGAACAGAATAAAACAGAATATTTATATGAGAACAAAATCCCACTCAAGGAACAACCCACACCAAGTGACATCATGCCTATTATCAGCCAGAGGGCATCTGCACCTTGTTTTTGCTACCAGACACATTTTCACAAGCCGTAGTCTTGGCAGGATGTGTCATTCTTCCGGTGTCGTGGTGAAGCAGCTGATTTTGTAGGTGATGGAGAAGCTGCACCAGGTAATTCAGGCCCACCTTCAGCAAGGGCTGGTGCCGAGGCCAGGAGAGGCACTTTCTTTCTTCCCAGGAAACCAGCTCCTTCAAATCCCATTTTCTTTTTGCTTTCTGCTTTGGTTTCATTCTCTTCTTCTGGTCCTCTTCTTTTGAGATCCAGAGAATTCTCTGGCAGGCGGTGAACCTCTGCACTGCAACACCCACCTGCCTCTGTCACGCCGGTGCCTCGCACTTCAAGTGCTGTTGACTGGACTGCCTTCCTCTCGGCTGCAGAGCCCTCAGCTGTTGCCTTCCTGGCCTCTGTCTGGCTTGAATTCCCATTTGCAGCAGCTGCCTTTTCTGTTGGGCTTTTGCTGGGTAAGTTAAAAGCCTGGAAGTCCCGGTAACTGTGGAAGCTCTCTGTCCGCCTTGCTCTTGCCAAGAGGGGGCTTTCTCTGTATGGCCGCACAGAGCCATACGTGGCCGTTTCGTGGATTGTTTCATGGTGCTGCAATTGGAGGCTTCAGAAAATACAAGAAAAGCAGATGTTAGGCTGAGAATAGCAGCCGGTTCTTCTGCACACCACTGCTCCCACCCACCACTGCAATTACCACTACAATAGCAATACACTCATCACAGCCACCACACAAAGGCTTCCAGATCACTTCAGATTCTCAGAGGATACTTTGGTCTGGACACATACAAACCAGTAGAAATAAAGGAGTATGTGTGTGGTTCAAGCCACTTAGGGCATGAATTCAGAGGCTCAGCTACAGCCTTCAATTCACCAAACCAGTCTGCCTACCTGAAAAGCAAAACCTTTGGTGCCTGCAGCTGGTGACACACTTGGTGACTTACCTGGAATTAGATTCCCGAAGTCGGTTTGGTTGAACTACTGAGGTGGCAGGACTGATGTTGGGTGTGGCACAGCGAGATGTACTCAAGTCACACTGGTCAAGCAGCTTCAGCAGCTCTTCCTCTGTGGGGCCACCAACATCTGCAAGAGAAAGAGCTCTTAGAGGCCAAGTCCATTTACTGCAGTTAGGTACTGTGAGGACATGAAAAAGAACCACACCACAGTCCTGGCCTAACACAATTTACCTTTGTCTTCACTCTTATTAACCATGTCCATAGCTGTGGTCAGGTCCCACATCTGGATGCTGCCATTGGAATGTCCAGTGAAGAGGTAGCGGCGTGGCCGGGAGCCCATCCTGCTGGATCCTTCGCATTCTCGCACAGTAAATGATGAGATGGTAGTGCAGTCAACTGCCTGGATCTCACAGATCCTACAGGAAGAGAAATCCCAAATTACTTGAACAATTGCACCTGGCAGAGTTGGGTCACTGAAGTCAGTACTGGGTTCATTCATTTTCTGAGAAGGCACGAAACTTGCCATCAGAAAAAGATGTTTTCTACAGATAAAATTCCTTCCCCTGCATAACTGGCACACTGCTCAGCTGCAGACAATTCCTTCCCACCCCCAGTCCATCTGCACTCTTACTGCTTGTTTATTAGGCAGCCCCCACATGTTCTATGTCTGTTTGTTAATTGCAATGATAAGAAAGCCAAGGCTCTCATAACAGTGACAGAAACTAGCCCCTTCATAGACACTCTAGGAAATTAACCCATAGAAACAGCACATTTAACCACAAAAGTTATACAAAAACATATAAAAAATCCAAAGACAATGTAGATATTATCTATAAAGATAACTTTTGTCATATCATAACTGCAATTTCACTTGTCATGGCAGACCTCCATTGCTTTTTTCCCCTTTATTTTAGAAGCTTATGAGTGATGAGTACAAAAGGACTCCCAAAACTAAGCTGCTCATGCTCTGGGTAGTTTGTTTTACTGGCCCTTTGTAGTGAACTTTTCACCCAAGCAGTGCCAAAATAAGTCATAGTGTTGAGGCATTAATGTTTTCATCCAGATTCAAAGTTATTAGGCAAGAGATGCAAAAATGAAGCACAGAACTGGATCCATTGTCTTTTCTGATCTCATCATCTTCCTAGCCTAACAGGAAGAAAAACAGCTGTGGATTTGACAACATTTTTTTGCTATTAGAATAACATTTTTTGTTATTCTACTAACATTGGCAGCAATGTTAGTAGAATATTATGAAGTCAAGCCTAAGAAAATTATTGAATAGATGACCTAGAAAACAGTACCTCCACTTTAAAGGTTCTAATGTCTTCAAAGCCAAGTGCAAAGAGAGAAACCCATTTGTGAGCAGCATATTCCCTGCCACCAGCAATTTCAGCATTACTTTTGAAGTTAAATATTATCATGGCACCATGGTTGAGAGTCACATATTCTGTAGAGGCACAGAAATGTTTATTTTGTGAGCTCCATCATGAAGTGAGTCTCCAATATCACATTTGTCAAAAAGCCTTTTGGCTTTGAGGTTATAATAATTGTTAAATAACAGTTCTGTTACTGGCACACAAACAAGAGTTCAGCCAGAGCTGTCTAGCATAGTAGAAGACTGCACACACTCAGCATGGAGCAGGGAGACATCACCACCCGAACAGGCCTAGGCCTGCCTCTTTCCCACTTAAAACATGGATGTACCTTTTCCCAGTTGAAGACAGCCTCACAAACAGCTTATTTGTAATAGGAACAACTTTTTGGATAAACACCTGTTGGTCATCACGTTCACCAAAGGGTCCTAGAGGAAAAAAAGGAATGATCACTTGTTTCTTTGTTTGTTTCAATCCTCTCAGCTTTTTCCCCAAACAGTTCTGAAGACCCAGACTCATGTGAGTATGACCACTGCAATTTTAAAGTATCAGGAGCAGGGAGCCAAAAATGACCAGTAGCTAGCAAAAGCCATTCAATGGTTAGCAGTCTCTACAGATCCAAATCAGCTTTTGTTGTTCTAACGGACATACATTTTTAAGTTTGCTGTGTGTTCCTGGAGGAATTACTATGTCAGCACAAACCCTATATTAGGTCTCTATAATAACAGCAAGTAATTTGTTATTTTGCAGCTCCTCCATGTCTAAAGGCTTAATCAGATCTCTTGCAACTAACCCCAGCCTGTGTTCACAGGGCATCCTATTCATCAAAGGTTCATTTACAAGGCTCAGACCACCAAGGAATCTAAACTGTCTACCCATATTTACCAACATATATTCCCTCAGTATCTTGCTACAGCAATGTGCTAGCACCCTTTGCCTCTGCAGCACTTGCAAGGCTTCAGTGAACTTTGTCATGACTTCAAAGTCATTTAAGAATTTTTTCCATGCTTTGTTTAACCCCAGCTGAACATTGAACTAGAATTTGCAGTAGACCAAATGTTTGCTATGCTCATCTGTTTAATACAGTCTCCTGTGCTTTCTCTCGTTCTCTAGTTTAATCAGAATTGAAATGCTACATCAGTTTGCTCAAGGAAGAGGTGTAGTATCTGTGTTCCAAAGACTTTTTTGTCCATTCTTCTGTCATTCAGAGTCCTTTAAGTGCTCACTCTCTACAGCCTAAATAATAATTCCAAGTTAATCTTACAGATCCTTGCCATCATTTCAAAGGGAGAGCAATGTATAAGAGCTTACACTCATTGTCTTGCATGTTATAGGGCTGAAGGACTGTTAAACCATTATAAGACTAGGGAAGGTACAGGCACAGCACAACCCAGAGACAGCCTACCAATGTCATTTCCAGAACAGTAACTGCCATGACTCTCTGCTTCCTCCAGGGATAAGATTTTGAATGATGCAAGAGGTGTTGAGCCTGGCTGAGTTGAAATCATACCCCGGAACCGAGTCACAGTCCATGTCCGGACATGGTTGTTATCAGCACAAACTAGAAAGGAAAAGATGTGCATTTACAAGGGATGACAAAACATTTATATAAACTTCTCTAATACTCATCTACATTATAGTTTTTCAAGACTGAGCAATCAACAATTTAGTCAATGTGAGATCATACAGCATCTCCAGACAATTTTCTAACAGTCTACAAATTCTTGCTGATGTCCTATTTTCTATTAGTTTTGTTTCTTCACTCAGAAATTCAAAAAACGGGACAGGTGCAAAACCAAACAAAGGTCTGGTCTAGCACCAATAGCAATCCCCTGTCTGCAGATGCTAGGACAAGAGGTCATGAGAGCAGCCTGGCAGCAGAACCCTCCTCACACAACAGCCCTATTCCATTGAATTCATTAATTAACTCAGTTTTGTACAGAGAGATGTGCCCTCTCCTGGTACTGAGAGTTTAGCAGCAACTTGCAGGGGAACAGATGACCTCTGGGCTGTTTATTTGCAATATAATTGGATACCATGTTCCTGTTCCTTTTTTTTTTTTAATAACAAGATAGCAGCAAGATGTAAACCAGTTCTCTGCCATGCCCTGGTTGCTGGATTCTGGATGAAATAAATTTTTACAGAGGAAGGAGTGACTGCATCTTCTCTGCAAGTAAGACACGTTCCTAAGCATAAGACCAGGACAAGCAGAAGAGCACAACAGACACTGGGAGTCTGCTGAAAACAGAAACAGAAATAGCCCTTTGAAGTCACAGGAAGGCTTTTTCGAGGGCCCAGGAGGAGATGGTGCACATTTTGCTGCAGCCCAGAAAGCTCCTGAAAGGCTGTTAAAATAGAACTAGTGCTGAAGGACCTGCACACAACAATAAAACTTGACAGAGATATATTTGTTTACAAGCCCTGTTATTTCTACAAATGGCAACCTTTGAATAAGACACAAATGAAAGAGTGAGCTGTTCTAGTATCTGCTCAAATAAAACTTGGGCCTTTCAACTGCTAAAGGCTTTGAAGGAAGCTTACTTTAAAGAGGATCCAAGCAAATCTAGCCCTTCACTTATCCCCAGATCCGTCCAACTAATTTCTATTACATGTGGGAAATATGCAAGTTATAGAGCATAGCATACAAATACTGCATTGCTCAGGAGGAGGGGAGAACCAGCAATACACATCTGTGCACACATTACCTGACACGAGGTGTTTCTCTGAGAGCATGATCTTCGTGACAGGGCTTCGATGAACCGTGAAGGTCTGAAAGAGCTGAGGGCCAGACCCGACTGTCTCAGGGTGCTGAACAATCACCCTCACTGCTCCAGAGCTGGTGCCATATGCAATCTCAATCCAATTGCCACTTACACCTAAAACAAGCAAGAACACAGTTGTTCCTCTAGGAATAAAAGCTTGCTTTACTGGGGGCCAGGGAAGGAGACAGTAGAAAACAGTATTTCCAAGCTTCCACCGTAAGAAAGCTATGTTTTTCAAACCCTGTTTACTCATTATTTTCCCATAAACAGGGAGGGCATTTTGCCACTAAAATGACCCCAGGTTTGTTCAATTCCACACGACATGCTTCAACATTGTCTTAACAAAAGCCTGTTTTCCCATTCTCTCCTCCCTCCTGAAAGAAGACATGGATGAAGTCATATAGTCAGATATTTTGGCACTTCTCACAGTGATATGGTCTATAGGTGCCACGTAACATTTATTTTTCTGCTTTAGTTGGAGGCAAATGGGAAAGCAAAGCAAAACAGAAAGAACTACAGCTCAAAAAGTCACTGTGGTATCCATATTATTATGTGAAAGTAACCATTTCCTCCCAGTCTGGGCTTTTTAGAGTTTTACTTTGTTTTAGGTTTTTGTTGTTGCTATTGTTTCTCTTTTTAATTTAAAAGATAACTGCACCATAATTTAAAAAGCATCATCACACTGCATATGGAAATGTTTCTTAGCATACTGGTTATAAAGTCAGACACAACAGCAAGGTTGTGTCTCCCCCTTACCCAGTTCAGCACAAAGTATTTCAGCAAATACAATTAATAATCTAAGTGCCTCTCTGGTGCAAAAGACTTAAAACCACTAGGCACAGGAATTAATCTAGAAATACATGTAAGTATATGTACCTATTTATACAGATTACAGGTGTAAGGAAAAACAGCTATGCCTAGTGTTTATCATTCATTTGAGGATGATTAAATGAAGAAAAATTCTTTGTTTATGTCAAGGGCTACCTTGTATGCTTTAACCCTGCTAAGCAGCAATAGGAAAGGTCCATTTAGAAAACAGAAAAGCACATTTCTAACAAACTCTCAGTGAAGAGACACTGGTAGAATACTGACTTGTTTTAGGTGTGAGGTAGACACTGAGAGCTGTTATAGCATCATTGGAGGGATCATGGTACAATTCTGTCACAAGAAGATCATTGTCTTTCATTCGAAGTGGGAACTTCTGCATGTCTGTGGGGAGGAGATATTTACCCTCATTAGACAGAGTTCTTCTGATGCAACTTAAGTCAACTAAAGTGTGTAACAAACAAGCAATAGCACCTCGTTTTTATTCCACCCTGCTCCCATTTCTTACCTATATAGTAGATAGAGCCATTGTTACAGCCCAGCAGAAGGAAAGACCCAGCAGTGTCATAGCTTGTGATAGGAACAACATCCTGAACCTACCACAAACACAAAGGAAAAAATAATCATATCACGAATTTAGGTTGTTAATTCATCAGTTTTCAGACATTTTTGGTTGAACATTACTTGAGTTTGGTACTGGGCTGCAGCCATTGTGCACACACTGGCACGTACAATGGCATTCCTAAAATACTGCATATTCCTCTACCAAACTGGATCTGAAGTCCTGGAGTTCAGCAGACAAATCACCACAACTGCTCTGGATGATCCTTCTCTGTGTGAAGGAACAAACCTTCAAGAGTTGTACCTAAACCATGTCTTCAAAAGTAGGTATTTTTCCATATGCCATTGAGTGTATTTCACCTTTTCTGTCCTCTCCCTTCCTCTGTTTCTGACAAGCCCTTAAGAGACTTCTGCACCAAGGAACTAGATATGTTACCTCTCTATGCCTTCTTTATCCCAAGTTTTGTATCCCTCTGCCAAACTATGGAAATCACTGCCTCTAGCAGATATATAATGAGGGGTAAAAATTCTTGTTCCATTACAGTTTCTCACTTCCAACACATGAAGACACCAAGCAAGCTGGAAGACAGCCCTGTCATATTTTACTTACTGGTCTACAACTCAACACATGCCCTTTCTTTGCCTTCTAGGATTAAAAGGAGAGCTTATTGCTCCAAGTGGGACAGAGATTTCAAGCAAAGGAAAAGTTTATCTTATGCTAGGTAAAGTTTCCTATTTCAAAGAATTATTTTTTGCTTTAGCCCTGAGGAGGAAAAAGCCAAAAGCCATTTTATCCAGAGCACTCAAATATGCACAGTGTCATGGTATTTGTCCTGTACTCTTATGTTTAAGTCAGTTCACTTAATATACCTTGAATACTAATTAATGGACATTTCGGCCTAAGTTCTCATTTTTCTCTCACAAGCATCATCCTTCCAATTGCTACAGAGACTTGAAAAATCATTTGCAAAATAATTACAATGTATCAGCTGGAAAAAAGTAAAACAAATTAACCAAAGAAACTTCCCCACATCCCAAAAAGCTTGAACTCTAATCCAGTACCCCTTCCTAACTTAAGGATGGCCTGTAAGCCTCTAAAACATTTTATCTTCTCTCCTTCTGCAGCAGGAAGAATTGCTTAGTGTTCCTAGATAGGAACACTAGAGGTGATTCAGCAGCTGCCTTCTGCCAAGATGTGAACTTTCATTAGGAAACAGAGCAACTCTGTGCAACAGTCACTGGCAAAGCATGGCCAGTGAGAATCCTCACTTTGCCTAGTAGGATTTTCTGTCACACTCTACTGCTTTATGTTACCTCTTACTCTATAGCACTTAATATTCTGCTTCCTTTAAGCTCTCCTTTGCTAAGAATTTCATTACTAATGTATGTAGCACCCACACCCTCCTTCTCCTTTTAGCATGCAACTAAAACACTGCCAGAGCAATAAGTACTAGGGAAACCACCCCAGTAGTCTGCTCAAATCTCCAAGAAGGGAAGAAGATGCAAAATCCAATAAGATGCAGAGATCAGAATTACATCTTTAGGGTGTAATGCATTAGAGATCACCATATAAAGAAGAATAGATTTGCACAAATGAAAGTAGAACTTAGAAAGACATCAGCCTGAAAGAAGATAAAGTTCTTGCTCTGAAATGGGATCAGCACACTGTTCTACAAAAACCTCTCTCACTGAAGCAAGTATGATTGCATCCTAAGTCCAGAGCTGTGGGCAGCTCATGGAAAGCAGTCAGTTAAATATCAAATATTCTCATTAGCAATTTCAAGATCAGTCTGCCACTTTACATCTTTATGGGGTTCTTCAAGAAAAGATTGTGTTCTAAAGGGATATTAAGAGTCTACAGGAAGACATTTGTGGGTTGTTGATTTTTTTTTACTAGCAAATGAGCTGAAGATACAGAAAACACCTTGAAATTGTATTGTTTTGGAGTTTTTGTTTGTTGGTTTGGTTTTATGTGGGTTAGTTTTGTGTTTGGTTGATTTTGTTTGTTTGTTTATAAAAGGAGCTATTCTCATTCTCTTGGAAAAAAACAGCCAAAATGTTGTACAGACACACTGGCATATAAGCCTCTCAAAGATTTCCTACTCTAAGAAATGCTTTCACTAGTGGAATAGTCAGTCAAACTGAGGAACTGTTCAGATGATCAGAAAGATTTCTGTGTCTCCCCCAAAAACAAAGACAATGAATGGGACATCAGGTTTTATTTCTTAAGACTTGCTCCTTTAAAAAATACTGTTAAACATGAGATTGCCAGATATCATTAAGTTGTCCCTTAACAGAAGATTTTGCAAATGAGTAGAATTTTAAATAATGTTTTGTTAAATTCGAGGCTGTACTAACCTGTCTGTCTCTGCTGCAGAAGCAGAGTTATCCCACACCTATTCTCTATGTTATTTGTTACCAGTACTATCACTTAAGTGTAAAATCAGAACTTGATCAGCAAACAGTTGAGCAGCCTCAGGTCAGTTCTGCCTCTTGAGATTTGCAAGGCATTTTTGGGATTTTTTAGTGCATCTAGGTTTTGTGCCACAAAGGTGCGCATCCAGCTGCATTACATGCTTTGTTATTTGAATGTTCGACTGTTTCTCAGACTCATGCTGACTCCATGGATCTCTCTATTTAATGTGCATTCTGACAACAGGAATCAGTGCAGCCAGAAGCATCCACACACATGACAGGCATCATTAAAATGAAGTCATGTATTTCTGTTGAAGAAGTCTCCTATTGTAAAGCAGCTTTGAAGATCCCCAGATACCAGACTGCCTTCTTGTTTTCTTTCACATGGTCCAGAAATTACTGTCACACATTCCCTAAAATTTTATTTCCTATGATGCTAGTGAAGTTTTTACAAAGTTAGTAATCCATAAAGAAGTTTAAATATACTGGTACTTGACATTTATTACCCCAAATCACACCACATCCTTTCATTTGAAAGCCTAAAAGCATGCTTCTTAGCAACACCAAACAAGTCAACATTCTGCTCACAGGCACAATACCCAGGTGATAAACTCCATAACACAAGTTAGGGCTCAAAACCCTATGATGAGCATTTCCCACATGCTTTTAGATTATTTTATTCTCTTTTTACTAGAAAGACATTCCAGCTTGTAAAAAGTGATGTGGAAGCTTGAACAGACCTGCCAGTGCTGAGTCACAGCGTTCCATACTCCAACCTTCCCTGTATGGCTTGTAGCCACCAACTGGTTGCCAATAAAGAAGAGAGCATCTACAGGCACTCCAAGACTGAACACTCCTGCAAAAAATGAAGAGGCTGTGAAGCTCATATAAAATGAAGAGAAAAAACACAGTAACAATGGAATCTCTCTATTATTATCACATCACATTTATTCCAGTAGCAAGTAAAGAACAGCCAAAACTTGGTTTGCAGTGTGGTAGGTGAGGCACCAGGCATGCAGCAAACTGGGTGCCAATGAATGCCAGTGTGATGTCATCTCTACTAATACCAGCATTATTTGGAAAGAAGGCAAGAGAAGCTAGAAGAGCCCTTATGAAATATATAAACATTTTTCTACAGGCATCAAGTTCTCAAATGGCTTTAAAATAAATAAAAAACTTATATTACAGCAAGCGGGAATTTTTGTTGTTTTGTGGGGTTTTTTTTTAGCTGTGACTCTAAAGCGTCGTTTAAGAAGCAGCAATTTCATGGGTTTTGCAAATTTGTGCCATACTAGTTTGCAATTACCTGTTAAAATATTACAAATTCTTGATGACATTTTTTTGTAAGTCCAGTCAAGTAAAAATAATTTGAAAATGGATTTCAGGAACTAAACATGACTACAAGGCTTCAGCCTTATTCTTTGGAAAAGACTGAACAACTCAAAAGTGACTTTATTTGAATACATTCTAATGTCTGTTTTAGCATAAATACTTAACTCAGAAAAATAAGCAGCCTGCAAAAGCCTACTTATTTCTTTCCATTCCCAGACCTTTTATTTGGTTGCAGTCCTTAAGCAGAGAGTACAGGCTATTAAAACTTGAAGCTATATAGGGAAGCAGTTTCACCAATTATCACATACTATTGAAGTTTGGAAAATAAAACTTACCAGCAAATGCTGGCCTTCCAAGTAAAGGAAATATGTCATCAACAACATTTCATTAATAAAAATCAAAACAGTGTAGCACTTGACAGGCATTGATGGCTGTGGTTGCAGCTGACCTTAACATCTGAGGCCTTCCACAAAATTGATCCTTTCTTTAGAGCTTCCAAGTCTCATCATAGATCCAATATGAATAACTGAACTGCAAACTTGGATAGAATACCACATTTTGTACTACTTATTGCCCATGTATTTAAAAGTTACAGCATACTCAAAAGGTCTGAGGTAATTTACAAGTTTGCAAGCTATGAAGTCTAGCAAAATGGCCTTGTAATTAACTTGGTTTGTAAATAATTCCAGGCTATGTTTTTCTGCCTGGTAATCACAAAAATACTGGGGATACATTACAACACCAAAGTGTCAAGCTTCACTCACAAGTTTCTATTCCATCCTGCTCACTCTATATATTTATATTACTTCTCACTAATATTCCTTAACAGCAGATAGATGTTGTCAAAACAAGAGTATCCAATAGCTGGAAAATTCCTCAACATTGTTTAGGACAAACTCAAATGTACATACTGTCATTCCTACACAAAAAACAGCCCTCTGTAACATCCAAGAGGGAATCTGAGGAAATTGTTTTAATTATGGTGCTAAACCATTTTCCAGGGCAAAGTACAATCATTCAATGCAGATAAGATTCAGCAGTACAGGGCACATGAAAAGGGCAGTAATAAAAAAATCCACAGAAACAACTAGAATTGATTACTCCAGAGAAGGACGAGGTTCAAGGAAATCAAGGAAGACAGCTTGAATGGTCTGGAGGAATTTGAAGTGTCAGTCTTGCTTAGGCTCAACAATCTTGAGACTTGTCCACAGGGGAGACAACACTATATGTAATGACAGGCTCTTGTCCTAAGGGTCCCTCTCAGTAAAATACTGCTTACAGCAGCAAGCCAGCAGCAGTGTCTTATGTAAGTAATATCAAAAGGGAAGAAAGCGCTCTGGGAGAGCTCTATCACAGAGATGCCAGCCCACACAATTTGCTGGGGATGGTGTTGCCAGGCTCCAGCAACTGTTTGGAACAAGTAGTTTCTTTCACAAGATGACAGCAATGTACTGTATCTCTAACACAAAGCAGCACTGCAAGCATTTGTCTCTACAAGGAAACAAAACAGCTATGTTCAAGTTATAACTATTAAACAAGCATTTTTTTTAAACCAATCAACATGACTTATTATCTAAAAGAAGAGCAGTACTTTTTGGTCAGTGTGAGTCTGACTAGGAATTTCATCCTGTAGGCACTTTCTGTCTGCTTCCCCCGTCCTCCTGCCCCAAGTGGCAATTACTCTGTTTCACAGTGTCACTTGAATGCAGTACAGCAAAAATCCTGGTTAGCAAAAGTCCTTGCTTCAGTTTTGTTGCCATTTTCAGTTATAGTCTAAGCTATCAGAACCTTAGGATACTGGCATATTTTAGAGTTTTTATTTGAAATTAAAGTCTTCTTTTGGTTTTCTGTGTCTCTTTGCACTTGATTTCAAAAAATCCGAGATGATGCTTCTTGTGTCTTGCTGCAAATCCCAAGGTAACACAAGCAGCTAAACCAGAAAATGCAGGAGGAATGTAATGGCACAGTGCTTAAAGCAATGTCTGTTACAGAAGTACAGCTGTCACACCAGCCCTTCCCTGTCCTTAAGATTCAGCCAACGGGAGAAAGAGAGAAGAAAAGACTTCTCAGATTGGATAATTACTCTCTGCGATTAATGGAAATAATTTCATATTCAACCGTTAGACACACCTTTTGTCTTTTTCTTAAATACAATGGAATCTCCTTTTCCATTTTGCTGACCATGATTATATATAAGGACTCTGAGTCACAAGTAAAAGAGCAGTACACAGCTCATACAAGACCTTTGCCTTTCCCCATCTTCAAACATGATTTAGTGTTTCCACACATTCATGCAGGAAAAAAAAAACAAACCCACAGCAATGTTAAATAACCATTAACATAGCTAGAAATTGCCTGAGAATCTGTCAAACAAGTTCTTTAAAGGCACATGGGTCAAAGCTTGAATTTGGTAATTTTGACTTTAATTAATGGCTACTATAATTCTCAAGTCTTCAACTACAGAAATACATCTAATAACAAATTAGCTCAGCATTAAGTTTCAGAGAAAAGTGCTCACATAACCAGACTGCTGTCATACTTTATTAGCAGTATCCACTGCCAGAGGAAACAGACATTACTGGCATAGCAGTGGTTATCCAAACACCAGGGATTAGGCTAGAGGAAGTTCCAAATACTGTTCCCTTCAGTGCCTCCCAAATTTGCCCTATATTTGAACAGCAATGACTCAGACAAGCCATCAGATCAGTACCAGGGAATATTTACTTCTGGAAATGTCTTCTTGCTGTTTCTAAAGCTTACAATTGTGCGTCGTTCAGTGCCAAGGTGTATAAGCAGTAATTCCTGTATGCTTAAAGGAATAATGTGGGCTTTTCTCCTACCCTGACACCCAAGTTATTAACTCAAGAAATTTTCATCTTCCAGATTCCATTTATGAATCACATTTGACAGAGAACTGAAGTATTTTCACCATCTCTATGTAAAAATGTGGCTTTAATAACACAAAGGAAAGGAAAGAGCAGAATCACTTTATATCTATAGGTTTCCACCTCCAAAGCTCATGGGCTAGATTTAAATGCAAGTCTAGGGAAAATTTTAACTCTTAATTTGAATTTTTACACAAAAACCTCAAACTGAACAGTAAGTATTGGTTACTATCTCTTCAGTAAACACAGTGCTCTTTTATTCTCCATCTCTTTGATTCTGAGACAGGATTCCTGGTGCAGAACTGAAGGAAGTTAAAACACTGTAACAGGTTGTTGCACTATAGCTTGTTTTGCCAGTTTGTGAAAGTGAATACTGAACACCAGAAATCACACATACCTCAGAACAAGGTCTCAGGCTTCCTTCTAGTTAAACCCACACACAAAAGAAAAAACAAAACAGGTGATGATAGTTACCAATTTCACTGCCACTACCACCATCCTGAATGCTCCACAAGATAATGCTACTCTCTGAGGCAACTGCAACCATCTTGTCCTTGTCTCCATGAGGTCCTCCAACCACCTTGGCATTGAGAGCCACCCGCTCAATGGTCCAGTCCAGATAAGGACTGGTGAACACCTGCTGCCACCCAGATGACTCTTTGATCCTGGAAGGGCAAAGAGGAGAACAGGGAGCCAACATCAGAAACTCAGGAACAGACAGGCCGGTCTAATCCTGAACCAGCATGGATGATTCAGTTTTACAGTCTAAGCCCCAAACTTCAAATTCTAGAGTCTACAAAAGCTGCATTTTTTTCCCATTTTGAAGACTGATACTGCATATTATTTCAGTGCTTTGCAGCTACTGGAATCCTGTGCTGGGCTTTTTCTTAATATAAGCACATCTGATATAAAAGTTATAAGACAAAGCCAAAATCTTGGGCTAACACTAGATAATGAGTTTCAGTGTATGACTTTAGAACTCTATTAAACTCCTTATGTATCACCCAAGAAACCAAATCATGCTTTTGCATAAAGCTCTGCTCTCCAGACACATTTTCAGTTTATGGTATACTGTAAGCAGATAATACTGAACTGACTGTAAGATTTATTTTTAGAGAATAATTTCCCTGTGCATTTTTAAGACTTACATGATGTCAACACAATTTATCTTACTTAAATTCAGGAAATAATGTAGATACTTTGCACTGGAACTAAAGCAGACTAGATCTCTGCAGTCAAGTTATAGAAAATTAGAAGCAGAAAGATATGTGTACTTTTTAGCATTGTTGCTGTTACTTCACTTCAGTGTTGCAACCTGCCTGGAGCCAAAGCAATCCACACCACTGTGCTCCACCCAACTTTCTGCAACATGCAGAAGTTGTAGTGAAGAGATTTAAGAGCACAATTGCAGTAGCAAGACTTTGAATGCAACCAAGACATTCTCGCAAACCTTATGATCAAATTTTAAAAGACTTTTGTCATACTTCAAAATTTAAAAAAAAATATTATCTTTAACATGCACTGTACTTTACTGTAGAAGAATGGAGGAGGGAAAATTCCACTGTTGTATTCCTAGAGCTCCTTCAACTTTTGGAAGAAAAAAAAAGAATACAAGACTGCTACCTTCAGTCTCTGTGAAGAAAAGCAGCACTTTAAACTGGCATGTTGACCTAGACCCTCTCTAATGAGCCTTTCAAGTCTGACCTGGTTCATCAAAAGCATCACTAGTAACATAATTTCAATGGCAAAAAGTCTTGTTAAGTAGTTTACCAAGCAGGAAAGAGGCAGAATCTTTAACTTAAAGTGAGCTAGCAACCAAGGAAAACAGCCAGAGATAAAATCCTAAGAAGGAGACAATTAGCAAAAAAAAGAGTTGAAAATCATTGACTCTTTCTCTGTCAGACAAAAACATTAAGCAGAGCAAGGGAATCCACATTTAATACAAATTAAAGCAAAAAAAATTGCAGCGGTGAATGCAAGTTAGATGTGATTTAAGTTACAAAGTTTAAGCAATTAAGTATTCTAGAGAGTGAAAAAAGCAGCAAAGTATAGCTTTAGCTTGGCAGTAAGCAGAAAGAAGCTGCTCACATTACATTCTTCTCCCCTCTTTTTCTGAGCCACAGTATGAAAGCCATGTTAGATTGGTCTGGGCAACAGCTCTTGTTAAAAGCTGGATGGATTTTCCCTCCAAAAGACAGCCACTAATAAAATCAAGACTATGAGATGTGAACTTAAGACAGCTTCCATCATGTGGAGGTATTGCTCATCTTCACCTGATCTTAAAAAACAGCCAGTTTGTTTTAAAGACATTTAAGACGTTTTTCAGCCATCCAAGTGAAGTAGTGAATGTTTAACAGTTCTGCTCAGCAAAAAAAAAGAAACAAAAAAAAAAAACCCAAAACAAAACAAAAAACCAAAACAAAACCTGAAGACAAGGTAGCAAAAATTCATTAACTGTTTCACCTTCCTTGACAGTGTAACATCACAGACTCTTTCCAAACTCACAGCAGGAAAACTTTTAAAATTAATTTCCATTGAAAAGCCTGCTTTAAAACAGGCTTTTGAAACAGTCACATTGGAGTAAATTTGCAACTTTTTCAACAGTATCAAGAACGCACATCAAATCAAAATCTGAGTTCCTATCAAGCAGCACAAAAAAAAAAAGCAGTAATTGATATTCATAGGATGAGACTGAAGGCATTTACTACAGTTATTTCAGAGTAAACATTTCGCTTTGCTCATAGCCAATAATAATATTCTTTTTAGCTTCCTGTAAACCAACAAGCAACTCTATTCCTACCTGTAGCAAACAGCAAAATGGGCATAGGCAGCTACTATCCAATTGTGGTGGCCAGCTACTATTAGGACTTTGCGTGGGTCCACAGGAAATCCTAAAAACAACAAAGCTGAAGTCAGGCAAGTGATGAATATTAGATAAGCAGAGACAGCTATAACAGGATAGAGCTGTCTGCTAGGATGTGCAACAGAAACTTTAATTATTAAGTATTCAATAAACATTTTCAGCAAGATTCTAGCTCGCAGTATTGGTATTCAAGCATTAGTTCATGCTCACAGCCTTGGTATGCTACAGAACTAATGCTTGAAGAATGCACCTTTTACCTCCTTTTATCCAGGACTGCCTGCTTCCAAACCTCTAGCAGCTCACTGAAAATCAGCAATTCATACCCTTCTTTTATATTACATAGTTTTGCCTTTAACATAGTCTAGATTTTCCTAACACTGCTACGATTTACAGGATTATGACAGAAATACAGCACTTCTGATAGCATCATTTTGCCTGCAAAGTCAAAAGCTGGAAAATTACATAATTCAGGCCTATCTCACAATTCTTCTGTGAAGACTACTGCAGGGCAAGTGAGGCACCAAGAGCAAGAAAGAGGTGGAAAAGCAGGAATTAGGCCCTGAACAAAGACCAAAGAGACAGTGGCCTCTCTGGTTTTTATTATGGTTTTAGTACAGTATAAGGCATTTGTCTAAGGGCCATGCTAAGACTGCATGAAGAACTTTGCCTTTCTCTGAAGCCTCACACGTGGACTGTGAGCCTTCAACACTGTATAGGGAGTAGTGTTTAACTAAGTATTCAGCAGTTTTAACCAGGCAAATACAGAATAGCAGATTTAAACCAGATTCAGCCACACAGTTCTTATTTCCCAGAGATATGCATCTTTGCAATTTGCTTTGGTTTTAAAACTGACACTCCTCACCTAGTCTGACTGTACCTTCCCCCGTACCAGCAAGTGTAGGCTGGACACCACCTCCATGCATCTCGCTCTCATTCTGACCCATTCTGATGTCGGTCGGTGGCCCAGTAGTATTATTTATCTTACGGCTGGGAATGCCTATTAAAAAAAAATAACATATTTTTGTCCCTCCTTAAATTTCAGCAATATAAGAGATATTAGTTCACTTTAAAAATACGTGATTAACACTTGTGCTTAAATTAAATTCTGATGAAAATTTATCTGCTACAAAAAAAAAAAAAACAGGCAATACTGTAACACTGAAACAGAAAATGCTTTTGCTCTCTATGTTGACATTCACCATCTGTGGAATTATCTTCAGAAAACTTGTCAATAATGGACAAGATATCCTTTAGACTTAAGGTTAATACATGCACTGTGTTCATCTCTGCAGAGAATTAAAAAATTCTAGCAGGTACTGATGTTGGTAAGGAAGGCCCATTAGTGGTGATTTGGCACCTGGGCAATAGGACACCCAAGGGAACTCTGTGTTCAGAAAGAAGAAAGCACCTCATGCTGATGACATTAGATTGCAAGGCTCCTGAAGAGCCTCTGCTCTAGTATACAACCACACACAGCCCGCTTAGTACTAACATGCCACACCGCCTGCCCAGTATTCTAAACGTGCTGTTTTCTACAGCACAGCAATCAAAGTCCTAGATTTAAATCACAAATGACAGCAGCAAGTGCCAGCAAGCAACATCAGACCATGAATACAAGAATACCTGGAGGAGGTAGGTAGCCGTGAAAAAGGACACTGCCACAAGATGAGCGTTCCAGTTCTTCACATAGTAGCAATCTTCTCACTAAGGAGGAAACCCAGATATGACTGCAGCTTTCAATTCCTTGAAAACATTGCATAAAATATCCTTCCATTTTTAAAAACTTTTACTTTGAAAATCTTCTGGGTCACAACTACCCAGGATTTGCCAGTAGACCACTACCACAATAATAATTATAAGATGAGCTCACATTAAAAAAACAAAAGTTACCTAAAGGAGTGATTCCATAGAATTCAGCTTCATGCCTGAGAACATTAATACTCACTCCCCTACAGAAACAGGAAAAAAAAAACAAAAACAAAAAAGAACAAAATGAGTCAATACCTTGAATATAAATGCTTGCATATAACTGGATATTACAAATCTAAATATCAAGCTACCTAACAGTTTATCAAATTACCACAAAATATGTTCAACATGTTGATGCTTGAGATTTTAAAGTGATCTTAATTTGACTCAATTTTCATTAAAATAAAGATCCAGAAACAATAAAGAAATACACTGCAAGAAGTGGTCTACATTAAAAGAATCTACTAACAAAAGTGAATGTCACCATTTCTGCCTCCACCATGACAAACATATACTCTAGGCACAGCCCAACATCTATGAGGGAGCTGAGCCACACACCAGGCACCCAATTAGATGAGTAAGATGAAATATTTATCACATGAGTAAGTTTTCTAATCCTTCTGATTGAAATGAACTTCTTACCGTAAGTCCAACTCCTTTGTGCGAAGAAAATTTAAAATGGGTGCAAATGCTGCTGGATCTCGATCAATAAATATCTGCAAAGAAAAATTTCTTCCTTGAGTACTATTATGGAGCAACCATCAACTAAAGTGCTATTTTATACTGAATGTGGGAAAGAGTTGAAGATGAGGAAGTGAGCAAACAAAGCTCAAAAGTTTTTGAGCTTCTTCTTTGTTCTCATTATTCTACTGTCTACTAATTAAACATTCCTACAGGACATACATACAAACACTGTTGCAAATAGAGGGCACTTAATAAATCTATTTATTCCTTAGGTTTTCGAGGTTCTAGTCTCCACAAAGGACAATGGATACTTTCACTTTCTAGCATGTGTTCACTATGCAGTAACTGTGAGAAGATCTCAAGCCAGGTTTTGACTTTTTAAATTCAATTACCATCAAAACTACCTCTACACTTCTAGCAAAGTACTTGTGTGCCTTACTATTGCTCAACAACATTACTGTAACTATAGTTTCCCATTTAAGAATATCATACCCACAGACTAAAATGGCCGTGCTACATGTTTTTGCCAAAAAAAGTGCTACATTTCCATGTTGGATTACTCAACTACACATGCAATGCCTATGTAATGAAAATTACACCTCCCTGCAATACAGCAATGAGCATTTTCTCTGTTTAAGAAAAGTAGAGTTGCTGTTTCTGCAATACCTGTACAATGCAGAATTAGCATAGAAGTATAAACATCATTCAGTTTCACTTAGTTTGAAACAAAGAAAGCCAGAGGTGTCACTCATTTTCATGAAAGTTTAGCCTGACTCAGGCAGTGTAATTCCACTAGCACTCACAGTGAAAATGCTTTAGGAGAGAACCCAACCAAAAGCATAACATCAAATTAATGAGTTACAGCACATTCATTACTCACAGCACCAGTTTCATCCTTTAGTGTTGAAATTCTTCCGCTCAGCAAACTGAAAAACAGGAAATCTTCATTAGATGTCCCCCAGAAATGTACTGACACAAACATAGTGTAGGAACGCTCTGGGTCAGTTAGCTCTTGGTTACTTTTTGGTAACACAGTTTATCAGAGCAAATAAAACAGCCAGAATTCTGGAGGAATGAAATATCTCTCCTGGACAAAGGAAAAGTGCATGCACACCTAAGAAAGGACTCAGAGCTGCATCATAAGGACCTTCAGATTCCCGAAGAAAATAGACACAAGGTCTGTCCTGAAAGGATGAAAAAGTCTTCCCAGGCACTTAGAGCATTTTGTAGTTTGTTAAAATCTAGTTAAATTGGTAAAAGTTGTGGAAGCAAAAATGATGAGTAAACAACCCAGTCTGTAAGGACTTACTGGACAAAAGTGGGATGAATTAATTTTTACACAATTCTACTTCAAAATTTTTCTCCCATCAGATCAAAGTACTTTTTTTCCAGACCCATATAAAACACAATGTCAAAATCTCATTTTACTGGTAAGATGGACACCAACACCAATAGCTTTCATTTGATTCCAGATGACAATTATCAGAGATTTTCCAGTGTTGGAAAACTTTCAGGACTACTTCCTTAGCATATTTTGCATTGAGAGACTGGGGAATAGCATGAGACTTGCTCCTAGTGCCTCTCCTTGCATGCCTGAAGGTGACATTTCCCTGGCATTTCATTTATCTGAACATCTCAGTAAAATAGGAACAGGAAATGCTACATATGTCAGCTGCCAGGCTTTTATTGGGAAAGACATCTAGAATATAAAAATTGAATGTAAGGAAGCAAAATTGCCAGCATTTAGGTCTTCCTTTGTGGGTTTAGGATTAACTGAGGTGATAAAGGTACAGCAGCTGTACAACAAAATACAAACCTGCAGAACTAGTAATGGCAGTGATGTAAAAGGAGGATGTTCAATAATTCAACAGTTTCTGTATCACAAATTAAAAATCTCAGTACTTTGAGGTAACTGAGTGTAGAGCAATAACTTAAAATAAAACCCAAATCAAACAAAACCAAAAATGTTAAAGGTACTGCTAATGCATATGGCCAATATGATCACAAGTGGTAAGAGTCACAGCAGTCCAGTGGCATGCCCCTTTCCTGCAGACTGGAGGTTATTTCCACAATACTCCATCTAAAAAGTGACAGCTCCTCAGCAAATGTAAGCTGCCATGGCTACATTCAAGCAAGAAGATACCTCCTGGGTAACAGCTTACTTCAAATTAATCTGTCCCATTGCTTGAGATGGGACAGATTAGGGGAAGAAAGGGGAAGAAAGCACTAATATTATTTACACCATAAATTAAGAGCTGAGAGCATTTTTTTTTTTAATGACTGTTAATTTGAGTTTGTTAAATGTGATAACTTATTACAAATACCTGGAAAAAAATGAATCTGGAATCCACATCAGTGTTTGTCTTGATGTGCTGAACCTATGAAAACAAAGTTACAAGTTCAGAATCAACTGTAAAATTGGAAAGAAACCTGTTTTATCTAAAAATCCTTGATTTGTCCAACAAAGCTAATATCAAACAGGTTTGGGAAGTTTGAGATGCTTAAAATGCCTTCAACAAGTCAGGAGTTGCAGATTCTTTGCACAGATTGCCCTTAAAACATGAAGCAGGACTGTCTGGAAACCACAAAAGTAACATTCTTTGTATGTTTGTAACACACTGTCCCAAACATCCTGGATTTCCTGGTTCTCACACTTCAACATTAATGCTTGCAAAAAAAACCAGGTCCACAAAACCCAAATACTGCTCCACACACAAAACCCAAACAGTAAAATATATATTTATCATCAGTGTGCTGTATTTGTCAATAACTGCACACTACTCTGCTGCTTTTACTTAGGACTGAAAGGGTGCTACATTATGCACTGCAAGAGACTACAGTGAGCTTCAAGTTAATATTTTATAGGAACATGAATTATTTGCCATTTTGATATTTGGGCCCCTCTTGGGGAGGAGGGAGGAGCAATAACAATAACAGTTAAAAGAAAAAAAACACCATTATTTACTCTGAATCATATTGTGAAATAATACAAATTATAATATTGCTTATGATGCCAGACAATACTTTACATAATAAATAACTATGGATTATTTTATTCTACTTCTGGTTTTGATTTACTATGAAGGATGACAACTGAACTGGCAGCTTGGACAGTGAGCTCATGCTCTGCATCACTCTCTGGCTGTACATATCCTCTTACTAGTGCCACGACTAAGAAACCACTGGTGACCTCTTCATTAATAGAAAACAAAAAGGATACGCAAAAGTGAAATTCCATTACAATTTGCCATCTAGTACAGGATTACAAAATATATATAAAAGATATTTATATCTTTATATATATATATATATATATTTATAAAATAATAAAAATACTTATTCATAATTTATCTAATTTTCACTGCTAGTATCTTCCAGGTTTGAAGGGGAAAATAAAAAGTCAACAAACCTCATTACTTTATGCCCCCTAAGAGGCAGAAACACAGAAGCCATGTGGAACTATATAAATCATGGATTCTCCATCGGCAAACATAACAATGGCCAATCTGTTCTTAACAGAAAACCTACAGTGACAGTGTTCTAAGCACAAGCATGCACAAAGCCTTTCCTGAATAAAAATAAAAAACACTTCTCTAATATACTTCTAAGTAGTTTTGCTCAGCTTTTCTTATCAGTAATACAGCTCACTACCTCCGTCTACTTTAAGAGCAAGGGATGATTCATTTAACTATATTATAGCATGTGAAAACAATGAATTACATTAATTTTATCCAGAATTAATCTAGATCCTGCTTGTTAATATAGGGATTGATGCAGCATCACCATCATCCTCTTTCAATTTTATCAGCATGTTCAGACAGCCCCAGGATTTCCTGCCTATAATTTAGCACTATGGTTCCAGTTTAGTAAGCAATAGCTCATTGTAACATATACTTTAGAACTTTTAATACATAGATATTAATCTATGTAAACAACCAGACAGAGTCCTCCTTTCCAGGATGCAGAAAGAAGCTTAGCCAGCAACATTTACATGCATTGGTGTATCTGCAGCTCCATGCAGCGGTCAGACAGGCATCATAGGAGGCAAACCCAGGGCAAAATCCTCAAAAGACCCTTAAGCATATGCCAGTTTAAGTTATTTAAAAGAACATATAAGCAACTGGAAACAGACATGCCAAGTGAAAGTTATAAAACAACTATTTTCATTGTCTATTGTCCTTGTGGAGTTACATTGTAACCAGAGGGAGATACAGAGGCAAAAGAATTCACCCAGTTTGATACAGTAATCTCTGTGAATGTTAACTTGCAAGGGACTCTGTTCACAGTAAAGGAATTCACTGAAGTTGTGACCAGGGAGTGACGGAGCCATCACACACAACAGAGAAGTCCTGACCGTCCCAGGGAGCACTGGAGAAGTCCTGTCTGAGCCTGGAAAAGCTGGGGTCTCTCTAGTACATGCTCCAAAGCATAACTTCATGTCAGAAACAGAGAGGAGTGCTCATTTCCTCTTCTCATACAATTCTACAAACAACACCAAGAGTTTCGGGTTTCTAGTGAGAGTAATGAGAACTACTGAAGAGGAGGGAATGTGTACAGTACCCTACTCTCACCCACCTGCTGTGCACATCACCCACTCCACTATCAGCTAAGAGTCACCCGCCTTTGCAAACTGAAAAACGTGGCTCAGGTGTAGTTTGCAAAGGATATGGGCACTACCAAGGGAAGCTGAGCTTGCAAAAGACCAAAACTTCTCACACAGATGTACTATAGTACAGAGTCTCTCTATTAAAGAGGAAATATCCATGCACACATTTCCTATTGCTTACACCCAAATGTTGACTAATTTGCCTCATTCTTCCCACTTCTCTGTGTAGGCAAGCCCTCAGAGGGTGTGTATTTATTCCCTGATTAGTGTCCTTTCCATAATTCTCTGTTGTCTGCAGAGACATTTAATAAGGAAAGCAGCTTTAAGCTTCCACAGGTAATTAAATCCTAAAAGATAAACTGGCCTATAATTTCAGATACAGAGTTCATTGAAGAACCTTATGCAGCATAACATGAAATCTGGTCCAAGCCTACATCAAAGTAATCCCGAAAGCATCATTACAGGTGAGTTTCACTTAGCAAGTTACAAGCAGTTTCTCTGGGTTGAACCAAGTTCTTAATATCTCACTAAAGCAAAGGAATTCTGCATCGACTTCTATGGCACTCTAGTTTAAGAAGGGTTGCAGCACACAATTTAGTTATCAGATCAAGTCCATGCTCTGAGTAACGCAAGAAAATTCTTAGAACAGCAGTAGTAGTTCTTACTACTTATAGCTGGCTCCACGTTGTGCACATTACTTGGGAAAACACATTACTTCAGTTTCCACTAGCTACAGCAATCTGAATGATTTCATGCTCGAGCATTTTGACAGGAATGTTTGCAGTGTTTATCACGCAGATTTTGACCACAGCTGTCCCACAATTCTCTGCCTCAGCCTGCCAAAACGTCTACATCTGCCAGCTTCCACACTTCCAGCGTACATTTGAAAACAATACAGCTCTTTATTCTCGTTAATACCAGCGGTATCAGGTCAGCGATTTTAATCTCTTGCTCTCTGAGACTGTTCACTAGAAGCCTACGGATGTGATGGCAAAGCAAAGCGTCTACCCTTGAAGAGGCAGGATTCCCAAAGTCTCGAAGGCGTACGCAGAGCAGGCTGCCCTGGCATCGCTGGCACGCGGAGCTGCCGAGCCGCCCCGTGCCCGCCTCGGGGTACCCCGGCCCCCGCCGGGATAAGGCTCATCCCGGCCGCAGAGCCCCGCGGGGCCGTCCCGGGCGGGTCAGCACCCCCGCACGGCCGGGCGGGCTCCGCTCGGCGCTGCCCCTCGCTCGCCGCCCGCCGCCACCGGCCCGGGCCCGGCCCCGCCGCTCACCTGGTGCCGCCCACGTTGAGCTGGATGATCTCCCCGCTGCCGGCGCCGCCGAAGCCGCCGCCGTTCCCCGCCATCTTCCCCGCCGCCTGCTCCGGCCGGCGCCCGCCGCCGCCTCCCGCCGGGACCTCGCGGTCGAGGGAAGCAGCGGCGGAGCCGGGCGAGGGCGGCGGGGAAGGGGGCGGCGGGGGCTCGCCCGGCGGCGGCCGGTGCAGGGTGGGCGGCCGGCCGGGCTGCGGCCCCGCGGGCTCCCGGCGCTCAGGCCCGGCCGGGGGCGGAACGGGCCATGGCAGCTCCGGCAGGAGGAGCGGGGCCGGCGCGGGCCGAGAGGCGGCGGAGCGGAACGCGGGCGGGGCGAGGGGCGGGGCCGGCCCGGCCGCGGCGGGAGGAGCCGGCAGCGCCCCGCGGGCCGCGACGCGCCCGGAAGGGGCCGGCGGCGCCCGCCCGCCCCGGGAGCGGCGTCAGGCCCGGGGCGCGGGAGCCGCGGCACCGGCGGCGGCGTCTTGAGTGGTTTTAAAGGAACGAGGAGCTGCCCCCGCCGCCATCAGGCGCCAGGCGCTCCCGCCCAAAATAAAGAGAAGGGCAGCGCGGCTGGTGGAAGATCTGGGAGCGCAAGTCCTGCGAGGAATAGCTGAGGGAGCGGGGGGCGTTTAGCCTGGAGAAAAGGAGGCTCAGGGGTTGACCTTATCGCTCTGTGCAACTCCCTGAAAGGAGCTTGGAGCCAAGTGGAGGTCGGTGTCTTTCAGGCAACCAGTGACAGGGCAAGAGGCCACGGCATCAAGCTTAAGAAGGTTGAGGTTGGGCTTTGGGATGAATTCCATCACGAAAAGGGTGATGAGACGTTGGAGTGAACTGTTCAGAGAGGTGATGGAGTCACCATCCCCAAAAGTGTTAAAGGAAAGACTGGATGTAGCACTTGGTGCCATGCTTTAGTTTGGTTGATATGGTGGTGCTCGGGCGTATGTTGGACTTGAGAGGTCATTTCCAACCTCATTCTGTGAAAGCCATGACTAGAGTGAGGTCTTACTGGCTTTGCCTTCCACCCACAGGCACCCCAGGCTTAGGAGCTCAGACCCCTGGTCAATGCTAATTCCGCATGGAAATAGAAACTTCCGTTTAAAGCCTGGGTTGCAGCCTGCAATCATTAATGAAATTCACCAATTAAACTAAAAAAAATATTAGACATGACATATCCAAGCCCACAATGCAGGCTTTCCAGGGAAAAAATCTATCACATCACCCCATCAAGAAAAATTGAGGTGGAAATAAATGATGGTGTGGTTAGTAAAAGGAAGTCATAAAATCATGGTTTATATTTTTGAGGGCAGACTATAATCAATTCCTACACCCAAACAAGGAATAGAATAAGCAAACCTGAGCCTAAATTTTAAGGGAAAATTACCTAGACGTTGAAAACCCACACGGAGGATCCAGGCTGTTTAAACCTGGTGTTTTTCCATGGGACTAGATAGACTTCAAGCATGCTCAAAAATTGTTTTGAAAACACTGTGAGCCTAGGAGTAAACTGCTTGAAGTCACCTGGCTGCTTCCTCACTTGCATACCTTGGAAATTAAAGCTTTATTCCTCTAATCATATTATAGAGCCAAATTGACCAAAGCTATGAAGATACCCTTGCCAGACCCTGAAGTTTTTTGGAGGAGTGACTCCTCTATCACAAGACCCCATCGCTGTCACAGAGAAGAAACAAGCTGTGCTGGGTGTCTGGAGCTAAGTGTCTAACCAGCATTGTGTGTAAAAGTCGAATACTTCTGTAATGCATTCTGAATATGTTAGTACAGCTGCTTCTGTGGTGTGTTTTGCCTTGCAGCCCAAGAGAAAAAGAAGATTAAAAAGCATCAAACATGTCACTAAGCCCTAGGCCTGCATGCTTTCTGTATGCTTTGGAGTCTAGCTTGCATTTCTTCTTGAGCTCAAAAAGAAACATTCTTTCAGATTTCTGCTGAGTTGTCTTCTCCTTTCATGGAAATTACAATAATAGGAAGTAATAAATGTTCAGATATGCTGTCAGGCACAGAAGGAGATTAACTTCTTCTCTTATATCCTGGTGGAGTCCTCTAACCATTAAAATATTGGATAAAAGAGTGGGATGGGACATATCTTGTTGAGAGGAGGACTGACACTCCCTACTTCAAGCCCTCACCTTTGCTCCTAAACCATGTTTGCCTCACAATCTCTAAATACCATAAAATGTTAGTTTTGCTTATTCTTAAATAAAACTTAACTGGCATTTGTCACTCAGTTAATGAAAGTCCATGTGGGAAGAAGTAATGCAAGAAAATCAGCTGTGCATTGATGCATTCTCTGACGGCTGCATTCCTCCGACACTTCCACTAGATGCCTCTATTGTAATTAAACTTCCGAAATGTACTTCCTGTTTAGTCTAACCATTCAAGGCATGTTATCAAGACCTTTTCTCTTTATATTACAGCTAAAGTACATGATTTGCAATCATTAAAAAATCCCCAAGCCCATTTTAAAGCACACATCACATCAGCTTTATACAATATTAATAAACAAAGCAACTTTATGTTGCTAGTTTCTATCATCTTCTAATTAATTTATAACCCTTTCCCAGCAACCAGTCAACGAAAGGTCACACGTGGACCCATATGCAAAAAGTAGACATAATAATAAAATATATGTACTTTTGAGTAATAATTGTAGAGTTTAGGAAATAAAGAGGCCCATGCAATGGGTTATTGGCTCTGTGATGGTGCACGCTGAAATTCAATTTCTTTAATTGTAATAATTCAAGCTAAGAGTACAAGGAAGGATTTCCTACCCACTTTTTTTTCACTTGGGTATTAGTTCAGTTTTCTTGTGGAACATCCTCTATCCTGGCTATGAAAGTAGTTAGTTATTCTGTTCAAAAGAAAGCAAATTCTGCTGTATAAATTGTATTAAGACACACCTCCCAGTGGTACCCCTGCCCTTAAAGCTCCTTAAAATAAAATTCTAGGAAGGAATTGCTGCTCTTTGGCAAATTTGCCAGGTACCTGTTTTGCTAAGTTATTAACAGAGAAGCAGTGTGGCTCCCCAAGGAGCCAAGGGAAGTTTGGTAATAAATTCCTTCTCTGCCTCCTAAGTAGATCCATAGAGTGAGAGATTTTCTCACAAAACCTGAGACCTTTGTGACGGAAATCTTGTCACTATAGCTTCCTGTAAATTGTCAATCTTGATTGCTGGTGCTACACGATAACAATGCCAAATAAAAACATTTTTACCATCTGCTCTAAAGGGAGGAGCCTTGGAACCTCCCTAATAGAGTCACTCTGGAAAATGATGCCATGAGTCACTAGGAACAATGGCTCATGCATGCTCAGTTTTTCCTCAGCTTTGCTTACAATCACTGTGCTTGAAGGGCCTAAAGTTGGAAGGTAATTCACTTAGTATCTGGTGTCCAGGAAAGAGTGCTAGAATAACTTTAAATAGGCCACAGGGGAGAGAGGAAGCTCATGGGAGTAGGTGGAGTATGCATTTCTTCATTCCTGAACATATGGTTGTTGCTTGCAAATTAAGAAACAGCCTTTCTTTTCAGCATCCAGATGCAGTGCTGCTCAGTGGGTGGCTACCAAGGACATTCCCTTTGCCCAGAGCAGCTCCACCCCACAGCTGAATAAAAGGGATGTTTGCAGAAATGTCTATAAAGGCCTCTTTTTCCCATCTTAAAATAGAATGAAAGGAAGGAGATGATCCATAATCAGGTCAGAAACAGCTTCCTAGAAGGGGAAGAAAGATTTACCAATGTTTTGTAAAGAACTATGTATCTGAGTGTGCTGAATCCCTGGAAAATTATTAAAACCTTCGTTTTCAGAAAAAAAAAAAAAATTACTGAGCATCTTTGTGCCCATTAATTCTAGTAGAGATTTTTACTTTGGTCCCACACAGAATTTGTTCTCAGTTATCAAGTGTGGGATGTCCACTACTCCTGCTACAGACCACTACAGAGTTCTGCTCCCCATCTGACTGCCAGGACCACATGCCACTCAACAGCTTTTCTCTCAGAATTTCTGCATTTGATATGTTCCCCTGCTAAATTTAAAAAAAATTCAAGTCTACCATGTTCTTGAAAATTTCCTCTTCTTTATAGTAGTCTACACAAATTTAGTATGCTAGTAAGTGTTAAATTAATCACAATGTAATAACTTTCAGTATATTCTGATGGGGCTAGGTGAGCTGAGACAGCTCAAAGTACAGTAAACTCATAAGTGATTTTGCTAGTACATGCAGTGTCCACAGCGTGGGGCTGTTTGCTAGTACATGTCTGTTGTGAAAGCCCAGGGGTTTTTTTTATTTCAGAAGAACACCATTACTACAGACTCTGGTTTGATTTCAAAACCCCTTGAAGTTTGTGTGCAAAGGATGCTTTGTGTTCATCATTTAAGTCATTCAGCTAAAATTTTCTACATCTCTGTTTGGAGTTGTATTCTGTTTATGTTCTGGATGTAGATAGTAATCAAATATGTTCCCCGAGATTGCAATCTATCCTACACAAACAGGGTTAGATTGTAGTAAAGGAGCAGAGCTTCATTTGTGTTGGACTGCTGCACATTTAGCACCCCTGTTCTTCAGTCTGAGTTTGTAAGAGTCACAGAGAGGATTAAACATGAGACTTTATAAAGAGCAAAACACAAATGTTGAATATAAATATATCAGATATAGCTGTGAAAAACTTTGATATACTCAGTTATGTTTTTCTCTTTATGTTCCTTCTGTCATTTTTCAGCCCATCAAGGTCAATTATGCTCAAACATTGTAATACTTGTTTTGTGGTTCCTTGTTTCAGTTGCAACAGTGGAAGAGTTAGAGACAGACACTTCATATTCTGTATGTGAAGTTGATACTGGAACACCAAAAAGCTTTTTGCCTTCTGTGAGCTAAAAGAGCACCTGTCATTAGGTCTAATCTACCAGCAGAATAATTCTGTGTACCACCTTCTTCCTCAGTTAGACTCTTCCCTGTGTTTGTAATACATCTGGATGTCTTCCTGAAAGGCTGAAGGGCAGCCATTGGATTCCAAGCCACTGCATCAGCAGGTGACCTTAGCATTTAATTCCCTCTCCATGTGAAATTCATGCCATCTCTGTGATACATTCTTGTCCACATTCATTTTACAGCCATCTAATTGCCATTAGAAAACAATTCTTCATTTGCCTTCTAATGAAGAAATGTTGAAGTGAGTATTCAGCTGAATATTTGTGGGCTGACCTACTCACTGCTATTTAAAAACCAAAGTCTCATACCACACAACAGCACAAGGGGGCATGAGTTTTCAAAATATTTTCTTGTTTGGTTTTCATTGCTAGCTTTGCCTGAAGAGATACATCCTACTTCCTAGAAGTCCCCCCAGCTTGATCCAGATATCCAGAAAGCTCACCTGTGAGCAAAGTGCCTTGAACTTACCTTGCCTCATTTACTGCAGAGTTCAAAACTGTGCTGCCTACATTTTTACTCACTGATTTTTTGAATGACACATATCTGTGTGAACACCTTGGTGAAGCTTTTGGAGGTTCAAAATACAAATTTAAACATCAATACCAATCTGTTCTTCATCTCTGTTAATATTTTAAACAGTACCACCTATAATGTTGGCATCTTGCCTAAGTGACTGTCAACCAACAAAACATATGTGCTAGCAAAACATATGTGAGTGCATGTATATATGTATATACACTTAATGCTTGTTTCTAAATGGGTAAGAAAAAGTCATTCTAGCAAATATTTTATTTACAATAACTTTAATAGCTAAATTAGTGCCTGAAATTTTTGTCTCTGGAGTGGAAGACTGCTCTTGCCTGTTCTACCCAAAATTGTTGGAGGAGGAGGATCATTTGTATGCCCTGTACATCTCTTCATGAGAGCTTTATAATTATGTTGGCTGCCACCTGAATATTCTGCTTTCCCTTGACTGAGTGAATGTATATAACTTAATTTATTATTTCAAAGGTGCGTTCAGTGACAGGTTCTTTGATTTACATCACAGTACAGAATAAACCTCTGAAAAAAAAGCAAATTAAGCCGTGCTTATGGCTGTTTCACCAAAAAGAGTTTGAGCAGTCATTTGAGAAGAGCAATGCAGTTGGAGCACACCAGTGAGCTCATGTAGCACTACCATCCTTGCTGCTGATGCAGAGGCTGCATGAGCAGACAGGGAGGGGGATTGACAACTGGCTGAACGGCCAAGCCCAGGGGTGGTGATCAGTGGCATGAAGTCTAATTGAAGACCAATTCAAAAGACATTTAGATATGTCCTGGGGCAACCAGCGATAGCTTGCCCTGAACAGGGGGCTGGACCAGATGATCTCCAGAGGTCCCTTCCAACCTCAACCACTCTGTGTTCCTCTTAATATGGCTGTGTATTTTAAGAACAGCTTTGGCTTTTCAAACCACAGAGAAGCATGGTTTCAGAGCTTCCTTGGTGGCTAGTGGGCTTACCATTCTTTGTGACAATGCCTCTTCCTAAAACACATTTTAAAATCCCTTATCTTAAA
Organism: Taeniopygia guttata; assembly: GCF_048771995.1. NCBI lineage: Eukaryota > Metazoa > Chordata > Aves > Passeriformes > Estrildidae > Taeniopygia > Taeniopygia guttata. The sequence goes on along the minus strand of NC_133027.1, from coordinate 104,423,210 downwards.
TAATGAGGTTTAGGTAATGTTGAAACTAGTAAAACCTTCCATACAATTAAAAACAGAATGTGGCTTTTTTGGTAGTAGTCAGTGCAGGTACAGCATCTCTAATTTCAATTTACCAGATTCTGTTCCTTGCAGAATGATGCTCTCTCTTTACTTATCATATTGCCAGTCTTCAGGCATTTAGGCTGAAATTTTCCAGGTTGTGTTTCTTCCATGGTCTCTGTTTGGAAACTGAGAACACTGAAAACTGCTCTGGACATCCAAAATAGGGAGGCAAGATCTCATCTTAGAGAGGCTAACAATTCTTGGGTTTATTTGAAATATTTAACCATTACTTCAAATTCAACAAGATAATCTCCTTTTAATGTGGGGGAATGTAATCTAATGAACAGGCACTGAAATTTGACCACGGTATTAGTATCTGAAAACATAAATCACAGCTGTTCAAAACCAACCTAAACTTTTAAAGCATACTCTGAGAAACATCACTTGGAAAGACTTGTCAAATTTACAAATGCCCTCAGCATATTTTTATTGGACCAATAGATATTTCAATGCATTTTAAAATAATTTCAATTTATGAAGCAGCTATCCCTTTCTTCCTCCTGAAATACAGTATAATTAGGAGTCTTTCAGGGAAAAAATTGGAAGCAGTGATTAGGCCTGTACATGCAGGTAGAGAGAACCTTGATCTGAGCTGCTGTGCAACACAGCTGCTTCTTCCAAACTGGCCTGGGTGGTTCATAAGAAGTAGAAAGACCCAGAATCTACAGAGGGGAAGAGACAGATTTTGTAGGTCACCTGGAACACATTTTACAATTTTACCTTTCCTTTATGTGTTCGCACTATTCTCATCTTCACTGATGATGATTTCCAGTGGTGGAGTTCTTTTATTGTGTTTATCGTCTCTCGTATCTCAGCGTGCATGGCAGAAACCCCTGTTATTTTAGCATGGTTCATTAGCAGTATGTCAAACAACAAGAATGTTTTAAAATACAAAATCCACTTCTAACAATATATAAATTAAAAGGCAAAACCGCATTATTTTCACACCTTGCCAGAACAATTTTTTCTTACCACAGAAGCAATTAATGTTGCATCATCTTTCTTTTCATATTACAGTCACAGTGTTTGACTCAAGAAATGCAATTTTCAGTTTTCTGTGTTACCATTACATACACACATGAAGTCGTATTCACAGGAAAAAAAATTTTAATTTTGAATAAAACTTCTGAAATCTCTTGAGAAGCTAGAAATGAATAATAAAGAAACCATTCACTGCTTCTTGAAATGGACTCATTACAATGAAAATTGCCAATATTTTTTTCCTTTGGTGTTTCTGGAAAAAATAAATCCCTAGAAATGCTGTAAAGATAAAAAGTATCTTCCATAGCATATTTCAAGTTTGCACAGCAAAACTAAGACTTCTGTTCAAAAATCTATTAAAACATTATCTTACCTAATATTACTAGAGGGACAAAAAATATTAACTATGGAAGGTTTTTCATTACACAGAAGTCTCCAGTTATGGCTCAGACAGAGACCATTACTGTCATTTCACATTTATATCAATTAGTGTTCTATCCTTACCTTGCATCCTGCTTTTCAGCTTGTCATCAGATATTGAAATAGAAATGTGAAAAATTTCCTTGGGGGTATGGTTTAGGGAGGCAGAGAAAGTAATTTAGAGAAGATGTTTGAGGGAATGAGTTGTGAAAGAGTGGAAGCCACATTTTGGAGAAAGTATAACAGTTAATATTGGAAACTCCTTGGTTTAAGTCAGTATTAAAAAAAAAAAAAACAAACTGAGGGATCTCTCAAACTTTAGTGATAGCAATAAGAATACAAAGATATAAATTAGCAAATAGAAGAAAAGATGATGGTTCTTATTTGCAGTATGTGACCCAAGTAAACAGAAGAAAATTAATCTGAAATATAATAAAGACATAAAAAAGAATTTTATATTTTGATTAATATATCCTGCTTTAAAACAAAATTAGCCATGCATGTGCCTGATGAAAATGCCCACAGTTACACTACATGTTTATTATAAGCAAAATGTCACCTCATGCCAGTAAGAAATACATAATAACACTCAATAGATTTCTGATACAGGATTTCGAATTGTTCTATGATACATTTACTTTCAGATATTGAAAATCACTGTACTGGCTTAAAAGGGCCTCATTTTCAACAGGTGGGAACCTTGCTGTTTCTAAATTTGTCCTGAAAATATCCCCATCTGAAAATTCAAATATTTAGTTAAGTGAACTGGTAAGTTACTTTCAAAATCATGACCAAAATGTCCAATATTCTTTAGCAGTGCCCCAGGTCAGAGTTAATAAAATTCCCCCTATGGCTTTTTCACCCCTAGGCTGGCAGAGAAATCCTATATAATTATAGGTTACAAGCTGGTTGATGGTGACTTCGTGAGTCACACAAAAGGATAATGAGACATTTCTTTTATAAAATGCATTTAATGAGTAATGTTTCGACTTATTCCTTTCTCATTTAAATGGATACTTTAGCTTTGTATCTCTGATTTCCTACCTTTCCAGAAAAATGCTTCACATACTACAATATACATGCCAGTTTATGAATCATAGGCTTTTCTGATTTTTGTTAAATTGTCAGTTTAATAACACAAGATGTGAAAAGACAGTCAACACCATATCAGATAAAATGCCAATAGCAGCTCACTGGGAGTGAAATAGCAGCAGTGTGGTTTTCACTCCAAACTTCTTCATAGAACTGTGTTCCTTAATGCCATTCAGTAATCTATTCCCATTTAAATGAAATTCACACCTGATATGGAAAAGACTTAAATTTAAAATGCTTTAATGTAATAATATATAAGTAAATAATACATAAACTGTATTTTCACATAATATTATCTGCACTTGTGGGTTTTTTTCATTCTTAATTCATAGGGTTATGAAATGTTCTTTTGTTTTCAAACAGCTGGGGATAAAATTTCTGGTTTGTAAATCTTCAAATTGATTAATTAGGCATCTAATATATTACCATATTGCTAATATCAGAAATATTATATTTTAAACAACAATAAAAAAAAGTTTATTGCATTTCTCCAGGCTTGCTCCTCTGTGTTTCTCCAATTACCCCATGCTAGCCTATTTATCAGATTAGCTCTTTTTCTCCAGCCACCCATCCAGCACAGGCTCAGAAGGCAGTCAGCACTACTCCAAGCCTCTTACTGGCATATGCCACACACAAACATTCCAGTTACTGCTTCCTGTGGCCACCAGCTTGTGTTCCAGACAAAGAATCCAGTTTCCAACAAATAAAATAATATTTTCTTTCCTATTCAGGATCCCAGGTTTGAACTGAGAGCCCCAACTGCAGTAAAGGGATACTCTTTAGTCTGATCTGGACTTAATGCCATGGTTATAGTAGGTTTGCTAACAGTGCAGTGCAGATGCTTTAACAATTTTCAGGCCTCCTTAAAGACCACAATATCTCCTTGTCACCCTGCTGATGACAATGGTCATTGTCATGGTCCTTCTTTATATCCAGGCTGCACTGACCACAGTTAAACAACTAAAATGTGTCTTCCCAAACCTTGTCACTGACTGGATATCTTATGCCTGGAAGCACAACCATACTTTATCCTATGTAAAATAAATGTGCTGGTTTGGGTTTTTTTTCTTCATGTCCGATTCCTGTGGAGCTTCCTTTTCTATGAGTTACATAATTTAGTGACTTCAGGAGGTTCTTTCCTCTTTTTCAGTCAAGCCCAAAGAAATGCATAACAATTATTAAGGGAAGACATAGAATTATTCATGCTGTGTGAGGCAAATGGGTGAAGATTATCAGTAATGCATTCAGGAAAATTACTTTTGTTCATGATAGAAGCACTATAAAGTCTAAGATATTATTTGTTTTGTAGCAAAGATCTGAGCTTGATGCCTATTTAAAACACATTGTTTTAATTTCATTAACAACATTTTTTTGATGATGAATAATCTTACAGAAAACTCATTAGTTATATTGAGACTAGCTAAAAACTGAATGACAGTTTTACTTAAATTCTGTGATTTTCAGGGGCTTTGAGTATTTGGCTATAGCATTAACTGTAACATTTTTTATGTACTTCACTCTAAATAATAAAATATTAATACTGTTCTTTCCTTCTTTTAAAAATGAGAAAATGTCCTCATTAAGGCATTGTATAAGACTGCAAACAAAATTATTGCTTGTTGGGTTTCCAATAAAATTGCATATATTCTATTTAAATAGTTTTTTCTATCCACTTTTCAGGCATTATTATTATTATTATTATTATTATTATTATTATTATTATTGTTGTTGTTGTTGTTGTTATTGTTATTGCTATTGTTATTGTTATTATTATTACAATTACACAATCTCATGAAACTGACAAATCATGTTTTCAAAGTTTAAGAAGGGCAATTTTGCTACTGTTTACATGGCATTTCATATCCTTCTCCCTTAAAAAAAATTAATTAAAGTGCTTGAGAATTGGTACTTAAATATCCAGAGACCATGGAAATGTATTCTCTATAGGAGTATCTGAAGGAAAAGATAGCTTCTCATTATTTTTCTGTGTATAGATGAATATTGCCAGATTTGTAACACTGCTCCTTATCTAAATCTTCATCAGGTACCTGTAGTGATTTATGTAAACATATTGCAGGGAGCAAGAGATATTGCAGAGTTACGTATTCAAATAGGATAAAAACCAAACCCACAAGTAAACCCCAGAGACTGATAAGAATACAGTAAGTCTAAAATTCAGGGAGTTTCTTCATTGTTAGGTAGTACTTAGCCTATAATCTTAAATGCTTTTTTAAGGTATGCGTAGTCTTAAAGGGATGATCGTATTTCTCTCTCTGATGCCCTTCAAGTGCAAATCCACAGAGATGCCAATTTACAGCTAACCAAGGGAATCTTTGATTTACAAACCTTTCTTCAAAGTTCACCAGAAAGCAAGATCTTTTCCTGATCACAATCAATAGTAAATTAGAAAGCATTTTAAAATAAGCGATACTCAACTGTGCTTGTCCTAGAGATTGTGGCAAACCATAGAAGTTGACAATTCTAATTCACTCAGCTTGTATTTCCTCCTTCTCTTGTAGCAAAAATCAGCTGTGATTCTTTATAAAATGTTAGGATAGTCTTAGAGAAGCCTTCCTTTCTTGGTTCTGGCAGGCAACAAGCAGTGAAATGCTCCTCTGTGAGGAGAAGTAGAGAAACAAATCTCTTCTTTCAGTTTATTCACCACTGAAGAAAAATTACTGGTTTTGACTTACAAATACTGCCTAAGTTTATATTCTTATATTAGCAATGATTAGTACTTTGGGCAATCATTCTTCTCAAATGGAAGAAGCAAGCAGTTTAAAGTATTCTCCCTAAAAAAAACAGGGAAGAAACTCTGCATTCTATTCCACTGTTTTAAAATATTAATGAATTTGGAATATTCAAAGATGTGTTTCCCCATAAAGTTTTTTTTAAAGGCAAAAATATAAAACATGATGTTTCTAAAAAAAAAAAAAAAAAAAAAAAAATCAGTTTGTAGGATTGAGATCTCCAGGACCAGATTAAAGTATCTATTCACAGGGAAAACTTGCCCCAGTATTATCTTTCCAGTATGGATTGTGGTTTGCTTTTTAAAGGTTCAAAAAACACCACTGGAAGCAAGGCAAGGGGTTGGTCACAGTATTTGATTTCTGTTAGAAAAGCTCTTCAAGCTCAATGCACATAGAAAGCAAAATGTGGACAAAAAAGCAGTAGTATTTCTATATGGATTCAGAAATAATAATATTTAAAGCATTATATAAAAATAACCTTGTGTTTTAGAAGTGTTGGTCCCCATTCCCTACCTTTGCTTCAAGTAAACCATTACTTCAAATTTGGAATTGCATGCAACTTAGGATGAAATATCTGAATCTTTTACCTTTGAGTCAGCTGAATATTACCATTACTGAAACTGATGCTGAACACATAGCCCTGAGAGTACCCCCTTGGGTTTTAAAACATTGGAGTAACAGACTCTTTTACTTGTCCAACAATTGATTGAGTTTTCAGATCTCTTCTGGGGTTTTTAAATGAGTTAAAAGCATGGCTCTTTCCTACTGTTCTTTGCTTTTATAAGTATTACTGTCTATGCTCCATAGTGTTGATCCTAAGCAGGATGACCAATTACACAAAAAACATTAATAAAACCATAATCAATCTTTATGAGAACATATATTTAGCAATGGGGTAACCTCAAGAGAAACAGACACGTATTCTGAAGCTCTGAGAAGGAAATGGTAACCTATAATGATCTTGCACATCAATGTTCTATTTGGATTTACTAACCAACCATCTAGAGGTAGGATTTCCTTTATTCTCAATGGTCACAGCTCCATCAGCATTTATATTAACAGCCTTGGGGAAAGGCCCTGAAGCAAAATAATTTTTGATTTAGACTGTTTCTCTTTGGAAGCACAATCCATTTTATTCCTCCATGTAGACATCTACTCTGAGTTATTATGGCCAAAATGATTAATTTAAAACCTCTTTTATGTGACATAAAATTCAGTAGAAAACTCCTGTGTTTGCTAAATTTTAGGGGCCTGCGTGAAAATCCACCTGAAAAAAATATCCTTTTTTTTTTTCATAGCTGTAAGACAAAAAGTTGCTAATTTTAAACTCAGTAACAGCTCGGGGGTTTCATTCTTTTCAGATGAGCACACAAACTTCTGGAGAAAAAAAGTTATGAAAGTGATACATTATTGACTCTGGGAACAAATTTATGAAGAAATAAATTCTTTCAAGTAGTATCTGCTGGTCATGGGCATTAAGAGAGACAGAATGCACCTAGACCTCTTGAAACAAAATGCAATACAATAGCTGTGCTGGCCAGGCCCCATCAGCAGGTTGCTGCTGACATGGAAGGGAGCTACTGAGTCACTAAAACCACTGCTGTAATGTTATGTGTTTCTTGGCAATCTTCTAGACACATGATGAGGTCTGATATTGCTTAATTTCTAAAAACTGATTTTATTATTGGCTACAAATAGTAAAGTGCCAGCTGGACCTTACCTTGCTTTTCATTCTGGACTGTCCAAGCCATACTACATGGGTAAAGATCAGGAAGAAACCTATGTAGGAAGAGAGGTCATGAGAGAGCAGAATCACTACAGAAAGTGGAAGTGTTGTACAACATCTTTTGTCTAGGAGAGGCTGTAACATGTCCAGAGAAGGCAACAAAGACGTTGAAGGGTCTGGAGTACAAGTCCTGTGAGGAGTGACAGAGTGAGCTGGGGGTGTTCAGCCTGGAGAAAAAGAGGCTCAGGGGTGACCCCATCACTCTACAGCTCCCTGAAAGGAGGGTGTATCCAGATGGGGGTCAGTCTCTTCTCCCAAAAAACAAGCAATAGGGAATGGCCTCAAGCTGCACCAGGGGAGGTTTAGATTGGGTAAAGTGTTGGCAAGCATTGGAACCAGCAGAAGTTGTTGTATCACCATCCCTGGAGGTATTTAAAAGGTATGCAGGTATTGTACTTATGGACATGGTTTAGTGGTGGACTTGAGCATTAGGTTAATGGTTGGACATGATGATCCTAAAGGTCTTTTCCAAACTAAATGATTCTACAAAAAAATCTCCCAGAAGTGTTTTACCTGTTCCCGAAGTTTGACAAGTTCTGTTTTACAGTTTGTCCTGCACCACATTACTGTTCCCTTGTTTGTCAGAGTTAAGTGCTGTTAAAAACCCAGAATTAGTTTAGCTTCTGTGCTATTGTTCTTAATGTTAGTCATGTATTTTTATGAAGTTAGATAATTACAGTTTGGTTGCAAGAATTTACAACTGGTAGAAACTTTCATAAGTTGTCTGTTCAATCTTAGAATATTTAATAAAATTTTCCTATAGTAAAGAAATAAATTAGGGCAGTGATACTTGATTACTCATAAAAGTACTGTAACAGTTAAATATTGACTTGGGGTGAATAACTTCAAAAGCAATATTGTGGTCCCAGGCAACTGGAGCCTAATGTCTCTTTAACATTTGTATCCTTGGCTTATGGAAATAATTTCAGCAAACTTTGCTTAGTACTCTCCTTGGAACGAAGGAATAGAAACACCATCTGTTCTCATCAAACTTAGGCAGTTCATATATTACCTTCTCACAAATATGAATAACCATTTAAACAAAACATACCCCTTTTGAAAGCATTAATCACACATCTATGCACATCTAACTAGAGTGTACATAACTTAGAATAAATTAGAAAATGCAGAATCAAATGTCAACTCCACCATAGCTGAAATTAGTGATACATCTGTAAGATGAATCCTGTTACTTCAGGACTGGCCCAGCCTTGATCTGAAAGTGCAAAGAAACAAGTAATATTGGGGGAAAAAACCACCCACTCAATCATTTGGGGTCTTTTTCACTAAAAATATGTATTTATTTTTAATTTTTAGAATAATTTTTAATTTTTAGAATAATTTTTTCACTTTTCAATGTTTGTAACTTTCACAAGGATCTTAGTGTAGTATTATAATACACATATCTTTTTAATTAAAATAGGATAACAAAGCAGCTCATGCAGAGCAGACCCCAAAATATAATAGAATTTCACAGCTCTTGGTGTTGAAAAACCAAGAGCTGTGAAATATTCTAAAATTCTAGTAGTCAACATTATACCTGTCAGTGCTGAAGCTTAAACTAAGCTGAAAATTAAGGACAAAATTGTGAAAAGAAAAAGGAAAGCACACCAGTATGGTATAGATGATGAGAGTATAGTCATTCTCTTATTCAAAGGGATTAATGACTTTGATAATTAAAATATTTAAATAATATCAATTTTCCATAGTTATAAAATTTTTGAGGTATATATACAAGTATATTTAAAAGAAAAATCAGTGAGATAATTTTATCAGCAAGCAAAAAGGTTTCCTCAATCCCTTTTACAACACAGGCTTGAAAAGAGCAAGATGACAGTGACATTTGAATGCACTGTGCATTGTCTCTTACTGTGTCAGATTTATCAAAATGTGAAGTATGTAAAAGACCGGAAAATCCCAATAACCAATGGAAAGCAGATCAGTCGCTATAAGAAGAATCACTTGTAATCTACTTCTCTTCTCACTTCAGAAGAGGTGTTGTCAGAAAAGAGCTGACAAGAGTGAAAATTCTGTATGGTGTCTGTAAATCCAAGCCATAAGGCACCAGATCAATTTTTTTTTTTTTTTAATTAGCAAAAATCCTTCACCAGAAATGCCAGCTGCCAATACCCCAGACAAGAATATTCTATTGCACAATCTAAGGAAGCATTTTGTTAAACACAGAGCAGCCAAAGTTTGTGCTGGTTTCAGTTTCTGAATCTGAGTTTTTAACAAGCATGTAATAAAACAAATTGATCACCAAGACAAACTCACAGTAAGGAAAAGTGGGGTTTTTTAAAAATTATTTTTCAACTATGAAAACATGCTTGAATCTACTGTTGCTTTAATATCTAAAGCTCAGATCTTTCTGATATATAATGCAGTTCTTCCTTATACTGAATGTTCACTATTAATTATGTCTGTCACATAAAATGTTAGTTTTATAGATCAGCATAGATAGATATTAATTATTAATCTGTTGGGAAAGCAAAGATGTAACAATGAGTAATTTTTATTGAGTACACCATCCTGCATTACAAATCATAAGACAAAAACAGATTCCTGTTCTGTGACAGGATCAGGTATCATTGTCAGCACAGACACTACCCTGCCTGCATACTTTGCACTGAATGATTGCTTTCAAGTAAATATATTATTTTCAATAGCTGGTATATCAGTAGCTAGAAAACAAGCCATTGCAAGTGTCATGCCAGCTGTGAAGCAAACAGTAGCAGATTCAGGAGACCAGCCAATGCCATGTGCTACACGATGCTTCTTGATGGCAAATAGTTCAGTGCTGAAAAAGGTGTAATTCCCCTACATATTTGCTGTCAGCAGGTCAGGTATATTTACTCTCACAGTCAGTCTTGTCCAGACATTCTGGGAGTTTGTGAAAAATATTTTTACATGTGTATAAATAGATAATATCTTGAAAATCCTTACTGGGGTGAATATCTCTATGGGAAAGACCATGGAAATCCATTTCTCTGTTAATTGTGTAGATTGAGTTAGTATGTGGCATACAGAAAAATGCTGTTTTGCTTTAAGTTATTTCCTAGTTTTACAATACTGGAGCAGAATGGCAAAATTGCAGTAGAAAAACCTGCTGGTAATAAACTCCTGACTACAGCTCATGGAGAAAGACAAGGAACATTGTGACAAAGCACAAAACTTAACTGAGGAAAATAAAGCAAAATGGTAAAGCACAAAAGGGTATTAAAGCTAAATTAATATAAACACCTCACCCTGAGGTCTTATTTTGTCAGCGAACTATGGATCACAGTAGTGCACACTAAAACATGCCAGCTATGTTTTATTATTTTGTTTTCCATCCCTTCATGTAATTTAAAACATATATCACAACGGCATTGTAATGCAGCCATATATCAAAGAAATAACTTTAAAACATTCTAGTTTCTACCATCTCTTTCTGAAGAGAGCTTATTGTGGAAAGAGGAGAGAAATTTATAATATACATTTCTTCTTCCAAGGAGCAGCAGAAGCAGGTCTGGTCTGTAATGGGAGATGAGGCAGGAGCTGAGGGTGACCCCGGCAGGACAGTGTCCTCACCCAACACAGCACAGTCCAACAGGGGCTCAAACAAACAAAGCCATGGACAAACAAAGCCATGTGCTGCAGAGCCAAGCACATCCAGGGATGAATCAAGTCCAGGGATCACTCAGGGAGCCCAGGGACCCCAGGACTCTGCCAGCCAGAGACAGCAGGGGACAGGGCTAAAAATAAGTGTAGCAATCACCTTAACCGAGAGACAGGTCAGCAGCTCAGGGCTCAGGTGGAGGTGCTGGAGCCCATGAGCTCCAGGATTGAAGGGTCTGTAACAATAAATGCTCACAGGCATCAAAATGAGCATCAATCAAAGATGCAGTCATGGATGGTATGATGGAGAGGGCCTGTAGCTTCAGACTCTTGCTGAGCAAAATGGCTTTTGTTGAAGTATTGCTCTAGATTAAATGTGTCCCCAACTCTGTGTGGCAAATTCGTTTGGGACATCCTGGATTGGTGGACCTGTTGTGTGTGGCAGGGGAGGTCTCTGAAAAGAGCCTCCATGCTAAATGTGCAGAATGAGAGCACCAGTCCTGTGGTGGAGGTCTTGGAGATAGATTTTCCCTTCCTAGAACCAATCTCCACTGGGATGGAGAAGGTATAAAAATGATACTCATTGAAAAACAGTGCAGAGAAGTCTGATGCCTTTTTTGTCCAAAATCTGTGCCTTCAGTGACATGGATTTTGCTACGTAGGCATTTGCAAAGTGCAGAAACAACTCTCAGTTTGTTCTTGTGCAGATCTCTTAAAGGTACATTTTTTCCTTGAGTATGTTGATTTTCAAGGTATTAATCTCAATTAATATGAATATGAAGACAGATAAGATTTAGGTCCCTAAATTTAATTTTCAGTTGTCTTGAGATTACATATGATGAATTCCTGTTTCAATCTAAGTAAGGCCAGTATTGCACAAGCACATGTAATTAAATATGCAGGGCACAGTGAAAGCTTCTTTGTCATAGTGATAACTAGCACAGAACAGCATTTGAACTTTTTATAAGATCCAGTGACACTCCGGCTCCCATTAATATGGTGACTGTAACATTAACATCACTAATGTCTATTTCCTCTTCTGTGAAGCTGACAAATAAAACAAATGTACCTTTTCCAAATGCCATAATTTTGCTACTAAACATGGCCAAAAACTTTCTCATGAACATGAACCTAGTTTGGTTTTGTCCCATACTATTTGTGGGTAAACACTGTGGTGATTGGACTAATGAATATATGTGTACAACAGTTTAAATGCATAATTGTCACATTATAAAACCACAGTGATGCTGTTTGTTTTGCATAAAAAATTCTGACTTGCTTACGACCTGAAAATGCCTTGGCTTTATCCTTTAGACAAGGTGAAGTATAAATTGTACCTCTTGTGCTGTCATTTCACATCTCAGGCTTTTCTCTTCCATTATCACTTTTGTTGTAACTCTTCACCCAATTTTTTGAAGATATTATCAGCAGTATGGTGGGAGGAATGTTACATAAATGATTCAGGTGACACTTTGTACTAACTAGATGTCACGTTTTTTCAAAGTTGCCTTTTGGGTAGAAGATTCTTGGAGAAATGCTGATCTGTTAAACTATCAGGTTTATCCTACTGTAAAAAAGAAGAGAGGTTTTAAAAAATTGTGAAAAGCTTCAGCTCTATCCTGAAAGCTGTATCAGTCTTGATGACTGGTGCATAGGACTTACTGAATGTGGTTGAATCTGACTGCTAATGAATGGTCTTTTGACTCATCAAAGAAATCTTGGTTCTTACTTGTGACATCAATGCAAAACAATAATTAAAAGCTAAATACAAAATTAGCATGTAGATGAAACAGTTTTTTTTTTTTTTAAAGACATGGTCTGTTCAATACAGACTTGCTGCCACAGCACAGCTATGACAAGAAGTTGTGAATTTCTCATCAATGCTTTTCTAAGTCTTCTGTAAACATGTAGAGGGCTTCTGGCCAAATTCTCCAACATCCCTGCATACTTTCTTCCTTACAAATCAATGAGAATGAGGTGCTCAAATACCTTTCATTCAAAGTATTGTCTTTGGGGAAACAAATGTAAAAGCAAATAAAAATTAAAGTAAATTGCAGCAAAAGAGAATGACACTTGAAACATGAATATTTAAATGAAAGTCAAAATTCTTCTTAGATACAACATCACATAAAACTAAATATATTTTTAAAGACTTCTGTCAGTGAATTCTGGTAGGAAATAATGAGATTACAAAATGAAACAATAATGCTACAGTAATAAATCACTTACCCAGTACTGAATACCCAGCCAAGTCTTATTTATCCTACACAGATTGCTGCGTTGCTCTTTGGTTCATTCTGGCTTGAGTTTATGGGCAAGATTTGGACCATCCAATTTGCTGAGACCTATGGGTACCTTTTGATTTTTGAATCATGAGTTGCAATCTACTGCTGCTTTGTCATTACAGTGTAAATGAGTTATTCATAGATGATCAACTTCTTTCTTGATGGTAATGAGGAAACACCTATCAATTCAACCATAAACAGGAAATTAAGAACCAAAGTAATGACTCTTTTGCTAGCAAACATTTTCCTTTCCAATTACACAGGCAAATGAAGGATTACCTCTTAAAGGGATACCTTTGCATAAAAGCATAAGCAATATTTCTATAAAAGTCTATAAATAAAAGCTCTAATAAGAAATCATAGATGCAGTTTAAAACACCTGAGATTTAATTTTACATTCAAAACCACTAACTCCTAAATGAGTTAACTGGTTCAAATCTCCAAGTCAAACACACATGCATCATACTTATTTTGGAGCCAGATTCCTCAACAAGTTACATTATAAAAAATTTCATTCAAAAGGGATGCAGAGTAAAACTTAAACATTTATTCATTCTGAGCAAAGTAAGAATAGCCCTATAAATACAATGAAGAGCATACATTAATATTTGATCTAACTTTGATACCTTTAGTAATTGTTTTCCAGCAAGATGAAACCACTGTTGCAATAAGGCAGCTGCAGAATGCTAAGGAAGGAGAAAGAAGAGGCACAAATGCCTGTTTCAAGTAGAAGAATGAAATGGTGTGTCTATTCTGAAGAGCCTCAACCATGAGTTGCTTCAGCAGATACTGAAGACATGGGACTGCTTTTGGTGACTTTAGCACGTTCAGAAAGAGCTCTTATTTTCACATATTCATCTGTCCATCCAAAAAGTCAATATTTTTACAAGAAGATATCTGCCTGAGCCTACAAGACTGTCAGTGGTTGTCAATCATTGACTATTTTTAACAATTTCTCTCTCATTTCTGGGTCTCGAGTTTCTGTCTGAGCTTTTTCCTGTTAAAATAGCCATTCCACCAAAAGATCTCATGGAATGTAGCGTAAATGGTGAATTCATAACCCAAAACATGACAACATACTCTCCAAATATCTCAATTAATAAAATGAAAGTAATGTTTCTTTTTTATTGTGGCTCTTATTAGATTTATATCTACATAAATTTGGAAAATGGAAAACAGTTCTTTATAAATTTACCATGAGCTTTTCAGTGTGAGTGAAGATTCATAACAAAAAAAAAAACATTATTCAAGATATTTGGGAACTCTAGAGGGAGTTTTTCATAATATATGAGGTGTTTTCAGTGTCATAACAAATGTGTGCCACAGACCCTCAAAATGAAATGAACCTGAGCTCCAGCAGAATAAATAAAACTTATTTAGAAAAGAATAGGGAACTGGATAGCAGAAATTTCTCCTCCCCTGACAGCTTTCCCTATTTTAGCACTCCAGTCTAGAATATCATTTTTAGAAGCAATGAAACTAAACTTGACAGAAGCTTAGACTGTGAAAAGTTATAAATAATTTGAACCAATCTAGGAGTTTGCATGCTCATAATTTTTATCACACTTCCATCCTCAAAAATATCATTAGACTGGCTGCTCTGTATTAAAGCAGTTCATCAGCTGAAGAAGCTGAGTTTAAGTAATATGTATGACATTCATGAGAAGCCATCTGGCTTTTGTATCATCAAGGCAGGATGCCTTTTTGCTGCCTGATCTTCTGAGTGACAGCCCATGTCCTCCTTGCTTCTCAGAGTATCTGCTTGATGTTATTTTAGATCCCGACTCTTCAATCCTTCCCTTCCCAGTTCCAAGTGATTCTTAGTGGTTTTGAGTACACTGGCACAGAAATGATCTTCCAAAACTCTTTATTGCCTTCTTTTCTCCCACAGCTCTAGTGAAGGGACACCTGCTACAACAGACATTTCTTTCACTGTGAAATGAAAAAGTCTGAGGAGAGGAAACACCAAACCTAAGGGCACAGCAGGGATTTACAGCCAGCCAGGCCAGGATTTGCCATGGCCAGCACACCTAAGAGCCACCACGCACACAAAAATCACATCTGTGCTGGCCAGTGAGTAACAGGGATTAGAGCACAGCTGCACAGGGAGATAAGTGCTAGACTGAGAGGAATGGAAGAAGGCAGGAAATATTAGATTTCTGATGTGGCTTTGGAGTCCCCTACTCACTAAAGATTATCTGAATGCTTCAGGAATTTTTTTCTCATAACACCATACCAAGGCAAGAAGGAAAATCTATGCTTCTGATTCAAAGCTCACATCTCACCCTCGAGGCTGCTGACCACTACACACACAACCAAGGATCAGACATCATCTATCATGATATTATGCCTATTGTGATGGATTCTGCCTTTGGGATAGCAGGAATGAGCATACCTATTGCACTGGGCACTGCACTTGCTTCCAGTCTGCCACCTTGGGGTAGCCAGCTCCACCAGATAGCAGCACAAGCCTGGGAATCTCCTTGGCTTCAGCTTATATTCCTTTGAAACCTGTTTGCTATGTCTACACAGACATGACTTTTAATGATTGAAGACAAAGTCTGTTTTGGCTTGGGGATAAAGCAATTTATGTCTGTACCCATAGCTGGTCATGGGTTAAATTGCCCAAATGTCAGCTGACAACACACATCAGTGTGCAAAAAAGTGCTCCCACTTTTCTCTCCACAATGTGCTGGTCTGTAAAAATTCTGGTAGAATTTAAACATATACCAGCTATTTTGATAAGATACATCCTTAGAAAATAATGAAGGATTGCTGGCATTACTGAAGAGGGTGGATTCACACTGTGTGAATTTGTTATTTACAAGTGTTTTTACTTTTACTTGCCTCTGGGCTTCAGGAAGGAGAGAAGGGGAGCTGAGAGGGAATTGTAGCCAAGAGGACATGCTCTTTGCAAGCCTTTGTTGTCTCCGAAAAATGCATTAAATACTTTGCTTGATAAGTTTCTCCCAGGCAATGAATTATAACAAATGAAAAATGTAATTAATCCTGCCTCTTCTTTCCTTCATCTTTCTTTCTTGACATTCAGGAAAAGCACATGAGCTGAAGCTAATTTTGGTCATCAGGTCTCACCCAGGAGTTTCAGAATGTCAAAACAGGACTTTATGTTTAGACACAAGAGCACAGATTAAGGACTTGTCCCTGAACTGTTCACTTAGGGTGGACTGGAATCCTTGTCTATTTATTCTGGGTAGGGTGGGGGTGGTGGATACACTTGGGAAAAGATAGAAACTCAAAGAATTGTATCTCTGGCCATGCTGCCTCTTGTCCCACAGGGTGAATTAGCTACAGCAGCCACTCCACAGCCTTTATGTGTCTCTAGTGGCCAAGCCCATACTGAAGGCTAAACTCTTATTTCATGCATTAGACATCATGTATTGTCACAAGAAATGTGGACAGGTGAACTGATGTTTTTATCATCTTACAGGGGACCCAAATCCTAATAAAATACTTTGGACTGGAGATTTAAAGAAAGAAATCCACTTCCAGACCTACAAAATATGTCATCAGTACTTACTTTGCAAAGTCCTTCTCTGTAATTTCCAGCAACTGACTTGGCTTTAGACAAGATGGAAAAGGATGGAATTAAGGAATATTACTGTAGTGCATGTTTCTCTATAGACCTGTTTATACAAATTGAGAAGTGGCAGGCTCTTCAATAATTTTTGAAGTTTTTGCTTACTATCACTTTTCTTCCCCCTGATTCCACACACAGAACTATGCTGGTGCAACTTAAGACTTTATATTTTATTTTGAAAATATATTTAGAAAATTTTCAACTATATAGATGCTGTACACCACAGAAGTTATGCACTTATGCACCTAAGTTATGAAAATCAAAGAGCCTTTGGTCACATTTTACTATGGGTTTCATTATTTAATATTCTAGTTCCAGAAAGAAAGATACTGTTTTACAATATCTATATTTTTTTTTTCCTCCTCTAGAGTCTTCTACCTCTATAAAAACAAAAATTGTAAAATATGTTTTCAACTATTGGAGCACTTAGGTATTTTCAAAAAAAACCAAAACCCAAACAACAAAAGAAACCACAACAAAAATACCTACCCCCAGGAAACCAAACCTAACCAAAACAGAAAAGATAAAAACCCAAAAAAATACCAACTAACCAACCCCATATAATACCAAATTTCTACATTTCCCTACCAACATAAATAACTATTATTTTAAGCACTCTCCTAGTAGATGCATATTGCAGACATTTACTATAGCCCAGCAGTACTGCATTAGAATTATGGGGGAAACTCTGACAGCCCCACACTACCTGAAACTCGGCTTTGTCCTTGTTCTAACTCTAAACCCTAACAAACATCCTTATCTCAAAACACCCAGCCATGGTCTACATGAACAGCTCCTGGGAAAGAAATCCTTCTGTCACCTAAACATTTCTTGGCAGCCCTATTGCAGCCCAACTCCAACAGCAAACCTGGGCCATCCCTGCACCCCAGCCACAACAGCAGCCCAAGCTCTAGCCTGTGCCAGAGGCTTTGCCAAGGCCACACTTAGGGCACAAACAAGTCCCCAGTAAGCAAACCTTGAAGTTTCTTTCTCTATCTTTCAGCAGCCCCTGGCTGCTACCTGAAGTGCTCAGTCTGTGTCCTGGACAGCCTGACCCCAAGAGCCACAGCAGTGACAAACAGAAGCCAGTTTCAGGGAAGGGCTCTTACAGGAGCCTGTGCTCTCCTTTGCCAGGCTCCTTCCAGCCCTACACCCCCTGAAACTCTTGACTTTGCAGCTACCCAATTATTTACTCAAAACCAAGGCTTTGACCAAGCCTTAGCCAAAGAACAGCATTATGGTCTATGCCAACAAGCTGTCTGAAAAGCATGGTTTTTGCAGTCCACAGCATCCTCTGTCACCCCTGTGTAATCCAGCACCACTTGGGGCTGTAGGTTTGCTCTCTCTCCCAGCCTTAATCCTGACCCTGTGCTTTGACAGGGTGTTACCCTGAAATACTCAGCCATGGACCACAGGAGCAAGCTCTAACAGGAGAAGGAGTGGTGCTTGTAAAAGCAGTGGTGTTTGCTTTCATTAACAATATATTTCATTTAACTCACAATGCTATAAATAAGTTACAACTGTATATTTTTAGTCTAGGAAGTTACCCTCAAAGAATATTTAAGCAGTTTTTTTTTTTTCTCCTGGAGTGGCTTAAATTACAGGAGCTGCTTTGCCTTGGGGATGTTAATATTTCATATTTATATTAAAATATGGATAAGGTGAAATAGTAATTCATTGTTAAAACTGTATTTAATTTATATTAAATTTAATACTTGGTGGAAAATGTTAATTATTCTCATTTTATGTACTGTTGCTTTATAGCATATTAATATACCAGAAGTACATCCACAGCCTACCACTGAAACCTAAGGTCATACAAATACAAAATTACATTAAAGAATTTACACTATGAAATAGAAGTAGAAAAGAATCGCTGTTACATTTATTTCACTAGTGTGGAAAGTAGGCAAAAAGTATCAAAATCAGATCTTAAAAAAGGAGAGGTAGGTGTCTAAACAGGGCCTGAAGAAAATTTTAGACAAAATTGGAGTTACTGTCCTACAGTCTCCAGTCCACCTGGATATCTAACCTAGAATCATTCTGGTCCTGTTGTTGCAGATATCTGACCTTAAGATATCCTTAACACCTAAGAGTTTTCCTTTCAGACACACAAAGAAGAGTCGTACTTTTAAGAGTCCCATGGTACCAGATGATCATTGCATGTCTAAATCAAGGCACAGAAAGTAGAAACCCCTTATGAAGAAAACAACCTTCAAGCTCCCATCTGGTTATTCATTAGGCATTAGACCCTACTCAAAGGACCGTTCTTTTACTGGATAATATGGATAACATGGATAATAAAACAGAATCAAATTGCTGGCATCTTCCACACACTGAAGTGCTATTCTTTTTTCAAATCTGTTCCAAGGCTTAATGTTAGTAATGAAATTACTCTTTCAAGGCTGGTTTAAATACACAAATCTGAGATTGAGCTGCCAACATTTCATCACCTTCAGAAATAAAGGTTTTATGCAGAAGTTTTTGTGTAATTTATTGTAATTATTGTCAGCAGAAAATGCCACAGATGTCTCAGTGTTACATGTTTGGAGAAGAATTGTTGGAGAAAGAAAGTTTGGGATGAAGCTGTACACAGATCCAAAAGTTTTTCAGCAAAGTTATAGACTTTAGACTATAAAAATATATTCTTGAGAAGGATTTCTTCTTTCTAAATATGTGTAGGAGAGAATAGACAAGTTCTTTGTAGCAAGCATCAAGGCAAACAAGGAGATGACAGTCTTCTGCTGTTCTCTTTCCCACCATGAGGACACCTTTGTTAAAGAAAGTATTACTCCCTCAGTTCTGATTCTTTTTTCTTCTTTTTTTAACATAAAGACTGACATACCTAATATAAAAGACATATTTCTGAGATTAAATTAGCAGCGCTCTGCCACTATCCTCTTGTTTGCTGGTGCTGCCTTTGATACCCTTGTGGTCAGGGTCAGAGCCATTCAAACCCTCAGCTCTCTGCTCAGATCTCAGTTCTGCTTGTGAGTTCTTAGCAAGGCTTGGTTATTCTGCCATGAAGTAGAAGATGCAAAAGACCAGATCTAACAGTTCAATATGTTTGGAGTTTAAATAATACACAGAGCTTGAAACAAACTATTCCCTTGTTTGAAAGAAAGAATTGTTATAGAAATTGTTAAAATGCACATTTCTGAATAAAACTTTATCTGGCATTGTTTAGCTGCAATCAAAATTTCTCCATTAAGTGAGGAACATGCTTCACTTAAACAGCTACAAAATTTCCCAAAACCATGGTGTCCACAAGGAACATGCTTCATTTAGTCACATCAGGGAGCTTTCTTTAGGACTAAAACATTCCTCCTGGTGAGCACACATGCAGCCTTTTAACCAAGGAGATAAAAAGGAGATAACCAAGGAGAGATAAAAGCAGCAGCCACTAAGCTTTGTAAGGATCACTACACTCAGCTAAATCAGTGATGAAATGTCAAATCACGATGCAGGTCAGACCTATGACTGGGTGTTCCCCCTTGGTTTTATACCTTTCTGGAGAAGTGAGGTTGTGGTGACAAAAACAGTAAATGGCGCGGAAAAAAAGGGTCAATAATGGATCTGCATATATATATATATATATATATATATATATATATATATATATATATAAAGGGAGGCAATATTAGCATAAATCAGTAATGAAAAGCAGAAGAACCTGTCATTTCCTGATAGGCAAGTGGTATTTTAAGTGATGGAAGATACATTTTAATTAAGCTGTTTCTTTTCATTAGTTTAGGTGGTTGCTGAGCATCCTGACTTTTTAAAAATAATGGCTTTGTTGCCTAATTTTCTTAATGAACCACACGGGGACCCAAATACCAAGCTCAAAGGTGATGGTTCAACCTGAGGGTGAGGGAATCAGGTGTTCACAGCTTTAGCTCATTTCAAACCCCTGCAGGAACTGGTAATGGAGAACAGGTCTTCAGAGATATTTCAGCAAATGGTCCTAAAGAAATGTAGTGAGAATATTGATGCCTATTATGTATTTTTATAGTTTGAGTTCTAAGTCACTCAGTGTCCTGGTTGTGGAGGTGAGGGAGGAGCTTAGTGTGGTGTGGATTCATCTAAATTGTTACTCCATCCCACCCACAGCATCACTAGGGGCTGTGGTTTTGGGATGAAGCTAAAGAAACTCCACAAAAAAATTTGGGGTAGGGAAAATTCAGAGGTAACCACACAACTTGGCATTGAATAAAAGAACCCCTTTTCTCCTTGTCTTCACCCACCACAAAAATTCTCAAAATTTTCAATTTTATCATAAAATGCATGCCTTATGAAATAGCTTTTTCTTCCTTGCTCCACTAAAGTGTTACCATTCAATTTTCAGTGTATAAATTCTCAAAGAAAACTTTGAATGCCTATTTTTCTATTAGACAAAAAGCATCACTTTCCATTTGGATAGTTTACTTGGGCATATTAGAAAGATGGAGGAAAAGAGAAACTGCATGTGGATAACAAAGGGGAAGAAAGAACAGCTATATATGCAAAAAATTGTTATATAAACTGACAATATTTGCTTTTGCTTGGCATACATAATCATTAATTGTTATTATTCATACAAGATGGAATGTCTGCAATAGGGTTGGTGTGTGATACCAGCTGTAGGATTTTTTTCCACACTTCTCTTTGCCAGTCAGTACATCTCATCTATCAATCTTGATCATGATATTATCAAAAATATAGGAAAATTCTTTGAAATATAATGTTTTAGAATTAAAGTGGCACAGGAAATTGGAGGATGCTTATGTGAAACAAGAAAATTGCATCAGGGCATCTTCATAAACTATATATTTGAGCTATTATTCATATCTTCTGAGAAACTAGATTGAGCAAGCAAGACAAGCTAACTGGCGTTCTCCAGTACTATTGGATATGCCATATATTTAAGGCAGAGATATAAATTTTGATACACTAGTACTGATAAAACTAATTTATATTCCCATTTCCTCCATCACTGCTTCCAAAAATAAAGAAGGTAATCCTCAGCTTCTATCTGCCTTTTCATCCTATCTGCTCAGCCTGCAGTAATGGAGCTAAACCTCATGTCTGCACTGGGGCAAGGACTTTGAATTGGCAGTTAATTCCTACTCTACATCAATTTATGGTTGGTTTCCTATTATTCTATATATCATGTGAGAGATGCATATCATGATTAAACTATTATTTTTCTGATTTCTTTCATTATACTGGTGCTATGGTATCTGCATTTTTGCCCAAGCATCATGAAAAGTCAGGATTAAATTGCATATTATAAAGAAAAAAATAACAGAAAAATTGTAAATTAACTTTAAAGCACTCAAGAAAGGACACTGCTTAGTATTATTCATGAGAAGACCAGTTTCTCTGCCAGAAGGATGCCTCATTCTTAGCTCATTCTCAGAATTCATTTTGTCTAAAGGCTTGCTATTATACCCTTGCATATAAAACACAACATTCCTAAGTGACTGAAAAGCATAGTATCAATTCCTATAAAAATAAACAGTCAATTAAAAAAAAAGTAAACTCAGGATTTGCAGCATTTCCATTGCAGAAGAGTTTTAGATTTTTTGGATAAATGTCAGAAACACAGTTCTATGTTTCTGTAGCACTACTTTATTCAAGGCATTTTATCTTAGGTATTGGTGAAGCAGCAGCCTGCTTTTAGGCCAGCCTGGCCAGAGAATGGTCCCAAATCTTGTCTCTAAATCCCCTAAACCACAATCTCCCTCTGCAGGACAATCCTACATCTTACAGAGCCAAATTCATTTTTATAAATAACAAGACTTTAGAGGGTCTGCATACAGTAAAGATGATATAATCAATCAAGATTTAAATCCAAGCAGTTACACAGTTACCATGACTCTGAAACTGGCAGAAATTTGCAAATGAGTTTTTAAAAACAAATTTTTAAAATCAATAATCATCTAGTGGACCTGACAGAAGCTTATTTTTACTTTACTGCAGATGTATTAAATATTCTGTTCATTACAAAGAAGTGAATCTTATTCTATTAGATGGTAAGTGGAGTGTTAAAATTTATGTCAAAATATGCAGTAGTGTTCTATCTTTGAAACACAAGACAAATTTACTCTGATTTATGCTAATGCATATTCCTGAAAACCCATTGACTGCAAATAAGGGTAAAACTTGGCTTAACACATTCCCTCTGCATTGATTACAATTTTCATTGGTTTATTTTTTCCAGTTTTTTAATAGTTAGCGTTTGCCTATTATTGCTACAGTTGTTGACTTCAAAGTCCCAGAGAGTAAAGTTATTTGTTTACTACAGACTTCCTTCTGCCTGTTATCCTAACAATGTCTGTTAACTTTTATTGATTAGTGAGACACTAGTAATTTGGTCTGCTAAAACAGCACAGGGATCTTGGATTCTCCTGTTTCTCTTTCCAAAGTGTTGCATACCTCCTGAAATTTTTACTCAGTATGTAATCTATTTCACTAAACCTTATCAGAGATTCATGTGTCACCTCTACTTATATTAGTAACTTACTGACAATTAAAAAATATAATGAACACAAAACCAATACAGTACCGACACCAAGAACTAAATCCATGAACAACATTAGGCCCCCAGTTGACCTTTATTATTACTACCTTCACCTTTATCTTCCTCCCAGCCAACTTCTCATGGTTTGTTTGAGCTCAGGCCCCAGAACTGTGCTGCAGGTTCACCCACACCTTGTCCTTCACTGTCTTGACTTGCTGACTGGATTTCCTGGATTAACCTCAAGCCCTATATTGTGTGTCCAGCCCCATCTCCTGTTGTCCCCGACTGGCTTCCATCAGTGGACTCTGGATTTATTTTGCTTACCTCTCTGTGACTGGAACTGTTAATAGACCCTAAGAGCAGCCCATCCACGTACCCTGATCTTTTGGGACTGCCCTCTTGTGTCACCCTTGGCTCCCAAATCATTCTCTCTCTTGAAGCAGCCCTGCTCTTGCTGACATTGGGTACTTTTACACATAAATCTTGAGCTTTGACCCAGGAACTGAGCACTTAATGGAGAGCATTTACAGAGGGCAGCATGTTTGGTTAGAAACTATCCCATGCAGACCACAGGGAATTATTAGGAAAAGAGACATTGAAAACAGGTAGGCACTCCTGTAGTTTTCCTGCTTATGCCGTAGTAAGGGGCATACTGGGACAGATCAGAGAGTCATCCCAGCCCATTATTTTGTCTCTTTCAGTGACAAACAACAGATGTTTAGAAAAGCGTTCCAAAACCAGCACATATCAAAAGATGCTTTCTTACTTCTGAAAGTATATAGATATAGAATCATCTGAGACAAGGTGACATCAAGTTTCTGCATATAATCACCCCAAGTGGACATACCCTCTGCAACCTTTTGAACCTGTTTATATGTTACACTTCTACAACATCCCACAGTAACGACTGCCACTGTGACATTGTCCATCATGTGGAAAAGTGCATCCCTTCATGGCAAGCCTGCTGCATGGATATTTTCTGCTTCTTACACCAGCAGATCAGAAACCAAAACTCAAGCAAAGCCACAAGAAAACTCAAGACAAAGCAGATCAAGAGAAAAAAAGGACCAGCAAGCACGGGTGACAATTCTCAAACTGCAAAGTAGACAAAGAGCATAATGTGTGTCCTCTTCCACTTTTTAGAACTGAGACAACCTGACAACACTTTCCAGAAAACAAACTTCACACAGCTTGAAAGCCTAAATAAGCCAAAGCTCTGAGCACGAGCAGGCCCAAGCCCCTTGTTTTTTTCCTTTTCAGCAGAATCCAAGTGACAAGAGTTCAAATCTGGATGTGCTTTATTTGGGTGCGAGGTAAACACTGGAGCCAGGGAGGGTTCCTGGGTGAAGTCAGCATAAATGTAAGGCATGCCTTCCCACGGAGCACGCTTTTTTGTCAGAGCAGTAAAACAACAAACAGCACTGTGAGAAATAACAAGAAATAAAATACTTTGTGTTCTAATCCATCACAAATGTTTATCTAGCAAATACATAGTTCAAGTGCCTGAACTATCCAGATTGATTTAATTAAAAAAAAAAAAAATCTGCCATGCTGACCATGCTCCAGGTGGGGGGGTGGGGGCAGGTTTTATTATAATCCATGGCACGTTGCTTCCCTGGCTGCACAGCAGAGCTTTCAAAGAGAGCTTTAAAGACCCCGTTTCCCTGGGAGGAGCAGCCTACTCACATCACTGGGGAAGCAGAGCTCACATCACGAAACAAACGCCTGTCCTTCATGCAGGGCTTTAGTATTTATTTCTTTGGAGGTCTCATCATAAGGTTACTGGAAAATGTTCACTCTGATGAAAAATATTTTCCCTGTGCAGCCATTTTCACTTCAGTTCACAGTCAGGATGTGACAGGCTCTGTTAGCTTTAGAGAATAGCTGGTGGCATTTCAGCAGCTGCTGACTGTCAGTCCATGCTCACCTATTGACACCTGCTTGCAGATTTACTTTGAAGTGAGCAGACAGGTTAAAATGACTATCAAACAGAAATCAAAAATTCTGCACTCTTTTAATTATCAGGTTGCTCAGTGAAGTCCTCCCAAGGGTGCAAACAATATTTCTTTTTTAATCTAAAATAGACCAGTTTTTTCTCTAATCTAAAGAATAGTCTGTCTGATGCCAAATGTCATTTAGCACATTAGTAATGGATTTTATCTGCATATATCTCAGGCTTAACCATTTTCCTTTTAGTAAGTATTGCCTAGTTAGCCAGAAGACTTGAAAACAACAGACCGTAGCCAAAAAATGCTTTATTAAAACCAATTGAATATAAATGATTATAAAAGTATGAAGACATATCTCTTCCCACTTAGAGCAATTTTTTTAGTTAAATAATTAATTCAAAAATACATTTGCCTCTATTTCCTCTTAAAAACTTAGCTGTTTTCCCTTACAGGAGGGGGAACTAAAGCCTTCATAATAATCCTGTGAATTGCTTACTCAGAATGCTGATGTTTTTATGTTCTGCATTTTTGTAGGCCAAATTCCTGTTCTAGCTCTCTGTTACTGTGGCATTCCGTAGAGTCAGGACTGTTAAATTATTTCAAGTCTGAAAGGAATAATAATGTCTTGGATTAGTGCTCCGTTGATATTTAACCTTAAAGGCTATGTTTCTGAAAACACTGATATCATCCTCCCCCCAATACAGGGTGCTTCTTTTATCGGCATAACAAAGCAGTAGAAGATAAAACAACAGACAAAATCTGCAGGTTTTATATCTGACTTCTCTGCCTCAGCTCTGATTTCACCCACGCAAGTCTACTGTCAGCACTATTTTGTCCTCTGATAAGGTCTAACAGCACTCAGTTTTTCCTACAGACTTGGGAAAAAAACCCAAGAATGTTGATTTACTGTGTATTATTATTTAAATGTTTTTGTCTCTTAAAAAAAAAAAAAAAAAAAGAAGCCATAAAAAATTGTAGTTTCTAGTTTTATCAGGTTCTTAAATTCTACTTGCCATTTTCTTCAGAGGCCAGGAACATATACTAAAATGTCTTAATGTATTTCATCACTGTAATCTCCAGATCAACAGGTAGCCCAGGATGATTTTATTTCTCTGCTAGATTAAAAGGCAACATGCTACCTTGAAATGCAAAGGGTTGCATAAAATAAATAATGGGATGCAATAAATCAAAGACCAGAATAATAATAACCATAATTCAACTTCTCTGAAGACCAGAGGCATGAGCTGTCTGAACTTCCTGACTAAAAGAATGGGATTCTTCTGTAACTTTGTGTTGTAGTGTAAGCACAGATGGCAACTGCCACACAGCTGCTCTCTCACCTCCCCTCACCCCCATGTAGGATGCAAGGAGAATTGGGGGAAAAAAAAAGATAAACAAGGTACAACTAAATTATCGAAATAAAGTAAAATAAGCTCCTATTCATAACAACAACAACATGAATAATTGCAATGGCAGGAAACAGAGAGAGGGAGAGAAATCCCCAAGACAAACAAGTGATGCACAGGACAGTTGTGCACCCAATTCCCCCCAGTTTAGATACTGGGCATGATTTTGTGTGGCGTGGAATATCCCTTTGCTCAGATCAAACAGGCTCAGATCAGCTGTCCTGGCTGTGTTCCCTCCCAGCTTCTTGTGCACCTCTGCACAGGCAGAGCATGGGAAACTGAAAAGCCCTTGACACAGTGCAAGCACTACTCAGCAAGAACCAAAACATCAGTGTGTTATCAACATTATTCTCACACTAAATCCAAAACACAGCAATGTGCCAGCTTCTAAGAGCAAAATTGTCCCAGCTAAAATCAGGACACCTAGTTTAGTGCAATTCTACATCTGGTCTTTCTCTGATTCTGTCCTACCTCAATGGTTTTATTTATGCTGAGAGTCTACTTACATGTGAAATTAAGCAGCCTTATTACAAATAAGTCTCAGTTTCAGCAGCCTCTGAGAGACAAAATCATGCATCAACCATAACCCAGGTATGTCTGCAGAGCCATCAAGAAACACCCATCTGCATTCAGTTCAAGCACACACCTCCATGCAAGCCTTTATTTGCAGGGCTTCAGACCCCCATGCATATTTATTCTTGGTCATTCCTAAAACCATTTCCCAGAATGTCCAAAAGATCACAGTAACTTGCTAATCCTGGCAGAAATTTGCATCCAGAGAGCGCTACAGGGTCCTGAATTTTAATGCTGATGTCTATCTCCAGTACCAGCAGGCACTCAGGAAAGCCTATGGAAGCTACAGTCTCCTGATTTTTTTGGCCAACTTTGTCAGATTTACATATTAGTGTAGTAATTCATGACATAAAATGTTTGCCTGTACCTTTCAGCTGGTAGCAAAACCAGGGCAGTTTGCCTGATGGACTTCAGACTTTGTGGCTCAGGAGACACATATTTGATGCTACAAGCCCTGACTGGATTCTACATGCAGGATAAGCACTCTGGCCTGGAGTATTTTTCTAGTAGTCCTGAAGGAATAAAACTGGATTCACACTTGAAGAGAACAAAGGATTTTCTTAATCTTATCATATGAAAATTAGAAAAAAGTTTCTAGAGCTGAAGACTAGCAAATTTGCCATAAGATACAGGTTTAATCTCACTCAAGACAAGCACAGAAGCCACACCATTAAATACTTACGGTTGGTCATAATTTAGGCTAGTTGCTGAATGTCAGCTCTTAGCAGATTCTATAAAACTCTCAAATACAGCTAGTATGAAAGTTAATTTCAAGAATAATCCAGGTTGAACAAGTTATTTTCATTGGTTGTTTTATGTTTGTATTTCATCAGCTGAGATCAGATAAGACAGGCAAAGTAATATAGCCTCAGTTTCTAGAAGCCTGAAAATACCAATAATGTTTAAAATACAGCCCTCTAAAAGATAGAATCATAGAATGGTTTGGGTTGGGAGGAACCTTAAAGATCGTCTAGATCCAAGCCCCCTGGCATGGTCAGGAACACCTTCCACTAGACCCAGCTGCTCAAAGCTTCATCCAGCCTGATCTTGAACCAGGGACAGGCATCCACCATTTCTATGGGCAACCTGTTCCAGTGTCTCACCACCCTTCTCTATATCTAAACCTACTCTAGTCCAGTTTGAAGCCATTCCCCTGGTCCTATCACTATATGGCCTTATAGAAAGTCCCTCTCCAGCTCTCTTGTAGCCCTTTTTAGGCACTGGAAGGTGCTGTGTCTTCAGAGTCTTCTCTTCTCCAGGCTGAATAACCCCAAGAGTCTCAGCCTGTGAGGTGAGGAGAGGTGCTCCAGTTCTTGTGTCACCAAGATCAGGTAATGTCACAGAAGGATTCACCTCTGATCAGAAGTATCAAGCCCTTTGAGGTTTCGTGAAAGAGAAGTGTTGAATTTTGACTGAATTCTGTAAGCACTGGAGATGCAGAACTGCTCTCCAGCCACGTGTTTGAGCTGCCCAGCTCTGGGCACCCCAGGCTTACAGTGTTCACTGCCATGTCAATCTCCCATCGCTGATAACCTCAGATTTGTTTTTCAGCCTAAACAAACACCACTAAAATCAGATCTCCCCAACTGACTGGAGTTCTGCTAATTCTTTCTTTTCATATTTCTATCTTTTCTGTGAGAATGTATGTAAAGCACATTAAAAATCTAGATTTTCTTTTATGTTTTAGAATAGATCAGAGTCCATCAAAATAGAAGTCCACTTCCTTATATTTTGTTAGAACTTCAATAAATTTTCATTAGTTCAATATCACTTTGATATCTCTGAAGTGACAAAAAAAAAAAAAAAGATGTTTGCAAAGGGTCAGAATAATCAAGATTATTATTAAAGATTATGGGGGGTTTATGCAAACTATGTTTTATCATCGTTGTATCAAAAACATGACATGTATGTCTTCTGAATCTCTCAAATTTATAAAATAAGGTGATTAGACCTGCATAGATTCCAGACTAGTGAGAGACTGGGAACTGAATCACAGAAAAAAATCCACATTGTGCATTGACAGCTATTCATGATTGTTGTCATTTCCAGCTGGAAACGACACTTGAAGAACCAGCATAGCATTCCCCTTCAGGAATTTTTTGTATCTAAATCATATTTGATTACACAGACCAAAGAAGAGCAGATTTTTGGGGTTTTTTCTCAGGTATTGAACCCAAATAAGTGTTGACAAATTGTTTTGTTCGTATTCCTAATAAAGCTATACTTCAGAGATGAAAAAAAATACTGCAAACCGAATTATATCCACAAATTAAATAGAAATGCATAGGGGTGATAGAAATACATTCTTTGCTGAAAGAATTTAAATGTTCATTGGAAATAGAAAACAACAGATTTACTCTTGTGTGCTTGTCTATCTGTGGGTTCCCCAGGACACTGGATGGAGTGCAACAGAAAGGGCCACCAAGACAGGCTGGGGCCTGTGGGACTCCAGAAGAGTCTGCAGGAGTTGGGATTTTTTTTACACAAAGTGAAGCATCTCCTTCAAGAAGAGAAGAGGTAAATGTTTGGAGGTTCACATTGTGCCCCAGCTTCTGCTTTAGCTCTTGTTTCTGTCCTCTAGAACCAGCTGCACTTTTGCCATCCAGGTCTCTGAGGCACCCACCTGGTTTCAGACAGGAAAATCCAGGCACAATCCTTTATTGCATTTCCACCTGAAAATAATTAAAAGCTCAAGGGTATTTTAATAAGAATGTGCATTTTTTAGGCCCTCAGAGGCAGCCTTAATTAGTCTGATCTTTTACAGACACTTTCAGTTAAAGCAAATTGAGCAACAGCATCATCTTAGCTTGCAGTTCACGCTGATTTTTCTATAGTTTCAGCAGATACAAAACTCAGCCCACAAACTTATCCTCATAGTCAGCACAATCTGTTTGCAAGGGTCTGGGTTTGCTAAACTGTTTCCACTTCAGTTAAAATATAAATCAATTAAAAAAACCGAAAACAAACAAATAAAAGGCCTCAACAAAAACAGTGCTAAACTTAGGGTCTGCTCACAGAATGGAACAAAATGCTGGATCTAGATCTAAACAAGCTTACACACTTATATACACGACCATACTGTCACACAGAGCTGCTGCAGCCCCCTCAAAAGTAACAGAGCTGAAAAAGTAGCACAGTTTGTGCCTTGGAGCATTTCTCAATATACAGCACCTTCCCAGCACGTTCTACCAAATGCTTTAACTGCAGCAAGTCATCATCTGCTACAACCATGTCAAGGGCACTGCCACACTTCAGACCCCCTCAGATTTCCTAAGTAGAGTTCCAGGAGGATCTTGGGAACAGATGGCACCACGGCATCTAAAGAAGTGTTAAAAACAAGCAAAAACCTTCTCACAATCTTTGCTTGGCTCGTAGGGGTGTCTGGAAGACAATTTGATCTTGGCCCTAAATCAGTTTAACCATAAAAATGTAATCAAAACTCTAGCATATGGTGCCACAAGAACGTGGGAACACCTTTTCTTGTTTTATCTGTGGTGGGTCTGCAGTATTTCACAAAAAGTGAGCTGAATGTTGGATCAAGAGGAGAATGTTCCTCATGCACAACCTACCTCCAAAGAGGACCAGCTGTAAAGGAGGATTAGAATAATAAAAATACAGTTAAAACAGAGTAATTTAGTGTCCTTCCAATAAGGAAAGCTAATTTTTTGGACACCATACTCCTATGTTGTTGCTACTTCTAAAAAAAATCCATCTAACACTAGCTTTGGGATTGGTTTATCTACAAGTAACCCACAAAGCAGGGGTTTGCATAATTTTCTTGGACCCTCCTAGAGCCTTCTATAGGATAAACATTCATGCAGAAGGTAGTGCTAGGGCAATTCATATATGAAAAACCTTTCCAGGCCAAATATAAGATCAAAAAGCTCACCCTATTTCATGGATCTTGTATTAACAACTACCCGGGGACTTAGTTCCTGGCTGACACAGGATGGATTTTGCATGTTGTAGAATTTAGCACATGTTAAGCTGGAAATTCCAATTTCTAAAGAAATAGCAAAAATGAAAAGCAGTTCTTAACTCACAAAGCCACTGGGGAAACTTACTGGTTTTGCAAGCTAATGTCTTTCAGCACCCAGACTCTTGTGCGTGTGCACGCACTTCCCAAACCATAATTTGTTTTTTGAAGAAAAACAAAAGAAGAAGAAAGCCCCAGAAGAAAATCCCTTATTTTGCATCTGTGCAATGTACAAGCCACAGCCATGATCAGCATCACATTGTACTATGAACTGCACTAATGGAATGTAAATATTTTCTCTACCTTAAATAATTCATTATTTAAGCTTGTAGGGCAAATGATAGTGAATGTTGAAATATCTTGCTAGCCCAAAACATAAATAACTGCAAATATGTTCAGTTCCAAATCATCTTATGTTTTCACTCATTCCTCATTTGATGAGAAAAACACTCCTGTTGCCATCACTGAGAACCCTTAACTTAATGAGGAGAGAGTTAATTTGCCTTCCCTCAAATCCCATACAGCTTGTGAACAAAATCAGGGCCATTTGTCTTGCTTGTCTCTGATGTCTGCCTGCTTTTCAAGGCTCTTTGCCTCTTTCCCTCTGCCTGTTAGAACAAGCTTTTCTTTAGGCACCAGAAACCAGTTTAAATAATTTACACAGAAAATAAGTTGTTTATGTGCACCAAATCATAATCACAATTGGCTCTATAACAAGAGGTAAGGTAGAAAATACTGCAGGATACTAGAAAATAACTTGGAATGCATGATGGAGGAGAAAGGATTCTTTATCCAAAATAAAATTAAAAAAAAAAAAAAAGGGAGACAAAATGAGGTCAATGAGAAGTCAAGACTTGCTAGGAAACAGTGGTGTAAATATGCCTATGTGCAACATGTGAAGGGAAAACAAAGAGCTGCAGTGCAAGGGAGCTAATGAAGGCAGCTTTCTTATTGATTTCTGTCTCCTGCTTGCTGTCTTAGCTACAAGTTCTGACTGAACCTATCACTGCCAGGGGGGGTTTTGTGAAGTCTCTCCTGTCTGGACTCCCTAAGAAAGCAGGAGCTCCAACTAAGCAGTAAGAGGACCACAGTTAGTCTGCATCTTTATCTGCCCACCTGTTTTCATGGGCTTTAGAGAAACCTCGCTATTAAATTGTACTGAAAGTAACTGATGTACTGAAATTGCAACTGAATTGTACTGAAAGAAGCTAAGAAAGCTTCTCAGAAAGGAATGGATGCACAGAGAAGCCTATCAGTCCTGCACAGCATGGTTAAGGCATAGATAAGCCTCCTACCTCTCAGAGTCTGGAAGATAAAAAAGAAAAAGGAAAGGAAAGGAAAAAACCAAGACTGGTAGAACAAAAATAACACAACATCAAACGAATTAGGTCATCCTCATCATATAAGGTAGAAAAGCACCCAGAAATTTTTTAATTCACAGGCATCCTCTGCTGTCCTATGTCCCACTTCACACCCTTTTTCTTCTGCTCCTGGTTATACTCAGGGGGACTTCAGTGCAGGATTCCCAAAGACTATATGACAATTTAGATCTGGTGGCAATATGAGCTATCAAGCCTAAGCATTTGCTATGTAGATTATTTGAACTAAGTATTTTTACACAGATAAGCATTTTGTCTTCTTTAAAAGATAGCATGGTAAATCAATAAGTGCAAAATATTATTACATTATAACAGAAGAAGGTATATGTAGAGCACTGTCTGGACTCTATTAGAAAGTTTAAATTGTCATATACTGGACATTATTAAAAGGATCTACTTGCAAAGAAGAGTTCTGCTGCAAATATGCTGAATTAAACAGATGTATGAACTGGCATTAGTGCTGTACCAGCAAGCAGCACTTTTTTGCAAGCAGAAGTTCCCCCTCAACCCCATTCTGCTGTCCGTATCTCCTGCCACACTGCCTGCTCTAACCATGGTAGAAATCACAGTGACAAGAGGCATACACATGTTCCCCTACATTTTGTTTTAAAGGTACTACTTTCTTTGTGTTTTGTCCTTTGCAATCACATAAATCTATCTCCTTGCACTGCTACAGTATATCTGCCTCTGCTAAACCTGGGAAAGACATTCTGGATTTCCTGGGCTCCAAGGGAAGAACAGAGCCAGCCAGCTGCCAAACTCCTGCAGGGACAGAAATGTTTATTTTGACACCGTGCTGGTGCAGCAGACACAGGGATGAATTAATGCACACTCACTGTTTCTGTCCCATCCCACCTAAAATAATGAAGGACAAGCAACTGCTGGGAGCTGCCCTCGAGACGTGCCCTGGCAGGGCTGCCAGCTCTGCAGTGCAAGGTGGGTCAGCAGCCAGCTGGAAGGGCACCCCAGCCTCGGAGAGACTTGGCACAGCTGCTGCCAGCATGCAGGAAAGCACCACCTCTCCAAATGATAACTGCCATCAGAAACACCCACACACAAAGAAATTCCGGAGTGAAAATAATGGAGTTCAAATAACTCCAAGAGTTTGTTTTGTGGGGATTTTTATTGGCTTGCTCTTAGATTTTTTTCTTTTTTAAAGGACTTTATCTAGCACCTCAACCTCTCCCCACTCCATACCACCTTAAAGTTCTGTCATCTCCCCTTTGCCAAATGACAGCTGAACAGGAGCACAGAAGGATCTTCTGAAGGCCAATTTCTTCTCTGGTTGTTTATGGATTGTTATTGAGACTTTCTCAAACATATGCTACCAGCAGAATATGCAGACAAGCATTCTAGCAACACAGCTGATGAATTTGAGGCAGAAAAGAAATATGTGGAAAATGTAAAATCAGCCCTGCAGCAGATCCATTCATAGAGAACATTATTTTTTTTCAGATTAAATCAATTCTAAAGTAATTATGTAACAAACGCCTGAAATGTAATGTGTTACCACTAAATTTTTGCAGCCAATTACCTGCCTCCTATGCTTGGATTTAGATAAGAATTTAGACATTTTGTTGCTGGGTCAAGAGGACTAGCTGGGAGCTGGTTTACAGCACTAAGCAACAGCCCTGTGCCTGCTTGCAGGGTTCTAGTTGTCTCCTCTGGCTCAGGTTTACGAACATTTTTGAGAAGCCATTCAAGCTTATAACTCTGTACAATCATTGCTGTGGAGAACTGTTTGTCACCTCCTCTACAGTGAGTTGTAAGCAAGTTGGTAGCATAAAACACATAGACAATTTTGAGAAGTTGTAGTCTCTGATCTCTGGCTCCTTTCCCAAGTCCTATATATCAGCCACAATATTTTGTATAAGCTTGCAATGATTTTTTTCCACAACCCATCAAATTCAGTCTATGTAAGAACAAAATCAGGAGAAGGAAGAGATCTACTTCTTTTGTTTCCAATTTAAGAAAGTGCTGCATGATGGACAGCTCATTTACATTGCTGCCCATTGGCAAATTGTTATTACACTATTTAGGCAAAATTGTCCTTTTGGCAGCTGTTCCTTAGTGGTAACTGCATTATGAACAAAATAATTTGGTTTAGAGCTTCTAATTTTATTTTTGTAGAAATTAAGAAACAGAAATGGTTCCAAATGAATCAGAGTATGGATACCTAATCAGCACTAATTGAAGTTCAGCAGATTATCCAGTACTTCTTTGTCAGTAACCAAGAGTGTGGGCTCTCCTGGTAGCACACAACGTGCTCACAGCTCACATCCTCCGAAGCCACGCAAGGCAGCTTCACCACCTGCCTGCTTTATGGTCTTTTTCTCATCCCCTACACACAGAAAACAGGATCTAACACAACTGCAGAGTGGCCAGCTCTCTGTACTGAGGAGAAAAGAAGGGGGTGAGAGCCCTCTGACTCTCCCCTCAGCTATAGATCATCAGTGGAAACTGCATTTAGCAGCCTGGGGCTGCTCGTGCCATGCTTGTGCAGACTCTGAAGCAGGTCCCATCTTCTGCCCACACCTTCTTCTGCCTCTGCCATTCCCAGCCCACCAGGAAGTCCTGGTCTACAGCTATGATCACTAAAATGTGCTGCCAGGCATGTAGGCAGGCTCCTGACTGCTGCCCTGCCACCCTTCTTAAATATGAAATAGGATGGACTCATTCAGCTTTTACCTTTTGGAGAGGGAAATACACCAACCAAAGAAAACCTCACCTTACCCAAAAAGCGACCAAACAAAATCTCACTTCTCCATTTACATTGAGCCATCATGTTACTGTCATGGTTTCAGGGACTCACAGTAGTAAAGGCTGGATTGTCCCCTGGACACTTTCCATGCATGTCTCAGGAACTCTTTTTTCCCAGTTTTCATGCACTTTCCACCAAACAGTGCTCGGTAACCATCTGAGAGAAACTTTGGTAGGTTTCTTACTATATTAGTTTTTTCTTTTATATTTTTTCTTTGCCAGAGCTGTTTGCCTTGGTGACTAAGTTCTAGATTTGATTACACCTGATTTAAATCTCCACCAGTTTCTCTTGCACTCATTTGGGCAAAGTTTCCCCACTAGTGTTTTCAGTTTTCTAGGCTAGCACAAGCTGTATCTATCCACTTTGAACTTCTGTCTACAAAGTCTGTGGCCCAAACTAGCATCAAATAAAAGTAAATTTTACCATCGAGAAGGTGGAAGCTGACAGAGGTGGCAAATTTATATTAGACTTTATATTAGACAGAGCTGCAAAACCAAAAGGGACTATTTGCAAAAGTATGATAAATTCTTGCCTCAAGGATGATCGATAGGTAAAAATATTGTTTTAGCATACTGTTTCTAATCTAGGACATCTGAAAGGGGGAATTATTAATGACATCTCTTGTGGTTCATTACTTCTGCAAGGAACAAAATTACTTTGTAATTTAAAGATGAGAAGATTCTGCACATATAAGCAATAGAGTAAGCCTGTTTAAAATGATAAATCTTATACACCTGCTCACATAGGAGCACAGTTTTAGTCAATGAAGGGCAGTGTACAGCTCTGTCCCTGCAATACAGCTGAACATTCCTTAACTAAAAAACCCTGATGGTATGGTGTGTGTATACCACGTGTGCTTCTTGCAGGGAATATATAGAAATGTGGGATAATAAAGGGTCCTCTTTAAATCTTCTGATCCAATCCCTGTTCCCCAGGGCTACCTCCAGAGTTTGATCTGGTTGCTTAGATCTTCAGCCAGACAAGTTCTGAGCATCTCCACGTTCTGAGTCTCCTTGCCCTGCTCCCCAGCTTAGTGTCATTGGTGAGTTTGTAAATTTGGCTCTGTCCCATCATCCAGAAACAAAGGCAATGCACATTACTGCTGCTTCTGCTAAAACCTAGAGTGTCACTAGTATCCAGGCAACAGCTGCAGACCATTCCTTCTGAAGCCCAGCAATCCAGCCAATTTGTCTCTCCCCTGGTTTTTCACCCATCCAGTCTGAGTACACTGAAACCACAGGAGATGATGATGGAAGCTGTATTAAAGTGGAGGTTTCCCCACTGCTCCCACCTCATCCGCTGGAACAGACACTTCATGATAGAAGGCAATGAGGTTTGACAAGCAACATTTTCCTTAGCAAATCCACACAGGCTGTTCCCAGAAACATTCTCCCTTAAAGAAGGGAGAGTTTGCTCTGTGATCTTCCCAGGGATCAGCTGACAGTTCCCTGGTTTCTCCTTCTTCCTCTTTTTTGAACATCGTTGCTCTTTTCCAGTGATGGGCAACCTCCCCAGACAGCCAAAACCCCTCTGGAACAACGGCAGTGGCCTCACAGTGACATTGGCCATTTCCCATGGCACCCCAGTGGCGCATTCTGCGTGCTCCCATGGCACTGAGCTTGGCCACTGCCTCAGTGCTCCCTGACTGGCTTTCCTGTTCTGCATCCCCCACCCAACACTGTCCCTGGGTGAAGGGACCAGAAAGAACAGAGTACAGACAAAGGCAGGGAGGATCCTTTTTGTCACAGGGCTCTCGTGATCCTGCAGCAGGGCCACCCACACAGAGCAGTTTCACATGCCCCAGATGATCAGGCATGGCAATATAAGCACATAATCTTGAGGTGCTGGGCATCCTCCAGCAGATTTCTGCAGCCTGCTCAATAAATCACAGGACCCATAAAACTCAGGCAATACACAGCCCCTGCCTCCGTTTGCCGGTGCTGCCCAAGAAGCCCGAACGACTCCAATGAAATACAGGCTTGAAGTGTAGCTTTATATAATATTTCATTTTGAGTGAAAGGAAAGATGATTTTTTTTTTCATTTTGATGTGGTTTCTTCATAATTTGGGACTTACATTTTTGATGGAAGTCTTAAGGTCTAGAGGACTAAAAAAAACTGCAATCACAAATTACATAGAGGTCAGAATCTATCAGAAATTGAAGTGATGGAGCAATTTTGCCACTAATTTTTACCACTTACTCATACTTATTCCAGACTTTCATCTCAATGGAGTGCAAGTACTGCATTTTCAAAAGATACTAGTTCTTTGTGTGCAATAATATATTTTTCTTGGAGATGCTTGTGAATTTAAATTTTAAATATGAAAATAATGAAAATCACTCAGAAGAGGTAATCTGGCAGAATTCTTGTTTGTACCCAGTTTATACTAGCCTGCTTAATCACACCCAAAAATTGTGCATAATTACTTTATAAATTAATTAACATTTTTGTGGCGATAAAGAGACACTAAGTAAGTATCTAAATCACTACATAATTTGGACTTTGCCTTAGATGTAGAGAGGTTTAGGAGAAATCTGCTGCTGAATGGGAACTATCAAGGATACAGAACTCCTCTCGGTGGCACAAAGAGAAAGAATGAGAGGCAATTTTTAAACACTGCAGCAAGAGAAATTCCAGCTGGACATAAGAAGAAAAGGTTTTGGTTCAGCCTTGAAACCAGATGCCTCATAGAGACTGAGAATGCCCATCCCTGCAGACAACCATTTACAGTTTATTGTAGTCTCTTGAGGACCATTTTATGGACAGTATTGTTGTCTGCTATATCTTTCCCTTAGCTCCAAGATAGTGCATTCTTGAACCTGGACCTGCATAAACTTTCAAGGGGCACCATCACATCCTAAGAATTTCACCCTAAATTATCCCCTGCCATCTGGGGAGAGACAGAAGCATCCATTTGCAAACTGAACAAATAAAACACTGGGATTTTGAAGGAAATTGATGGCAAGAGGCATTCAAGGAGAGTCTGTATGACTCCCTTTTAGGGCTGTGTTTTCTTTCTGCACTGATGGAAGGCATTCTTCACTTTCCCAACAGTCCATGGGAGTGAGACAATAAAAACATTTATATCACTGTTATGCTTAAAAATCTGAATTGTAAATGCTGACAGGACTGATTCTCATTTACACCGGGACCCTATTTTTATTTCACTCACAAAAAAAAGATGATCAAGCATTAAGAGTTGGAACTGATACATTTTTGATACACACTGGTACAGAAGGGCAGAAAAGGCCAAATGAGGTGTTCAGAACATCCCTTCCCTCCCACAATACCTCTGCCAGGATTAATCAGACTTTGGCCCTCTAAACATAGAATAGCAACTATCCTAAGGCTCAGAAAGGGGGTTAATTCTTCCTTTTACTGAGATTGCAACTTGATTGGTACTTGAAATTTTATTACTCTTTTTTTTTTTTTTAATTTTGAATAGCTAAACTAAAAAGACACCTCTCATTCATATTCTATGTTTCAAGATTCTCCCAGCAATCAGGAGGATTGAAACTTGAAAGCAGCAGATTTAAGGACATGGCTAAGGGTCCTGGGTTTATTGCATTAAAACTCTCATATATTGCATGTTCTATTGCCTCTTGTGCTGTCATGACAGCTATTTTCAGGTTGTAGGGGTTTGGGGATTTTTTGGCTGTATTTTAATTATAGTTATTCTCCTCCCTTCAAATAAATTATCATTAAGTCTTGAAGTTCCTTCTAGCACATGGTCAGCCTCTCACACATCATTTTCTGTGATACAAAATACATCAATAATGCAAATTGCTGCTGACAATTTATGGACACAGTTGCCTCTAAAGATCTTACTCCTTTTTGTTTTAAGCCCATGAGAAAGAAGACTAATTAATCACTGTGGATAGAAAAGTCCTTTTCATTTCCAGGAAAGAATTAAAGAACAAGTGAAATATACTTTTCACCTTGTGCCTGAGCCATGCCTGGTACAGACTTCTCCCAGTTTGATTTTATTTAGCCTCCCTGTTAAGAGAACTGTCAAAACCTTTCTGGTTTTTGACAAAGATAAATTTGCTCACTGAAAACTGGCTAAATATCAGTTTGTTTCTTATGTACCTGCACAGTAGGAAGTCCCAACACTATCTTAATTACACATTCATAAACACAAAATAAAAGTTTAAATAAAAAAAAGTACCTTCTGTGTTCCATCTGTAGCAATGCAGATCCAACATGTTGTTGGATCCACAGCTTCTTAATCAGTGACTTAAGAGCAGCAATCCACAAA
Organism: Taeniopygia guttata; assembly: GCF_048771995.1. Taxonomy (NCBI): domain Eukaryota; kingdom Metazoa; phylum Chordata; class Aves; order Passeriformes; family Estrildidae; genus Taeniopygia; species Taeniopygia guttata. The sequence continues at coordinate 104,383,794 of NC_133027.1, read as the reverse complement.
TACCAAAGTAAATATATCAAAGTATAAAAATCCTGCCTCAGATAAAAGTGAGCTCCATATTACAAATAACACCCATTGTTAACAATAACATCCCATTTTTGCCTAAATTGCTTCTGCTCTGACCTGTTCCTTAGTTTTGTCTTGGAGTGTTCTGGATTTGATTTCAAGGATTACAAAAGCAACATAATTTTATTTTATTCTCATCCAAATTTCAAAAATTTCATTATGTTTTTATTCTCCTTCATGCTTAATGTGAGGAGGATTTTTCCTGAAGACAGACATTTTCATCTGCCCACGCTTGCCATCATATTCACCACGGTTTTCTGGTGGACATGTAAATACAGAATTGGTTTTAAACAACCCTCCAGATACAATCTCTGTTTTGTATTTGCTTTGCATTGTCCTGCTGGTTCATGACAACATCATAAAGTTTATATTCATTGCCCTCTCTCAAAAAAGTAAGCCTTTGCCTGAATTCATCAGATGTCACTGAGGGACATAGTGGTGCCCAGAAAAAAGTATTTGTTAGATTTTTAGTGCCACCTTCAAGATCTGAATAGAGTGCTATTTCTTGGATTGGACTTCCCATCTCTCTCTTTTTCCAACAAGGTTGTATGTGGTTGAGATGGAGGTGGATCAACACACCTTGCCACAAAAGGCAGCAGAATAGCACTGGGTCCTCCCATCACACCCTGGAGGCTGATATCAAGCCGAGAAAGCTTGCAAAGCCACATTATGACTTAAAAGATAGATATTTATAATACTACTACCTTGACTTCAGGCTTTAATGTGTGTTTTTAAGCCATCCACAGTGAAATGTGAGCAATGCAAAACATTACTGATGGGTTATGGAAGTTTACCATCTACTAGTGACTGACTCATGAATTTTTCTCCTATATAGGACTGGGAATTCTAGGATTTCACCTAGGGTTTCAGTTTCCCTTTTTAAAACTGCACACCAACTCAGCTGCACAAGCCTCCTTTTACTTTCCACATCAAGAACTTGGGAATACACACAAGTACCATCCTGCTTCCAGAAACCTTCTTTCACTGAAGAAAAAGGCATGCTCTACATTTTTCTGAAACAGGAATTCTCTGTGAATTTTGTCTACAGATTATGGATCCTCCAGATATCCTTCACAGGCTCTAAAGTTTCCTGCTTTCAGCCTCCAGGGATGTAAGCCAGATGAAATCTTCAGACTGCCTTGCCACACCATTTTAAAAGAACCCAATGGTTTCTAGTTATAATGTGAAAGTCAGACTGCTTACTGAAAATTAGCACAAAAATTTGGCTCATAAAATGCATGTAAAATCCAAAAAAGCCACTTTCATCTCTGAGATTCTTCCAACAGAAATGTACTTGTTCCTGTTGTTGAATAACTTAATTTCAAAAACTATAGTGTATAGCCTTTGAATATATTCTCTACTCAGCAGTTATTAATGAAACATATTTCATTATTGCGTTTCAGGCAGTGTGGTGGCTGAAGCACTGTGATTGACTGCAAAACCTGCAATAGCCTCACAAAGGTGAGGATTTCACTTGATATGCTGCAAGTGAATGGAATATTCTTGATTATAATGTGGTACACTTGGGGACACTTTTATGGCCTGTGTATCACTGCTGGTTATCATACTGAAAGACCGATTTATTTTCTGGAAACTCCTTCCTAAACTCATAGAAACTGAGCCAAAATTATTTGGGGGTAAGAATTTAAATATATTTAAATTCCATGTGATTACACTATTGCAATGCATGTAAAAGTAGAAATTCTGCTGCTGACTTAGAGCAAAGTGCTCATTATTTCATATATTTCTATGGAAAAGGTCTCACATGGAGCTGGGGACTTTTTCTGCACTGACAGCCCCCTTTATACTTGATTGTTAGCACCAATTCTGTTCCCTGAGCACAACATGAAATATGAAAACATTTGAAAGTTAAGCATCTAAGCCCAAGTAGTCCTCAGGGTTTGCTAAATCAGAAAGTAGAACTGTGCTGTTTTCATGGTAACAATACATGCACAGTATCTCCATAACAGATGGGAGTGCAAGATGTCATCTGGGGACACTGTCCTTATTCTGGGACATTTACTGTGGAAGTTACGAATGGCCACCTTGTGGGCCAAGGATAGATGGTATTAATCCATCAATGGATGCTATTATGCATGACCATAGGTCATGTTTAATATTTAATAAGTGTATTGCAAGCTATCCTGGGCCACAGGACTCATCCAACAATTGTTATGATTTACATTTTACTAATTGTAAAGGACTGCCAACACAACTGTGGCCAAGTATCAAGTGATGCATATATTGGTGCAAGGAGAGTAGTTACAAAAATAAGATTTGTGCTGGAACCCACATAAAAAATTAGAGATTGAGAAGTAATCAACTTTATTATGTTATCACCAATATACTCACACTATAATTTTATGAGCTACAGTATTGTCAGCTGACTACTCTTAAAGGGGTGGTGAGCATCCTTTAATTATAAGATTCATTATTTATTGCTACAAAGACGACACAGAGCACACTTTATCATAGTTGTGGTTTTTTCCTACCTGAGTTAGACCCCAGGTTTCTTAAGTGTTAGGAAAAGGTGCCTGCATATCATGACTACAAAGAACCACATTTATATGAACATAAAACAAAAACAATGCCAAAATAGAATATTGAAGGTCTAGGTGGATTTTAAATCAAGAAAATCGGAGTGAGCTCTCTCTCCTAAGGCTCAGTGAGATCACTGAGTTTAAAAGGAAGTGACTAAAAAGGTTCTGAATTTGTATGAAGGTATTTTCACTGCTCTTATGTCTTATGCAGCTTTAATTCTGCGCTGCAGATGTCCAGTTATATTAACACTGGAAACACCACTTTTCCAGGAATGCAAAACTGCTTGAACACCTATGAGCTTTTCTTACTGCTTTTAAAGACAGCAGCATGAGACATTAATAAACACCAGATAGCCAATACCAAAAAAACCCAACTTGCCAACAGGGAATGTAATTGTCCTGCTATATCCAAGCTGACCCACTGGCACTTCTGCTGTTTCCATACCAGGTGTTCCGGATGTCTAAACTGGACTAATAAGGACTGCCAATTACAAAATGGGAGAAAACCCCATCTGTTTATGAACTCTCAATGTCCAGGTGCAAGGCTTAGAGTGAAACACTCCCACGTTCTTCTGCTTTATCACTGAGGAGCATGATAATGGTCGACAAGTCCCTTCCTGTTTGGAAAATTTCTGATAAAGCATTCATATCCTGGACCCTACAAGCTAAAGACCAGAGTGTCACGGATTACATTTCCTCCCAGTAAAGTAAGTGTTGGTAAAACACACTTTCCACCGAGTCCTCTCACAAGCAGTAACAGCAGTTTTAGACCATGAGGGTATTGAGGCAAGCAGGCTGTTCAATGGTGAGGGTGCAGTCAAAGTTTTCCTGGGGTTCTTTTGGAGATTGTCACACACAAACACAGCAGACTGAGTCCTACAGGATTTCACAGCAGGTACATCTACACTGATACATCCACATCATAAACATGTAATGCATGTCATTATCCAGCATACTTGAGGAAAGAACTGATGAAATAGCTAGTCATTAGCTCTCAAAAACTGGCACACAGGAAATATATTTCAAAGAAGCAGGGTCTCACAAATACAGGTTACATCAAGAGACTATGAAATTGGTATTTCCCTAATCAGGCTTACCCTATATTCAAGCATAACGGAAAATTTTAGGCCCAAAATAAACAAAATATTTGGAAAGGAATTAATTTTAAGCAAACAAATAAGCTTCATTCAATATTTAGTATTAAGCAAGTGCTTAATACTAAAACAAGTTCATTGCTACATCCATATGTTTTGAGCAATCAATATACTCATGCTTTTGCTGTTTCACAATTTTGTCAGTATTAATACAGGACTAAATAACATGATTTTTAATGAGACAAAACTTCCTTCCTGTTCATACACAGAAATACTTTCAAGGATTCTTGGTAATCCTTTAAAATGCTCAAGGTCTGGCATAGAACCATTTGTCAAAAATATGTCCCTGTCTTATACCTAATCAAAATTTGAATCTGTTTAGCTAGGGGATGGTCTATTGTTAGCAATCCAGTTTACCTTTCTCTTTGACCTCAGAGAGAGCTGCTGGTAAGTTGGATTTTTTTTCTTTAATTTTATTATTGCCTACAGGACAAAAAGGTCAGGTGCTGTATAAAGAAATTAGCTTCTTTGAAAAATTCTTAGCAGGGCTCATTGATAGAGCATTAAACTAGATTTGAAGGGGGTTGGGGATGTAACCAGACCTGACAGAGATAAATTGTGCGAAGGAGAGAATTCTAGTGACCACCCAAGCAGCAAAAGGAGGCTTTAGAGGAGAAACCTTCAGTGAGTACAAGCCAGAGACTTGTACTACAAGTGAGTATAAGTCAAAGTTGTAGCCACAAGAGAGGACACTGGGACACCCCTTTACAAGCCAGCTGGGAAACAGAAACAGTCAAATGCTTCTGTACACCAACACATTTGACATGTGGAACAAACAGGAGGAATGGGAGATCTGTGTGCAGTCACAGGGCCTTGACCTCATGGGGACTATGAAGACATGGTGGGACAGCTCCCATGACTGGAATGTTGTCGTGAAGGGCTAGACATCACTGAGGAGGGACAGACCAGGAAGATGCAGAGGTAGATTTGCCCTTTACATGAGGCAACACTTGGAGTGTGCTGAGCTCTGTCTGGGGGTAGGTGATGAGCGAGGGGAGAGCTTAGGGGTCAGGACAAAAGATCTGGCTGGAAAGGGTGACACTGGTGAGGGTGTTCGCTCCAGGCCGCCTGAACAGGAAGAGGAAGTGGGTGAGAACTTCTACAGGCAATTAGAAACAGCCTCACAGTCACAGACCCTGGTTCTTGTGGGGAAATTTCACTACCCTGACATCCACTGGAGAAGCACAAACAGTCCAGGACATTACTGGAAAGCCCTGATGATAACTTCTTAGCACCAGTGGGGAAGGATCCCACAAGGAATGGTGTGCTCCTTGACTTCATATTAACAAACACTGAAGGCCTTGCTGGAGATGTGAAAGTTGGCAGAGTCCTTGGCTGTAGTGACCATGAGGTCACGGAGACCAGTACTGGGTGAGGAGGAAGGAGGTTAACAAGATTGTAAGCATAGATTTCAGGAGAGCTAACTTTAGCCTCTTCAGGAATCTTCTTGTAGCAATCCCATGGAAAAAAGTCCTTAATAGAAGAAAGGCCCAAGAGAGTTGGTGGATATTCAAGGATCACTTTCTTTCAGAATCAAGAAGAATGCATCCCAATGAGCAAGAAATTGCCTAAAGGGGGCAAGAAACATGCGTGGATGAATAAACAACTCCTGTTGTTAATCAAGGGCAAGAACTTCCACTCAACAGATCAGTCTGAATACAGAAACCCATAAAGGAAAAGGAGAAAAATCTTTAAAACTCTGTATCAGAAGCACTTTATTAACTTGCCATCTGTGTAGAAGACTAGAACAAGCCTAAGATTTCCATAAAGACAGAGCCTCAGAAAATCCAACTTGAAGCAAGACTAACACTTTTATGTGTGAATACCATAACTTTTAAAGTTATTTTCGAATTTTAAATCACTGAAGCTGCCCATTTAAAGATGGGAGAATCGGGATTTCTCAGAGTTGGTCCTTAGTCTCTGAAGCCCATGTCGCCCAAGTCCCATCTGCTCAGATAGCTTCCAGAGCCAATAGAAAGAGCTGGCTCAGCACCACTTATCCAACCCAGCATCTCTGTCAATCACAGCCCAAAGAATTTGGGCTCTCGGGACAGTAGAATAAACTTTTAACCAAATACACAAACCAGGATCTGATTCCTGGCTTCTGCAGCCTTCTACCTGGCAAATAATATTTCAATACTTTTTCATTATGATTTAGTCTGCCAAAAAAAAAAAAAAAAGTCTGCATGCTCTCTGCTTCAATTTTCAGACCACCAAATGCTGTTATATGACAGAAACTTTATTAATGCAAAGAAATAACATTAAAAAAAGAAAACCCACAAGAACTCAAAAAACACCCTTTGAACTTAAATATTTCACCCATTTAGATAGCTCCTTATTGAGGAAAAAGCTTTCTATGAATGGACTTTTGATTCAATTCTGAAAAATACATCTGAAAACTGAAAGCAAACAATAATTTTCCTTCTGTTACCAAAATTGCTAACTTTCAAACCACATTACTGTCTCCTGCTTCATTTAATAATTTTATCCCTCCACTTTTTGCCAATGGAAACATCATTTCTTCATCTTTCTAGGAGAATAACAAATCATTTCCCTTGCAATTTCTAGTCGGCTTGTCCTATATTCTTGTGACATATTTCCAAACCTGTTCAAACCTGATGAAACACTTTGCACTGTATTTTCAATCCTCAGTTATCACTCTGTAAAAATCTAGCAAGTTCCCACAATTAGACCTGTCACACTAATTGATTAATTCATTAATTTCCTATAGCACAAGAGCCAGTTGAAATATTCTAACAATGAGCAAGAAAGCTTGAGGATCTCTTCCTTATAGTAACAATTCATTGATTTAAGTGTCCTGTATTTGACAACAAATTGAAAGCTGAGTAGCTTCAAAGACATTATTGGTGTTTTTAGTATATTTTTCTCCATAGCAAATGATATGCTAATCCTTGTCCAATATTTTTTTTTCCCAAATACTAACTTTTTGTTATGAATAATCTACTGAGGACAGTGTTGCTCCTTATGGAGAGTAGCAAGTATTATTTGGATAGGCATCTAAAATCTGGTTTGAATTCAATTATTTCTGGACCTCTGACTTGTTTAAAATCTCATGCAAAGATTGTTTATGAACTAACTCAGTGGCTACATCCCATACCAGTGGAAGCTGGTAATGTGCAGGAGGGAGAAAACACCTTGAATTGTTCACAGGTGAAGACCAGAACAGCAACACATGAACACAGGAAATAGGGGGACACAAGCAGAGAAAACATGTGGAAGTCACAAACTGGGGCAGATTTGTGAGTGCCGGGAAGATGCCTCCCTAGATCTATGTTTACCATGCTCTTGAGCACATGCCAAAAACAAAATAAGATTTTTTTTTTTTTTAGTTAATTCTCTGAACTTGAAATAAGGTTGTTTGGGCTCTGCTCTAATTCCTACTGCATACAAGATTTTGATCATTTTTTTTTTTCTATTGCTCTTCACTTTAATTTCTTTCATGGAATGGATGTCATCATTTGTCAGTCTCAGTTCAGATTACATATTCCCCCTGCATTTATTTGCAAGGTAGTCTTTCACAGCATGCTTCTGTGACTTCAGCCTGTTTCTTCAGAGCCAGCAATGCATGAGATGTTGCCAAGTGTTAGCATTATTTCACTGTCATCCCTGTGATCTTTTGTACTTGCTGTTTCACAGAGGGTTTGCAGAGGAATCTCAATCCTCTCTCAAAGACTGCTCTAGCTTGCATTGCTATGGAGGAACAACAAAGGATCAGAAAGCTTAAAAAGAAAGACAGAATATTGAATGTTTTTTCATTTAAAGATTTATGAGTCAACCCAAAGGTGTTTAGCAGGTAGACACTACATCATCATCATCTTCTCTCCTGGACCACCAGAGGCTGCCAATCAGCAGCACAAAAACAGAGGGGCTCAGGACCAAGATGTGCACAGCAAAGGTGGGGACCTTTGACACACTTTCCATAGTGAGATACAATAATGAGTGAGTATGGTTGAGGATCATCAAGGCTCCCTCTGCCCCTTTTCATGCATTGCCTCTGCAGCCTTGAAGTCATGCAGATATGCTCCTAAAACAACCATAATCACCCTTAGGCAACTTGTTCTTTTGGAAATAATTGAGATAAGAATAACAGGAAATTGGTAGATATTGGCAATTAAGACATTTATTGTAATTGATTGTATAGTATGCCTTGTGTTATTATAAGGTTTAATAATCAGAAGCCCATAACTAAGTCATCCCGTGGAGAACTATGACCAATATGTGCCATAAAAATAGGAGCATCTGTAGTCATTGATGTTCTCTGATCTTCTAAATGCGTGCTGGAAATTGTATTATCCAAGACAACAGAAAGGGAAATGTCTTGTTTCAGAAATAGTATGAACATAATCAGATTTGAGAAACCAAATGATTTTAGTAACATGGGGCACTGTGCACTGAGAGCAGAGAAATGGCTTTGTGCATTAGTTTGCTACTCAGTAAATGACAGAAAATAAGCCACAAGGACTTCATCCTTCACTGTTAGCATATTTGCTATTTTTGACAAATCAATAAAAATTCTGTTTTCTCAGGTACCACACATAGGAAATATGAAATGGGGAGACTGCTCAACAGAGTAGCCAGTTGCACTCTAAAGTTACTTTGGAGGAGAGAACTTCATGAAAATAAGTCAAGTCAGTGAAAGTCTCCTCCAGGAGTCATGCCTTCCTTAATCAAGTCATTACATTCCTCTACTGTTCATATGTGAATCCTTTGTGCATTTTAAGTGCTCTTTTCCCAGCTGTGGTTTTGTGTGTTGTGTGCACCCCCACATATCACTGCAACTTACACCTGTCAGTCAGCATCTCCTGCCCTGCCTTAAGATTTTTATATAGATATTGAGCTTTCTGGGGCAGAGAAAACCTCTTTATTCAATGTTTGCAAAGCTCCTAATGCAGCAAAGATCTGGTCCAGAACTGGTTAATATAAGTAATGCGGCAATTCAGATAATTAGCAATAAAAAAAAACTTCATAAACACTACATCTATAATTCAATTGCAGTAGAAGGACTCAACTGCTTCTACTTAGAGGTAGATCAGTCATAGCTACAAAAGCTTGGAACTCCAAGCCTCAGAATAGCTATGGATTGTAATGATGTTATAGATAAAAGACAGAAGAAAACCCTTTTCTATACTGGAACACTCTGCTTGGAAGTAAGAATCAATGGAATCAATGACCCATCATAGGGGTAAGATACAGGACAAAATGAATCTTGAGTATGCTGACTACAAAATTACATATATGCAAAAGATTTCAACATGAACACAATTATAAGAGAAGATCAGGACATGTCCAGCAATGCTAAATATCCATGCCTTATGTTTTCACATCAGTCTAGTTTTGTCAAATGTAGTTCTTACTAATTCCTTGTCTTTTCTGTTTAATAAAGCGGTGAGTGGTCTAATGTTGATGCCACTGAACACTATATTTTCCTTTCCCAAGGAAACCATTAATTTATAAGCCACAATTTGGATCTGTAGCTGCTTGGAAGATTAAAAATTATACACCCGTGTATATTATTCATAACTATGTTTAAATAATTGCCATATTAGAAGATTTGAATTAATCTGGAAGTGTATATAGTAAATTTTACATTAGGCTGTTAAAAGATACTTTCAAAGACCTTTTAGAGCAAAAGATGCTAAAATTATATTTGAGATAATTTTTTATCATAAAATGGTAGAGACATTTAGTCTATCAATTATAACTTTGATATTATTAAGTAAGACTCCCTCTGAGTTAGATGAAATTAGTAGAGATATAGATCAGATTTTAGACTCGGAGCCAGGAATTGTGGCATTCTATTGTTTATGTTCATGGCACAGAAAAAAAAAAAAAAAAAGCCATTTCTGCAGTGATGGACTGCTCCAGGTCTTCAGCTGAAATATTTACAAGACTATTTAGCAAAGAACCTCTTGATTAAGGTGGAACATAATTTAATATATTCTGCATTCCATTACCACACTTCACAGATTTTCTCAATTCAGTAAGACTTTCTACTGAGGGATTTAAGACAATAAATCCAGGGATTTGTATTTCTGTGTGGGTATGTATTTTTAGCTACTTATTACAAGGTAAATTTTTCTTTTGTGTTTAAAACTGAAACCCTGCGAAAAATGGCCTTTCAAAAGATTATCTGGTTGAGAACCACCCCACGTGCTGATGTTTCACTGAGCAGGCTTTCAAAACGGGTTTTAAATTACATACTTTTCAACAAGCTGATTTTTATGAAAGAGCAGCTGTTGAGTAAAGAGAAGAATGAGTAACAAGAACAATGTGAAAATGTGGGATAACTGGGAGCATACAAAACCAAATACACTTTGGTGAATGCCACCACACCTCAAGGGACCCATCTGTTTGTAAAAAAATGGGTACAACCTCTCTTTGTTATTTATGCATCAAAATATTGTTTCTCTAGGTCCTGCTCAAGTCATTTTAGGTCAAAGTTTCAGCAGAAAAAGAATCAGACAAATGCAGCACAGTTTTCTGCTGGATTTGTTACCTGGTTCAACTAGTCCAAGCAGCTTTAGGGAAAGCTCAGGTCCACAGAAAAGCATGTGGATTGTGTACAGGGAGAAGTGTTCTGAGTTTGTGAAATCTCAGTCCAATTCAAAAGCTGCTGAAGTCTACAGACAACTTCGTCATAATTTTTTGTATAAAGACTACAGCATCATATTCACAGAGCAACAACAACTTGCAAAGTAGTCACTCTACATTTCTCTAGGTGTACACAAACAAAATTTGGGGGTTTGGGGAGGGCGAGGTGTTTAATTGTTGTTTGTGGCAGTTTTGGTTGGGGCTTCTTGTGATTCCAACTTGGCTTGACAATTATCACTAAATAAAAAGACAGGATGCTGAAATCCATTGGGGAAGAGCAGCTGGTCGAGCAGTTTGCCTCACCATTTCCATTACCATGTGAGCAACATTTTGTTTCCCACCATGGGTAACTGAGCAAGGGCAAACTGATTTAAGGAACAACAGCCATTTCTATAAACAGTTCAAAACATACCTCAGACATCTTTACCCCAAAGATGGGGAAAATTTGGGTCTCAGGTTGTGCAAGATTTTTTGGGTGCCAGAAGCCCCTCTGGGAAGGGGAAAAGAGGGCAGGGAACGTGTTTGCTACACCAGAGCAACAGGGAAAAGTTCCATCTCCCTCATCTTGCCCTGACATAGACACCATGCCAGGCAAGGGGCTGGTCACCATTTGGGGAGGGAGATTTAAAGATTATCAGCATTCCTGGCTCATTACTAATTTAATGGCAAGAGAAGAGGGAAGGTGAAAGTTATCAACCTTAATTAATACCTGTTTTAAAAGCACTTTACATTCCTTGCCTGATGTGTGCTTCACAAAAGTCAAGAGCTTTTGTTGTTATCAACAACTTGCAATATAAACACACTTGGCCTGATTTTCCTCTCCCAGACAAAAGGCTTCACGCTTGTTTAGGTCCTGACGGGTGGAACAAGGTTTTCTGTGGTCAGTGCAAGGGGAGGGCCCTAGATGTGCCATACAACAACCTCCATAAGAAAAGCCAGCAGGAATATAAAAAATTATCTTGGCTAAGTGCTCTATTTCTTGAAGGCTGAGCATAGAATCAAAACAACATCAATTGTGAAAACCTTTGCTTCTGTTAGCTTCTTACTTGGTTGAGTGAAAAATTGTCTTGTTTGGAAATTTTTTTTTTCCACAAAGGCTTTTTTCCTTTCTACTGTGTCAAACTGCTTATGATACAGCTAGAGCTAGGGAGACATCAAAGAAATTCTGCTGAGATGCTTTGATCACGAAAAAAATGAACCACAAAAAAAAATAGGAAAGAAAGGAGACAGGGCTCATCAGCTTGGATCCTGAAACATTTTTCTGTAAAGCATTAAGATATTTGGAGAGGAAAAAAAATCCCCACCAAACTCTTTCCTGTTCTCAGATAGTCCCAGAGGTTATAAGCTTTAACATTCTGCAGGTCACAGGAGGCTCTTTAGTTCGTCCTTGATCCTTTCAAGTAGCTGGAAATGAAAACACAGTGCAGAAGCCGTGGCTTCAATTAGAAATAATATCAAAAAAAAGGTTAATAGCTCTTCCTTGCTAATGAGGAAAAAAAAAAGTGCTCTGGAAGAACACTACCCCACCCTGCCAGCTGACGTCAATAGAGCAATCACACACATCTAAATATCATAAGCCAGGGTAGCTCACAAACACATTTTACTCCTTTTTCCTTTACTGCCTGACTCCTTCAGAGATTAAGCCAAATCTGTCCCTTTTCTTAAGTTTTTAATGCTTTCCTCTCATATTTTTAGCGCTTCAGAAAAAAAATTAGTTAAGAAAGAAGGTACTGGTTTCTTCATTTTTTTCCTCCTTCTCCTCTAATTTGCAAATTACAGCAAGGAACCAAACCAGCTACCTCTGAAATCACTGTTATTGTGACCAGTATGCCCTAATAGCAGAGAGGAGGGGTCTAAGATTTCTCTGGAGAGATAATATTAATTTTGGAGAGGAGATGGTTGAGTGAGTTTAAACATCAGTTTCAGTCCTCATTCTGCTTAACATGGTTTGTTGTGTGTGCAGGTGTTCAGGACTATGTAAAGCATCTCTGCCTTTACTTTGGTGCTTTTTCATGTAACTCAGTTTATTGTTTGAAGAGCAGGAGGAGATCAGCATTAAAGCCAAAATAAAACCAAACAAACTAGCAATGAGAAAAGTTGTAGAATTGGAAAGAAAATTAAATTATCCTTATATATTCAGACTAGATTTTAGTACCACAACAGCTTTAACTCCTGAGTTATTACAATGAACAAGGATCATGCCAGCTTGGATCTAGGGATGGTCAGCACCCATATCTACAGGATAAGAGTACCTAAAAGCAAGGCTGATGCAATGAATGATTACTGAAGCTCCTTATGAAACATTTAAGTATTCTGGTCTGCAGTAAATACCTTGAAAATATCCCTCCACTATACAACAGAACTCAGAAAAGGACCAAGAATGTGAGCATATTTGTGGGGTTTTAAAATGATAATTACTGTAGCTCCAAGTAATCAAATCTCTTTCAGTAAAAAGATATTACTTGTCCTGCATTTAAGAGAGAGTGTTAGATTCAGTTCTATTGCCCTTCTACATGTGCAAGAAATAGTCTTTACTTTGCATCAACACCTGGGAAGAAATACTGTATTTGCTTGGAAGCAATTTTGCTTTAAGTTACTTGTAATTTAAACAACATATCAGTTACTTTTACACACTATTATTACTTAAAATATAATGCAAAATGTACAGAATACAGTGATACCTTCAAACAGTAGCTCACAGCCAGCATTTCACACGTCAGTGTAGGGGGAAATGCAATTTGATACAAGGTGGGAAACTGAGCTCAGCCTTCAATCCCCACCTTGAGTGTTTCTCAAAGATGAAACACATCATCTCCTGAACGAGTTGGGTCTGGTTTTTGGAAGGCAATAGCTTCAAGCCCAGCACCACAGCAAGGCCTTGCTCCCCTTCAGCACCACCGCTGCTATCTTTTCTGGTGAAGAAAGATAGATGTGAGGGATCACAAAATGATTTACTAATGAGGCAAAATTGTGGCAATTTCCTCAACTGAGACTTAATTAAAATAAATTATTTCTCAGGGCATTATATATTTTAACTTCTTCAAATATTTTTTTCCAGAGTCTTTAGCACTGTAGATTTTTTTACAAAGCCTCCTAACCCAAATTGCCCAAATAGTTCTAGTTGTCATGAAGGAAAGTGTAAGAAAACTTTCCTCAGACCCTTGTTTTGGTTAGTTATGACTTTGTAAAGCCCCAGTCACTCTATGGACTTTGTGTCAAGGAGGCAGGCTCCTTAGATACTATTAACAGTGCCTTTGATAACCATTTGTTTGGAGGTAATTAGTAGAGACTTGCTGGCCCTATGATGTTTACAAACCAGGCTGAGTGTAGAGTGACCATGCCCAGTCCTTCCTGTTGAGGAGTTCACACATTCATTAGGATTAAACCAAAGCTGAGCATGCCCTAACCCTTTACAACCCCTTCATATGCTCTTCCCAGAGCAGTGAAATGTTTGTGCAGTTTCCAGACTTCTTAAATTAACTTTCACCATGCCTTGTCGTGTAGATGTGCAATGAAAAACAAAAGTAGGAAAACTGGTTCTGTGGAAAGCTCCAAGCTCACAGCTTTCCAAGCTCATTTATTCATCTCCATCCCCTCCCCTGTGGCATCCAGAAGGGAGCAGAAGCACAGCAGTTCAGGCTCCCAAATGGCACCATTTACAGCACTTTTAATTGCTAAGGCTTCAAGGAAAAAGCTTTTTGCCCACAAATCTCAGTCCCTCATTTTGTACCACTTGCACCAAAAATCAGTTCTTATGATTGGCACTTTCACAAATGACCATGAAATCCTAGCATTTCAGCCACTCATTTCAGGCATCATCACTTCAGAAATGTTAGTACACCACTATTAGTAATAATAACCTCCTTCAATGCACATCCCTTGCTTTTTATTCTTTTGCATAAGAAGATGAAGTGTTTCCAATCAGAAATTTCAAAGTCTGATTTTTTTTTTTTGGGATGGCCAACAGCTACACAGGTATAGTGACTACTGACAATGCTTTTTAGCTTATTAAAAAAATAGGAACTGAATGGTAAGAAACCTGTTCCTAAGGGTGGCTGTTCTTCGAGGAGGGAACATTTAATTTCCAATTTAATCTCAGATAAAATAACTGAAGCACTTCTATTGCTCCCTTTTCACCACTGCATGTGGCAGAAAGAGAGGACAATTATTAGGCATTCTATTCCAGGAAAAATCCTGAAGTGAGTTGCTTGAAATTACACCTTAACTTTTTTTACCCCTAAGGATGAGATCATCACCATCTGTAAAATATCTACATATATGTGGGTGTAAAATTCTGTAAATGAGTTTTAAAAATAAACCTTCTTTCAGAACTAATTAACCCTCCTTCATCATTCTTTCTTTTCTGGGTTAGAAGAGGAAAAAATAAGAAAATGTTTTAGCTACCCTCAAGCAAAGGTGTGGGGTTATGCTGGTGGTATTCTTATGTTTTGATCTCGACTGAAAGTCAGCAAACATCAAAAAAGTTAAAATTACAAGGACTGAAAATTATAGAAGACAGTAGGTTCATGAAGTCCTGGAGAGCTGCACATTCTCTGTTCATATGCTAAAAAAGGCAAGTACAGAATGCCTTTTAGTAAGTCCTTAATTGTTGAAGAACAAAGTAATATAAATAAAACATATAAATATAAATCTGCAGCTTTATTTATATCTTTCCTATCTAAACATTGTGTGTTTAGTTCCTCAGATGACAATCAGCAGAAGTTATGGTTGACTGCAAAAGTCTTACGAGCAAAAGAGCTAGTAAAAAACCAGCTGGCTTGCTGGTTTGCAATGAGTAGTCAGCAACTAAGTTAGTAAATTGTCTGGAGGGTTTTTTGGCAATTCAACAAGGAAAATAACCAGCTTGATTAAGTGGTTATCCCACTAAGGACCTCAAGAAATACTACTTTAGCAAAAAAGCAGCCTGAAACAACCCAGGCCCCATCATTAGAAATGCTTTAATTAGAAGCAGTTACACAGCCTTTAAAAATATTTTGTATTTCAAGAAAAGCTCTAGAACTAGATCTGAAACACATTTTCCTATTTGTATGGTTTCAAAATTCATCAGAATTCAAATTTTAAATCCAGACACATCCAGATAACTTATCTATCGAAACAGTGCACAACCTTTTCTCTTCCCACAGAGCAACCGTAAAGGACACGAATTTTAACTGGGTGAAGGGGAGAGAATTTTTCTCTTCTTGAGCAAAGTAGAATGTATTATGTTTTATTTCTATGTACATTACATTAGTATTCCATGCTTTATTATAACTATATAATCTAATGCATGTTGTGCATGTATTGTACTATTAAAAAAAAAAAACCTAAATCACCCTTATAACATAGGCTATAGGTAAAATTTGCACCTAAGTCAATTTGATGGGCAATTCAAAATGAGCCTCCTCTCCAGCAGATAAAAAGTTACACCATGTAGCTTTAGATTAGTACAGTTAAGATGTAAACTGCCTGATACAATAAATAGAGGCCAAATAAATGGCATTGTCTTCCTGAGAAGAGTTTTTCCCCACTCTCTTTCCGACTCTTTTCCCTCTGTGAAGAAGAGCACAAGGCTTTTTTAAGTACTTACTTCAAAATACACAATAAATCTTCAAAAGTTCATTTTTTTTATAGTACTTCCATTTAAGATTAATTTTTAGCCTCATTTACTGTTAGATAGACCTCAATCTAACTTTAGAGAATTTCTGGAAAACTTCTATCTTCATATGCACACCTGAAAGTGAAGCCTTTTTGTGTCACAGATCCTTCAATGAGGTTCACAGCACACAAATGGCCTTACCCAGTTCAGATACCAAAATCCTCTGATTCCTAACAGAGTGGGACACTTGCCTCTTCCTCTTGCCATCTTCATCTCAAATCTCACATGGGCAGACTGCTTGACATTATGTTTCTGTTCTCTAACTTTGTACCAGAAACAGTGATTGAAAATACAATTTCCAAAAAATGAAACCCTCGCTACCTAAACTTCAATTTTCAGAAATAAACAGCTAAAAGTACACTTGCTTAAAAATATTTCTAGAAAGAAATAAATAGTGTATCTAGGATCCCTAGAACTGATTTAGAAAGTTTAGATCATTTACCACTCAAAAAAAAAAAAAAAGGCTGAAATTATTTGACCTCATTGAAAGGCAAATAGAATATTTCCTTACTTGAAGAAAAAGGAGAAGATGCCCAGTTTACTTGAAATTTATCTCCAGGACATAGATTTCTAGAACTCAAACTAATTTTTTAACAAACAAATATAAATTATTCTACTGGCTACTTATGAAAGCCAACAGAAAAAATAAGTTATATATAAAATTGTCAATACCCACTTTAATTTAGAATTCAAATGATGAAGAAAAGGCCTGTATATCCTTGGAGAATCCAGCTCTTAACATTACCAACTATAAATATAAAAATAAAACAGCAGATTTAAATTGTACTGCTTTTCCCTACAATTAAATTAAAAGCAGAATTAGACAATGAATTGGTAAATCCAATGACATAATGCCCCTACATTTAGTCAGAGATGATCATTAGGAGGCAGCAAATTATTTCCTATCTCAATAGAAACAGAAATGTTCTCCAAACTTATTTTTTAATTGTCAGGGAAAATACCCCAAGCAAAAGGAAATGTAAAATAAAGGCATCAAAACTCTCTTAACCTTTCTAAAAGACCACATATATTCTGGGTTTTATCCTTGATCAAAACAGACATGCCACCCATGCTCCAGAGAAAAGCACAGACTCTCAGCTGAACTTCTACCTCTTTGGTTCAAAGGATAATATCTTGACATTAATCAGGGAAATACAAAAACAGAACCAGTCAATAACAGCAAAAACCCATTGTCACTTCAACATGATTTTCAAATAAGACAAGTCTGGCTTGCTTAGACCAAGCTGTAGAAAGACACCTCTAACGGCAGCACAAGGTGAACATTGAGTTTCTTTGCTACTACAACAGCAAACCAAACCCAGCTACAAAGGGCTGGGATGCTGCCACTTTGAAGACAGAGCATGAAAATATATTAAGGAGTATTGGTCATTGGAAAGGAAACAAAAAAATCCCAATTTTTTGTTGTTTGACAATGGATTTTTTTTTTTCTTTAATTGCAAGATCTTTTGTATTGTTTCACACAAACTCAGGTTTTGCAAGGAAAGAAAATATTTTTAGGCTGGCTATGTCCAGAAGCACTGGGAACATGATTCAACTCTCAACTACCCAGGCTACCTTCCAGATCAAACAGGTGCCTACACATTTACATTACCATCCCCTCCTGGAAGGAGTTGAAGATTCAAAAAATAAAAAGAAAGTTTGAAGAATACTTTAGTTTCTACCCTGACACAATACTGATATTCAGAGAGATGAAAAGCCTCATTTTATCCAGAAGGCAAGAAGAGGACAGACAGGCGCTGGAAACTTCCTTTTGTTGTCCTACCCCTCAGAAAATACTGAAACGGCAAACTACTTTGGAAAAAATCCACATTGTTTATTAATTCCAATGCATTTCAACTTCATCTTTTCCCCACTCAACTGAATCTTGAGCACCCAATATAACATTCCTAATAATGATAATAATAATAATGCATCCCCCATTTCCATAGCACTATAGACAGCAGTAGATCATAGAGCACTACTCCTGTTGCCAAAAACAATGTCTCTGTCTTTCCTGTCTCAAGGATCTCTTCTTAGTAAGAGACTAAGAAGGGTAGACACACGGTTTATGGCCAATCACATCACTAAGAGAAATTTTGGTGGTGATTTCAGAGGTATGAAACTTTTGCTTGAAATGTTTGACATCCTCAGATCAGCTGTACTAAACCTAAAGAACTTCCTGCATAGTTCTTAATTTTTAAGATGTCTTCTCTTCAGATAAGGAAGACTGAGAAAAACAGTAGAACAGTTAAATGTCTGTAATCAGTGTTCTGTATTCTGCTATTTCTGTATTTAGAAATGTTTCACTGTTTCTAGAAAATAGCTCTAAGAGCATTAAGGCACACGATAAGGTTTGACCATCTCTCCAGTCACTTGCTTCAGCTGTGGATACCTCATGAATAGATTTGTTCTCTCATCTAGCTGCAAAAGTTCCTCTGACAGCTGTGAGTGAGATCCAGAGGCCAAGCAGATTTAGTGAAGCCAAAAGTTCTCACCACAAAGAAAAAAAAAAGACCAGTGGATCTAGATATTTTCACATCATTCAGAAACAATAAAATTAAGACCAGGTAAAGAAAGAAGTGACTGTTTATAACGTTAGTTTGGATTTAACTTCATCCAATCTATAATGGTAGGATGAAATGATCAGATATCTCTCTAGTTAGTGTTACATCCAAGCATTTGTCATTTCAGGCTGAAAAAAGTGGGTGAACAAAGGTGTGACTTGCAAGCAAATGGACTGCTGCTTCCCAAGAATCCTTTTCTGGTACTGGTTAACCTAAAAGTAGCTCCAAACGAAGGTGCAAATTTCTCAAAGGCATTGCCAAAAGCCTGATGTAAAGCTCACAGACTGAAATATGTCTGGCACCTATTGACATTTGATCCACATAATCCCTAATAGATTTTATCAGCACTTCTGAATACCCAGAAATGCATTATATAACTGATCTCACAATTAATTCCTACCAGCCTGTCTGCCTAAGCTAATAAAGACAAAAATTGGAAACCAGACTCAGCATGCCAGGACAGCAGCAAGGTGAGTGGGTTTGCAGTTTTCATAATTACTTGTAGTGAGTTCAAGAGGATAATTATTCCAGAGCTTAATGTCACTGAGATTTGGATGAAACTCTGCCAAGCTTCAGGTTATACAAATAAAGAATTAGCTGGATATAATTTAGAAAATTAAGAGACCATAGAGGATGTTGTTTACTAAAAGCTTCAGTATTTCAATCCTTAAGACCCTCCTTGCTATTGGCAGAAATAGAACTATATAAAGCTACATTTAGGGAGACTGTCTGCTGAAAATTCAATGGTTGCTTCAAACCCCAGCCAGTTATTATACTGTTTTATTTTTCATATTAAAGTACAATCACCCTCTTCAGTAGTCCAGTTACACTGAGTTCTAGTTACTGTTAGCGTCTGTGCAAAGCAGATACACTTAACACAGCTGCAGCTCCTTTTGGAGCTGTACTGTTATCGAGACCATATGGCCATTTTGCTGGTGGTGTTTCCTCTTTTATTCTCTTCTCTTGACAAATATTATATCTTTAAATGTGATAACATCCTTCAGAGCTGGCCTGAACACTGCTTTATTTTTATCCTAAGATGCTAACACCCTTACACATAATCAAAAACCAAGGGAAGTGTGCAGATGTTCAAAATCCACCCCTCTTTTTCTTCATTAATATCAAGATTACAGCACAATTTGAAAATAAACTACCATCTTTTATACAACGCACCTTTTAGTGATAGAGCCTGTTGCTTGGAATCCCAAAATCGTTAAGTGCCAGAGCCAACAAATTCAAAAATTAAGGTTTTATTGTTTAAGCTGTTGAAGTATTTGCCAATAAGGTTGTGCAAATAATATGCAGAAATTAAATTAACTTAATTCCAAAACTAAGCTCTATATGACCACACAGTCTAAAAATATTTAGCTACTTGATACAGGGTTGGGGGGGAAAGCAGCCCTGTGGCTATCAGAAAGCTGAAGATGGGGGTTTCCTCAGGTCATTGCTACAGAAGGATAGAGTCAATCAACATAGTTTAATTTCTTTACAGAATGCAGCTCTGCATAGCCTATTCTAAACAATCTTGATTTAATTTTGAAGTCCTGTTTGCCAGTAGTTTGACTACCTATTAAACCTAATATGTGTGTCCTGCTTTCTGCTGGGATAGAGTTAATTTTCTTCTTAGTAGCTGGTGAAGTGCTGTGTTTTGGATTTAGGATGAAAATAATGCTGCTAACCCCCTGATGGTTTAGTTGTTGCTGAGTAATGCTGAAAAACAGTTCCTAAAATACTTGTAGAAATAGCCTAAATCAAGGAGTTTTCAGTTCCTCACGCAACCCAAACTCACCAAGGGGATATTCCATTCCATAGAACGTCACACTGTGGAGGTGCATCCCCATGCCAGCACTACAGGAGCCCTGGCAGGCCTTGACTGAACCATTTGAGCACTGAAGTTTCCCTTTAGCAGACCAGCTGGGCAGCAAGGCATCCCTGCCCATTACAAGGAGCTCCTGCAGGATACTGGTAGAGCAGGAAACAACCCCGACCATAACAGGAACATCAGCTGCCTGACCAAGGTGGGGAACAAAGGATAATCTGTCATCCCCTGACAGCCTTGGGACATTCCCCACCCAAATCATAGCCCAAGTGCAACAGGACCATTGTTTCCAGTAGTTCACAACTTGGGATATGGTCAGGATGGAAACTTACTGATGACTGAAGTTAATCATCTTGCAATCTTATTAACAGCAGTCCCAAATGAGGCCCGTGGAGCTCTCCTGGATTGCAGCTGGCTGTGCCAGCACCTCCCCCTGGCTGGAGCACCTCTCGGAGCCCGGGAGCCCTCAAGTCTGCCACACTCAAAGGACCATCACTGACAACAGGCATAGAATGATACCCCTGCCTCACAGAGCCTGCTCCAAGTGCAGCTCATGCCTGGTGAGAAACACCAAGGGATTGGATGTGAGTATTCCCTGAGCCCTAGGGGAGTTTGGGATAGGAGCCTTAATATTTATATGGATGTATACACACCTCTCTGCCTAGGATTTAGTTATGGTATGAGTGTTGTTATTGTGAATCTGTAATGAAGTCGTGGTTATAATGGTAGAAAATCCTATAGAATTGCTTTTTTAAATGGTAATTTTGCTGATGATTAAGTGCTGATAAACCCTTTTGCTCCCTTACCCTTTTATACCCATATTCTTTGCACCCTTTCCCTCTTGCATCCCTGGTCCTCATGTAAATCATTCCAAATCGATTCTAATTCAATCTTCTTATGTGTCCTTCCTCTGTGTAGTAAGTAATAGAGTGAGCCTTGCCATGGATTCATAAATTCATATTAAAATCTGCTTTTTGCCAATACTTTTGATGGTGATTCTTTAAACAGTCTAACTACTCATCTGTGAGGCAGTCCCAGTATATAAACTGGAGGGAGTTGGCCAGGAGCCATTGAATACTGTTTGGGGACAGGCAGGGCATCAGTCAGGGGGTGGTGAGCAACTGGGTTGTGTCCCAGTTTTTTCTCTTGAGTTTTATTACTCTCTTTATCTCCTTTTCATTATTATTACTATATTTTACTTTTTTTCAATCATTAAGCTTTTCTAACCTCAACCCATTAGTTTTACCTTTTTTCCCTGATTCTCCTCACCCTCCCACTGGGGGCACAGGAGTGAGCATGGTACTTAGTTGCTGGCTGGGAGTAGACCACAGGATTAAGAAATATAAATACATATATTCTATAAGATCAAGAAAACTGCCTGAAGGAGTATTGATACACAATACAGAGAAACACATACACAACTGCTAAGTTTCTAAATATTTTAAAAATATTTGCATATTTCTGATAAGAAGTCTAGATTTAGATGTTTTTGATGAAATGCAGAAGGGATTTTGGCATGTGACAGTGGCTCAATGGTGCAGTCAAGCATCTTACATCTGCCCTGGAATGGTCATCTCTGGAATGAGAGAAAAGGACCATGCCACACAAACCAGCAAAATTTACTGTACAAGGGTTTTCCTAGTAAGGGGAGAGAGGGATATAGAAATTAATTAATATTTAAATTAAAATAAAATAATAAAAAAAAGAAAAAAGGGGAAAAAGCTAAAAAGAAAAAGAGGTGGAGAAAAAAAGAAAAAGGCAGTGAGGGTGGGGAACTGCTTGTTTTATTGTTTAGCTGTCATGGAAAAGAATGCCACATGCCTCCTGTTAGGATCTTTCACCAAGGAGTCATCTGTGCTGTCTCTTGCCAGCACAGGCACAACATAAAAACCTCATTTCTCAATTTTACTTTTGGAAACAGCAACCTGGCAGCAGCATGCTTCTTTTTGGGCACAGGCCATTCTTTTAATCCTTGGTCTGATGCCTCTTCCAGCACTTTCATAGACATGCTTCAATTCTTATTTAATTCATGCAAAAATGCAAAATTTCTTACAAACATCTACAGGCAGAGATAAGAACGTGGTCAGACAATCAACAAGGAGTGGCCCCAAAAGTGTTGACATAAATATGAAGTTGCCAGTGGGTGACACACAGAAAACAAAAATCACAGACTCTCTAAGGGCATTCCCACAACTCCTGGCTCCCTCTGCTCGTGCCAGGGATGAAGGTGGATAAGCTCAGTCATAAACGTGCCCGTGCAGACAGATTTGCACAGAAAGAGGCTCTCAGGGAGAGATCTGCCTGGGGCTAGAGGAGAGCATTTGCAGCTCCCAAAGCAACCACAAACTCCAGTGTACTCAGTACAAAGAGAGCACCAGAGTGGAAGCAGGCTGAGGCAGGATAGAATAAAGGAAGAGGAAGTGTCCATTCCTTGCGAATGCAAAAAGGAAGATATTATAATCAAGCACATGCGTCTGGCAGATGCAAACCAGAACCTAGCGATGTCTGCTTTTTAATCCATTTCTCTGCAGGAAAAGTAAACAAAACATTCCTAACTCTATTTGCCCACAGTATCTCAGCTGACATGTGGCCCGTGTGGCCATCCAAAAGCCCGTGATGCCAGACACTGTGGTCTCTGCACATGGCTTTCTGTGTCCTATTGCCACAGCCTGGCATCAATGTCAATAAACAGTCGATCCAAAGCCAGGACTGGAACCTTTGTGCAAACATGAAAGTGAGAGCTGGAGTGCTCTGAGTGAGGAGGGAACACAGCCTTCCCCAGAGGGATGTGGGACAGAGCCAGGGGACTAAACCGACATAGAAGGACAAAGTGATAAACAGCAGCTGTTCGTGGGGAAGTTTCAAACACTAAATCTATATTTTTGCTATGGCCATGTATTGGGTTTTAAAGGCTAGGTTTTGAAGCAGGGAGGCTACAAGGGGTGGCTTCTGTGAGAAGTTTCTAAGAGCTGGACCTGTGTCCCACATAGCCAGCCAGCTCCAAGAGAGACACACCCCTGGCCAAGGCTGAGCCCATCAGCAATGGCAGTGGCACCTTGGGGATTATACATTTAGGAAGAGGGAGGGAAAAAATCCCTGTGCAACACGAACTGCAGCTGGAGAGAGGAGTGAGAATAAAAGAGAGGAACAGACCTGGTGACATTGTGGTCAGTGAAGGAGGGGGAGGAGGTTCTCCAGGCACCAGAGCAGAGATTCTGGTGATGAAGATCACAGTGAAGCAGCTGTGGCCTTGCAGCCCATGAAGGTCCATGGAGGAAGAGACCTCTACCTGCAGCCCATGCAGGAGTCCCACTCTGGAGAGGTGGATTCCTGAAAGAAGGCTGTAACCCAGTGGGAAGTTTGTTTTAAAGAAGGTTTTCTGGCAGGACTTATGAGTGTGGGAGACCAACAGGGATGCAGCCTGTTCTGAAGGACTGTGAAAGGGACCCACACTGGAGCAGTTCACAAAGAACTGAGCCTGTGGGAATGACACATGCTGGAGAAGTTTGTGGAAGACTGTCTCTTGTGGAGCAGGGGAAAAGTGGGAGGAGTACTCAGTACCCTGAGCAGAGACAAGTGATGAACTGGTCACAACCCCCATTCCCCAGAGACACTGGTGGGGAGCAGGTAAAGAAAATCAGGAGTAAGGTTGAGGCCAGTAAGAAAGGAGGCGTAGGATGAAAGATGAAAGTGTTTTAAGACTTATCTTTTATTTCTCATTATCCTGCTCCAGTTTCATTGGCAATAAATTACATGAATTTTCCCTTGAGTCTGTTTTGTCTGGGATTGTAATTGCAGACTGATCCCTCTCTCCCCTTCCTTATCTTGACCCACAAGCCTTTGAACATTCTTTCTCTCCCCTGTCCAGCTTAGGAGGAGCATGATAGAGTGAATTTGGTAGGCACTGGGCATCCAGCCAGAGCCCCACCACAGTCCAAAAAGGGAGGCTTGCAGTGTGTTTTTTTTTTTAGGAGCCAGAGCAAAAAATCCATCTAATATTTTGGTTGTCTGGAGTGATTTTCCCTGAATTATCTCAATATTGTTTCTGTATACCCAAACTTAGTGTCACTTTTTCAGAACCACATTTAGCTTTTCCTAGTTTGATAAATTCACCTGACAGCCCTACAGGTTGGTGGTTTTTTGTGGTTTTTTTTTTTTTTAGAAAACAAACATACACAAAATAATAAAAAAATCCCCCCTGAAAACCCAAAACATGTAAAAAGAGACACAAAAATAAGACCAGGAATAATGATTTTTAGGTATCATTCTTCACACTGCATCCGTTCAGATGAAATTGGATCAAAGACAAAAGAGAATATAAAACAAAGGGCCAAAGAGGGAACTTAGAGGAAAAGCTAACTCACATAGGATTTATTCCTCTAGGAAAATGGACTAAAATGTGGACTTGCTTGACTCCTCTTCTGAGAAGCAGTAGCATACACAGATAATTACTTTGTCATTCTAATTATATCTGGCAAAACCCCATATTCATTAAGTAACCTTCAGCAATAAACTTGAAAAAGCATTTTTTTTTCAGCAAGCTATCAACATAAAAACCATGAAGAACTGTAACAGGCAACTCATCTGATTTTGCACAGCACATTTTCTTTTCCCCTAAGCATTTGATTAATGTGCTGCTTCTGCTCAATTTCTCTCTCTGCAGCAGAGTTGCTGCTGGATTCCCTACCATCTAGTTTACTTAATATCATTGGGACATTTCCTATAGCTCTCCAGGAATGCCATAACTGTAGGAAGAATATTAACTTGTCACCACCAGTCATAATATTTTCTGCAGCAGACATCACTAACTTGGCTCAAGTACAAAGCAGCATCAAACTTAACAAAATTCTCACTTCTAGGTTGGGAGGAAAGCAGCAACATGGTGTGTTAGAAAATGTTCGTTTCTTGAATTGTGGAGCAGCATAGCTCACCACCTGTCCCTTGATTCTCCACCTGGATACAGTCCATGTCTGGCTACTTGGCAGCCGCATAAACCTACAATCCCTCCAGTCATGGGCAATCTTAGTGAGAAGCAAAACAGCAGCAAACCCTCATCCATCTATTTAAAATATAACCAAGAAAGCAAGCAAGCTAACAAACAGGAAAACCAAAGCTAAACACAAATGGTCAAGACAGACCTTCCTCCCCTTTCTCCAGCATGGCCTAAAGCCAGTGCCCTCTCAAAACAGGAGCAAGTGTCCCCACACAACCCTCCCCCTTAGTTTTAGCTCACTCACCACGCTTTGTCAGGATGCCCCAGTGATGATCCAAGGGAATTTTATATCCTCACACTTCCCTGTGCAGGCTCAGGCTCTCCATGCAACCCAGTGACTCAGAGACATCATCACCACAGCCACCCTCACCCCTTGATATCACTTCTACCACCACAATCAGTTCCACCACCACGAACACCTGCAGCACCTGTGTCACCTCCCCCGGTACAGCTGCCAGGCCAGAGAGTGTGGAGGCCTAAACCACACCTACTGCAGGTCCCAATTCCACCATGTTTTACCAGAGACTTGGGTCAATCCTTTCCATCCTGTTTTGGAAATAGGCTGTTTTCCAGATGCAGCCTGTCTCCTTAGGTTAGTACCCAGGGATGTCTCCCAGGCTGGAGACTCTCTCTGCCAATTTCTGACCCAAGAGCTGGTTAACTCTGCATCACTTTGCTTTACACGGGCAGTGAGTCAGCAGCAGGGCTCAGCTGTGTGGGCCTCACTGCCTTGCACCTGAGCTGCAGGCCTTCCAGCCTCTCACCTCCATCCTTTGCCATCTTCCACTTCAGTTTCAAGCAGAAATAAATCATTCACTCCAGCTGATGAAGTTCAATCTCCCAGAGAGCTCCAGGGTACGACCTCTTGTGCAAAAAGACACAGTAGCAAAACCCACTTCAGCCTTCTTGGACTGCACAGTAAAAAGTCCTGGCAAGTGCTCTGAGGGGGCAAAATCCTCAGTAATACATTAGTTCAAGGACTGGGAAGAAGCATGTCCCAGCATCCTAAGACACACCTTGAATATAAGGCTTCCTTCTTCTTCCTTGATATTTCTATTGCTTAAACCAGGTCTAGACATGGGGATTAAATGGGGAGCTAAATGAGATGGCAATTTAGCAAACCGTGGTACTTCTTATCAGACTGCAGGAGAGCTGAGCTGCTGCTTAGCCACCCCTCACTGCCACATCCCCGCATCATCAGTCGGGTCACGTTTAGCCTGGCTAATTGTGGCCAGGCTGAGGGCACCAAGCTTAGCCCCCATCTGATGATCTGAGAAATTTCCTTGGCTGCTCTGTTGCTCTAGGGCCTCAATAATATGCACACGGTTCTGGGTCCCTATCTGGGGACCAAATGATGGAAAATTAGGTTCTGTATTTACTATTTTTAGGTACATAAATTCTTTATTGGACCTAAACCTCAGAGCTATACTGAATGAAGGCATCAATTATTAAGTCTCGCTCCAGTAATTAGTCTTTCATGTTAGCTGAAAAGCTTAGCATTCCCTCATTTGATCAGAGGTCTCTGTCTCTGTCATTTCAGATTTATTTATGTCAAGCTTGATCTTTTAAACTTGAGGACTTATGAATTGGAAGAAAAATGTTCTTTAATATAATAAAAGTGAGGGCTAAAAGTTATTCTAATGTATGCTAATTAGCTGTATATTTTATTCCCAACCCCAAACCAGTAGTTGACAGGTGCTTTTATATACTGTAAAAATTCAGCTGCACAGAGGTCACTCAAAAATGGGGCAAGACTAAATAGATCAGTCCCACCACATGATATTCCAGCCTCATCTCTTGTGCTCGTCATCTCCATGTGACTTACAAAGCAAAATTTAGACATACTGTGTCCTTTCCTTTATGAGTCTTAGGTACATAAAGATTGCCTTAGAAAATGTTTTCTCAGGGTGGGTGTTTTATTTTTTTCTTTTAGTCAAGTGATACCAAGACCTTTTTTTTTTTCTCTAAGGCCTTGAAATCTTTGACAAGATTTTCAGGTGGCATGAGGAGAGACATTGGAGAAAAATGAAGATAAAGCTGAGTTCCTCCCCTCCATCCACTTCCTTTTCCTAACTTAATTTATTTTTTAAAAACCAGAAAACCAAAACCCTCATCTGTCAGCCTATATATCCTCCTACATATGGAATAAACCAAGAGTGATAAAGATGGGACAAGCAATTCCTTGTGTGGAAAAAGCATCTTTAGTTGGTTGGGCTGCTCTGCAGCATGGAGAACCCCAAAAGAACATTGAGGCAGCTGTTCCCTGACCTCCAGGCAGCTCAGGGCACTCACTCATTCAGAAATTTGCCACTTGAACCAGCAAATCTCCCAGAAGCTCAGGTGATTGGAGGTGCCACAATTAGTGACTATTCTGCTCCCAGCCTGAATTCATGTTTGTCACTGTGATACACAGGGTGCATCTTTCCAGTACAGATCCAGCAGAAGAAGTCTGAAGGGAGCAGAGGTTGCACAGTTTAGGACAGCTCCAGTTCAGTGTCCCTCGTCACCACAGGGATCAGCTGCAAGATGCCCAGAGCAGCTTTTGGCCCTTCTGCCACTCAGCTACAGGGACAGTGAGCTGAGGTGGCTGCAGGTCCCCCACAGACCTGAAAGTGACTTGGGTTTGTAGATTTGATTGCCAAGCTGAATGAACATTTGGGCAGATTAGTGATGTCGTTATACTTAATTGCACTGGTATTAAGCTCCCACTCACTGCATAAATTGTGCTTTTGCAATTATTGAGCCTTGGTGTTGGTTTAGAGCAAAGCCTTTCGTGCAATGTCCTCACTCTCCCACTTTTTTCTGAAGACAATATTTCTCTGTGGGTTATTGGAGCAGAAGCAGTTGTGATATTTATATGCAAGGCTCAATTGCACAAGCAAGTGAGAAGAAACTGCAAGAAAAGATTTTTGTTGGTATTGCCCTTATTCAGAAACTACACAATAGCATAATTTCAAAAAGAGGATCAAAGAAAATGGTTAGAAAGACATTTTAACAGCACTTTTAATCCAAATTTTAGAACCCTGGAGAGGCACACAGCATAGAAATTCTCTCTACAATCATTGTGTTCCTATTTTTTTGCATAATCTTTCAGTTCCTTTGGGTAGTAACCACCCTGTTTTACCCCACTCCAGGAGGAGACTGGAGGACAGAATTAGTCAAGGAGGCATAGAGATGAGACTGTGGCCTCATATTCTGCCCAGATGGAAAGACATCCATTTAAAGAACTACCTCCTGTGAGAAGGCTCTCACGTTGCCTTTAGTGACAGCTTATTTGACATGAAAACATGACTCTGCCTCCTGGGCTTTTGATTCTTGGAGGCAACACTCAAAGCAAGACTCTCCTTTTATATTTTCTCTTGTATATGTTTTTATTTCATGTACCTGCCAATGGACTCAGATTCTTCAGCCCTGAAGCACTCCACCAATCTGGTTTCCTCATGTATCAAAGCAGATTCATGTCCAGCATTTAACTGAAATTTGTCAGCATAGCTTTTAGTAAATTAATAATTGCTGTCATCTCCCATGAAAGGGAATATGGAGGTAACCATTGCTCCAGCCTAAAGAATGGGTCCACAGTCTATTCCCCTTCATGCACTTTTCAAGAGTCTGTACTCAAAGGTTTGCCTATGCTGAAGAAAAATTAGGATATTTAACGAGTGCTGGTTTCCAGCCTAACACTAGGAAATTGCAGTGAGCCAGCAGTTCTGCTCAGGAGAAAAGTCCAAACCCCAAGTGCTGGTTTTAATTTTACATGCCTGTCACAACGATGACTAGACAGATGTTTAGAGTGCTCTCAAATAAACCTTACAAACAAAATTTACATACTTATCTGTGGTTCCCATACTTCTCACCACTATTTATTTATTACATAGGCACAAATCATTCCCAGTAAACTGCATTACTTAAGAATTATAGCATCATCCTAATTCCATGAACCACAGCACAGTTTTTAACGTCCTCATTCAAAAATATTTCTTCTATAAGCAATTTTCCTTTTTTCAGAGTCACCCTGCACTTCACTAGATGTCCAAGGCAATAAACAAACCAAGGAATCAAGGGAATATGAGAAGTTCCTGGGAGTGTGCATGGTGGGGATATTCAAGAGGACTCACTCGCCTTGCCACAAGAGAGAAATGAGACACTTTGGTACCTAAGCCAGTGAAAAGATAACAGCTGTATGATCACGTCCTGAGTCTGCATTTCTACAATATGAATGAGCCATGAACAAAGAACCTCTTTGGGCAGGACAGAGAATAGAGCAGAAAGCAAAGAGCTGATCTTTGTCTCCAAATCCCGGGGAAAGAAAAGGATACAGAGGGATATGGAATATCTCAGAAAAATAGAAACAAAACAAAATGAGTGACCACAACAAATTTGCTCTGGGCGTGCCAGCAGCCATAAAGGACTCTGTCATTTTAGCACTGTAAAAGAAATTTTTTTGAGGTTGAAGAAAAGGGGATAAAATACTTGTAGAGAGTTTCTCTCAAGCACAAAGGGAAGAATGTGCTGGAACTCAGACCCTGAGATCAGCTCACTACACCATGCTGCTAATAACACACACAGTAGTGGGGTCAATCCTCAAATGGAATACCCACTTAGGAGATGGCCTTAGTGATACTTTGTGGGTCCCTTCCAATTCAGAATATTCTGTCCTTCTATAATCTGGAACAATAAAAAAAAAAACAAAAAAGCAAAACCAGAATGCTTTCCATGTTAGGTTTTTTGTTTGGCTGGTTGGTTTTGGTTTTGTTGTTTTTTTTTTTAAGAGACATCCCAATGCAATTGTTACCTATGCTAAAGAAGTTAA
This sequence comes from Taeniopygia guttata, assembly GCF_048771995.1. Lineage (NCBI taxonomy): Eukaryota > Metazoa > Chordata > Aves > Passeriformes > Estrildidae > Taeniopygia > Taeniopygia guttata. The sequence continues at coordinate 104,353,580 of NC_133027.1, read as the reverse complement.
TCTTTCTGCTCCCTGAGTAAGCCTCAAACTGGAATAGAGTACACAAACCAACTCTCAAACTCTTGTCTGACTGCTCAACAACACAAAAAATGTAAAATAAAATGGGAAAAAGAGAAAGATGGAAAAAAGTCCATTATGGTGGGGGATATTGCTATAAAATACTGCGGAAAGAATGAATTTGCCAAACTGTGTTTTGGTTTGGGGTTTTGTTCTTCAGGGATTTTTGTAAGGAATTTTCATGCTGGTGACTTTTAATTCTGGTTTTATCATTATCTGTAAGATGTGAAAGGAATATAAAGTCAGGTGTAAAGGACCTGACTTTTAGAGTACCCTGACTTTTCATGCCAATTTTTAATAATCCCTTACCTCAGGTATAGCTCAAACACAGACCATCAAAAACCCCCAAGATAATAACTGTCTCCAAAAATTGCTTTTATTTCTTTGAAATCATTTTTAGTTTCTTTATTTCTGAGTTAGTGGGGGCTTACAGGCAGTTTCAAACCCAAGCTATATATCTGCAGAGATGAGACAGCGCTTCAATTGTCAAGGTATGTCTCTCACACAGCTCCCAAATGGCACAGGTGGAGAAAAGGACACTTGAGGACTTGATATAATCACCACAGCTGTCCCCGTTGTTCAGGTTAGTATCGCCTGTCTCCCTCTTCTTCTAACTGGCTTCAAAGAAGGGTATTTTTGCTGCTAAATCACCAAACTGACAGGCAGACAAGCTGGAAGAGGTAGGAAAGGAGTGTTATCCTTGCTGCATGCAATTCCAGCAACTCCCTCGAGTACTGCAAGGCAGGGCAGCCCCGTGCTGATCTGCACATGATCGTGTCCTACTCAAGCATCATGTCATGCCATGGTCTCCACAACAACATACCTTTCTTTCAAAATTGCTGGCATATGAACTGGGAAAACACTACTCAGATGCTTGTTCCTTCTTAACCATTTCTCACACATGTTTTTCACAAATAGCCCTTTTTTACCTACACTGGAGAGTGTTTTTTAACTTCTAATAGGACCAAAATGTGCAAACCAGAGGCAAACAGAACATAAATATGCTTCAATGAGTTACATTTAATATGCAAGATGCCCCATTAAAATGTATGAAGTCTTTTAACTCTAGCCCACAGACATAAATAGAAACAACAAGAAAAAAGAATGAAAGGAAAATATCCCGACTTATCTTTATAGCTAGTGGTGCATTTCTGCTTTTTCTGTACAGGAAACTGTCTTTGGATTTGTAACAGAAAGGAAGAAAGATTTATGGTGTGCTCTGTAGTAAAGGGCTTTACATGTTCTCCATTGTAATTCTTGACTTTTGGAGCAAGCAGCTTTGTTAAAGGACAGTAAGTATGGAGCAATGTGCAAACACAGTCCCTCTGTACTGACAAAATAAAAGTTTCTTTTCTAAACCTGATTCCATGATCACCAACCAACAGCTTGAATTTGGAGGAATATTTTCATTTCTAACTCTCAAGGAATGGTTTTCTTGGAATTTCTGCCTACACAAGCAGAAACCACTTCCAGTGCTAACACTGTGCTAGTCTTGCTCATTTAGAGACAAACCAAGCTCAAAAGCATCATGCAGCTGCACTGATAAAACAAAACTGCAGCCTCTGCTCTGATCTTGGTGGAGCAAATAGGAATCCATTTTTCCAAAAACATCTCTACATAAAACAGTTTTAAGGACTTAATATTATCCAGAGTGAAATTGGTCCAGCATTCAGGTGCATCCTGCCTCTTTCCAAAGGACAAGAAGTTATTCCTACAACAGCCCAAACCATCTCTTCTTACTCCACCTGTGCTATATGAGCAAGAGAAAGTGAACCCCTGTGGCAATATTACTGCCAGCCAAGTGGCACTCAGGAAGGTACAGTGCCTCTACAGCTGGGGCACGTTCAGAGCTTGCAGTAGAGCAAGAGCACAGTGATATAATGCAGGCTACACTCTTGACTCTCTCCTGACAGTCCCTGAGGACACTGAGAAATGAAAAGGTCTTTGTGTCTGTACCACCTCCACTTTATGAAGTACAATGGTACATGACACGTTACTCCCACTTTCACTTCTCACAGCAGAGCCTAATTTTTTTCTCCTTTTTGCTACAAGCCACTGTGGTAGTCTCTTTTAAAAAGGCATTCAGACTTTGTGACTTATCAGTCTGCAGTTTAGAAGGGCCCGGCCTGCATCTCTTGGACTATTATTCTGTCCAAATGTGCAAATCTGTAAATTCTTTCTCTTCTTCAGAGGAAGCAAGGTGACAAATGGTTCTGAATGACAATACATTACAGAGAAGGGCATGCTAACCACTGGGGATAGTTAAAGCAGAACCTCTCTTTATCACATTTCATACCAGATCTAGCAGGCTTTGCATACTTGAGTGCATGAATACTGAATACTGTAATTTTGCAGAAAAAGCAAAATCCACATGAAGCAGAAGCAGATCTGTCACTGTATAAAAGTCAAAATCAGCAGTGCAGTGATGTATTCTCTCATGTTCCCATAAGAAAGTTTTCAACATATATGTTCTAGTCATTCAGCAAGGTTAGTCTCAGTATCCCCTGAGCCAAACAAGACTAAAATACATCTTTCACAGCAAGTGTATTGCTTCAGCAAAACTTCTCAGAACACCCTGTTTAATTTGAAGGATCAAATTAATAGTGAAAGGAAAAGAAATGGAGTTAACACTGAACTGCTGTTTAAGGACTCATTTCAGGCTGTTGATTATTTTCTGAAGAATATTGTTATTTAGCTAAAGACAAATAGTACATTCCCATCAGGCTCTCTATTGTATGTGTGTTATATGCCTTTCTCTGGAGGATGATCTGGCTGCATATAATTAGTATTGAGAATTAGCTATTATTAACTATTGAATTAACACAGTGAATCCTTCTAAAGGAGTTTCTCACTAAGTACATTTGTTTGCCAAAGTCAAACTAGAGATGTCTTGTGACATTCCCAGAAAATTCAGTGCACCCAGGAATCTAATGAATGCTATTACTGATAATTGTTAACAGTGCAGGCAGAACAGAATACCGTAGTTTTAACCACTAAGAATTCTAATACCAGCAGCCCAGTCATAGTGTATTGATCACAAACCATGGAGATGAGTTGGTTTCTTCATAATTATCTGACTCCAGCGACTATGGTAGGAAAACAGCTAATATTCAGAAATAACTAAAACAGGCAATCAATAAGGTATTATTTATTACATCACCAGTGCTGATAGATTATTATAATTCATAAAAAGTTGTGAAGTTTATTGATTTTCTAAGATACTGACTTAAAATTGAGCTATATTTTCAAATCACTGAGTTTACATGAAACTAGAGTCATTAAACCAAAGTGGATTTTTTTAGACAATTTAAGATGCAACAATGTCAATACCTATTAAAGGCACAAATATATCTGGTCCAGAACATAAAGCTGCATGTGCTAATATATCAGCTGTTATGCATGAAGGGGACTTATTGTTCTACAATAAGTAATGTACTTGTTTGCAAGCCTATTCAATATATTCCTCTGAAACGTCATAAAGGCATGATAAACAATGGCCTAGAATTGGAAAACTCAAGTTTTCTAAGTGCAATAAAACTATACCTATTGATTCTCACAAAAGCTCTTTACAATTGTAGCAATAATTTGGCAAAGCAGAGAATGCTTGCTCAAATGAAAAACCTGACATTTTAAATTTCCATGTAGCTCAACAGCTTGTTATTTCCAATAACAGCAAATTAGCATCTTGTCTACTTTTCCCAAAAGGAGCACTTTATTCACTATAAGATTACATTGTTCATTTAAATCTGCAGGGCAACAGAAAAAAAAAATTAAGTGATGAAATAATTAACTCTGGAAGTCATGCAAAATGCGTATTTCTCCATACATATAAAATCCTTTCCTTTCAAACAGTACTGCAGGGTAGGAAAGAAAAGTTAATTATCACATAACTGTATGACAGGAATTTATTAGAAGCATTACTGCTGTATTTCAACACTGTAGGTAGTTTCCCTGACAGGAAAATCTCCTTCCCAGGAATTAGTTATAAATGTGCATCCACTTTTGATGTGCATGTAGATTTGATTTTGAAGGTAGTGCCGCCTCCTTTCTTCTTCTGCAGGGTGTGTTGTGTTCCTCTTTAGAGATCATTGGTGTAGGAATAATGCTGGAGGAGCAAGAACTCCAAAGAGATGTACAGATCTCCCATCTGCCATCATGGTCTCACAGTGTGACCTAAGGAAGGTGTGTTTCAGGTCAAGAGTGCAAACTTTAGAGGTTTAGCTTTTTTGTGGATTTCTGTTACCCTCAAGCTTTCCTTCTATGGAATCAGGAAGAGGTGGAGAGGGAGAGACATGGCTGGGATGCTCATGAGATTCAGCAAGCTTCTGGGTTTGATCCTTCCATGCTTTTCACTGCTTTGACAGTAACACCTCAAGGCTCCCAAAATATTACAAAAAAAGGGGAGAGGCAGCTTGGGGCTACAAAGCACATGGAGGGGATGCCAAAGCTCTTGTCTGGTACTCAAGCAAGAATGGGGTATGGTACAAATTCTCTGCAACTTGATCTCCCTGGCTCTCATGCCAAAAATTGAAGGTTTCATCAACAAGGTTTCATCAAGGGCTACCCAAAAATTGAAGGTTTCATCAACATAGATACTTTATCAGGCACAGCACACCAAATACAAAGGGAAAAAAAAAAGGCAAGAGTATCACAGCCAAGAGTAAACAATACAGATCACCTCTAGCTACTCCTTCAAGAGATTTCAAATTGTTTTTTTAATTAAGTGTTTACTGTCATACTTTACTGTCATACTGAGAAATAAATTGTTCTGTTATGTGGCATATGTCTTTATAGATTCTTATATGCCACAATTTGTCTTTCATCCAGAAGGCATCTTTCCAATGCCTTTTTTTGTTGTTTTCAGTATAAAAGAAAACAGCCTCTTACCATTTTTCACAAGCTTGCTTAAGTACCAAGCATATTAGAAATCTGAAATGCATCCACGTATGGGTGACAGAAAAGAAGGTACAAATGGATCTTAATTCCTGCTTAGGTAGCTCCATATTTGGAAGGGAAAATAAGCTATGCAAAATTTCCTGAGGCAAGAAAGATAGGTTTTTTAATACAGAAGTAAGTTCTTATAGGAATTTTGAGTTCATCAAGTACCATAAATTAACTGAGCCATCCTCAGACTTTGTGGTCTATCACTGTATGTGGAGAGGGAAGAAAAGAATTTCCAGTAACTTTAATAACACTGGACATGTTTGGATCATGATAACTCTACCTATTTATACCATCTGAACTGTGGCATCTTTTTTCCTTCAATTATTGAACCTCCAAATAAAGGATTTTTTTCTTTATTTATGCTTTGTTCCCTACAGGTAAATCTATTTTGATAAGGGAGAATAATTTAAATCTGTCACAAAAGTGAAAAAATAAATATATATATCAATTGACAGAGATTTTTTTCCCAGAGATCATATTCAAAAAAAGCAAACAAAAACTGAATGGGTTTAAGTATCCATACTTGCATTTCAAACATTGCCATAGGACCTCTAAAAAATATGCTCTTTTCTGTAAGTCCTGAGACTCTTTAAAATGAAAGAAACCACAAAGCCCAGCACTTCTGTAGGTTGGTAACAGGAAACAAGGCTTTAACCTAAGATAGCTCAGGGAATCAACAACAATAAATTTTGAACATTACCTGTCATTTTCTGAAAAATCAGCTCCAAAAGGCGCTAAAACAGACCCCACATACATAAGATTGAAACAATACAAAACCCGTAGTCTTCCTCACCACCAGGCTGCTGTGGCCTCTCATTCCCTTGGCCAAGACTTAATTAAAGAGGCTGCTGTAAAATATTCACCATAGAAAAAACTGCTGCAGAGTGAAAGGAATTGTGCTTAGAGGGGTTTGTTCACACACTCTGCGGGCAGAAAGGCACCAGCAACCACAGGAGTACCAGCAGCACAGAGGGGCAGAGCCCCCTGCACCTCCCCCAGGCCAAGGATGGAGCAACTGCCTGAAGCTCTGCAGCGTATGATGGAAGAAACTGAATCCTGATGAGTTTTTGAAACAAAATGGCAAGAAACACAACTTAAGGTAGGGCAACCAAAGAGCATAGTTTTTAATATCAAGGCAAAAAAAATAGTAATTTCTGTGCTGGGTAAATCAAGCCTTTATTGCTAAACCAGCTTAAATTAAAGCAGGTGGCAAACTGCTATACTCTGTAACCAATGAAAGCATGAAAATCAGTTTCACAAATTATTCCTTAGCATTCCAGTTGTAGCAAGCAGGAGATTCAGGAAAACTTATTTTAATTAAAAACTTTATTTTTCATTAGAATTCACAGTTTATACATGGCAAGAACCCTTGCCATGTGGACATTCAGAACACTGTGCTGGGGAGACAAGGGTCTTTGTTATAAGAGCATTGCTCGGTGCTGTGTCATGGAACTTTCTTAGTTTTAAAAGCGTACTCTCTGTAAATGTTAATTGACTGATATTTACACTGAATGTACATATTAACTTATATTTATTAGAAAACAAGCTAAGCATCCAAAAAACATGAACATTCATATCTTGCATGTTATCTAATGGTCAGAGATGCTGTAAGATTTGCCACTTGAATCATGCCCAATCAGCAAAGTCCCATTCTTTTTTAATTTACAGAGCCTAAATTTTTCTTTAAGGCCTGTTCTATTCATTTTATGTACAGCCAGGTTACAATAGACTAACATAAGGAAAAAAATTCAAAATCATCCATTCCATCCTGCATTTCTTCTGAATCTCATATATACCTCTAAGCAAAACAGAAGGTACAAAATTAATGTGTTTTCTTAAAACCAATAAAGAAAACCCAAAGTCTGGTTTAGATCTGCTTCTTGTCAGCCTATCCTGTCTGAACAATCATTGGTATTCTTGTGCTATTTATCAGCTTTTCTTCATGCCTGCATTGCTATTCAGAGCCATCTCTATTTGAAATGTAGAAAGTCACAGTGATACCAGTTTCAATTGCATTCCCACGTTAGCCACAGCTCTGACACAGGCAACCCACGTGACATTCAGGAAAGCACTCCACCAGGATTCCTGGGTAAAATATCATGTAGCCTCTGGGGTGACTTGGCTTAAAAAGGAAATTAAGAATCCTTTTCATACCAAATATCTGGCAGAAGGTTTATGTTTATTAAAAATAGCTGTATTCATCTGCATTGGTTTTTTGGATGTGATTATTAGAACACAGCAATTTAAAGCCTCCCCCTGCCTCTCATCAAAACAGTAATTTTTACTTGCTCTTGTCATCTACCAAATAATTTAGTGATAGATAAACTGCAGATTTTTTTGGTACATCTGATGCAGAGAAAAACAACTGCTGAACACTGCTTGGAAAACTAAGACCTGAAAAGGGTCTGCAAATCCTACAAGTCAGCATGAATAAGTATCAGCTGGACCTGAGTAAAACAAAATGTTTCTGGGGGACAGGTTTGCAACTTTTGAAACTGCAGTGCCTTTAAATTTGGAGCTAACAACATCAATTGATGATTGTTGAGTTTTGGCATTCATTCATGCTGGTTGGTATCTTCACAATAGACACCTTTGAAACACCACCATTTCAAGAACGAAAGGTTTAAATGAAAGACACTTCTCATGCAAAAAACCCAAACAAACAAAAGTTTTACAGGAACTGTAGAGGTTCTGGTTCTTCAAAAGATAAGGCACTGACCAAAATTTCTTAGGTAAAAGGCTGCATAAGAATTTCTTGCCATTTACAAATGTGTTGTAGTCCAGAAATGGTCCATTCCTAGGCTCAGTAAGGTAGACCCTGAAATTTTAAGGACTGATCCCTCAAAGCTACATTGTTACCATAAACAAGTGAGATTCATTCGTGAGGCCATATGGCACATTAGAAGTGAAAAACAGTCTGGGCAGATAAAGGCAGAAAACATTGCTTGTTCCAGCATCTTTTGGAAACAGCAGTGCCGTTCATCTATGTGTCTCTGAAGAGATGCGATGGTAACTCGGGACTGTAGGTTTTCTGTGGTACTCATGCACACATATAAAATGCTGCTAGCACTGGTCATCGACAGGGTGGAAAAAAAAAGGTGTATGGCTAGTCTAAGCCAAGAGCTTCCCAAGGGCTGGGTTCCAAAGTCATGGCTACTTAATGTTCTCGATCACAGCTATCTCTTCTGCTGCACAGTGCGGCGTCAAACCGTTCATGTAAATGCTGTCCGTCTTTGTCAGAGCTGGCAAGAGGTCCTTCTCGCTGGTCAGGTGGTTCACTGACAGTGTTCTCTTGCAGGGGGTCAGGTCTTGGTTGTGGTTGACGGCGAGTTCTGCAGAGAGTTTCCTTTTGATGGAGGTGGCCCGCTGGAACTTGTCATAGATCTCCACGCTCAGGCGTCTTCGAGTCTCCTTGAACTCAGCGGTGACGTTGGCTGTCCACTCTGCAGCGTGGGCTCTGAACTCCCCAACCTGCAGCAAAAATCAGGAATAAAAAGAAGAATTATGGCACCAAGGATTTCAGACATTGTTTATCCACAGGAACATGAAGAGAGTGCAGGGCTGCCAAAGAGCTGCCGCTGCCACAGGCACAAATTTTTCAAGCCAGACTCACTCTTTTATTGGCAGCAGCTAAAGAAGAAATGTTGCACTAGTAAGAGTTAACAATTCCAAAAACACAAAAATCTTTTCTGCTGATTTATTTTTTTATTGTTATCATAGGCAGTCAGCAATACATGGAAGCTGCAGAGGCTTGACAGCTGTGCAATACCCAGCTGGTCAGTGGATGCTGAAATCCCAACAATCCAGGCTGTGTTATGCATTGTTACTAGAGTGAGGGATTATTTATGAGCACTTTCACTGTCTCTGGAAAGAACCTTGGGAGACTTGGCAAAGAATTCTGTAAATTTAGACAGAAAGTCTTTTTCAAAGGAAACCATCAGCTGTTTGCATCCTCATTCCTGTGCTTGCTCAAACATAGCACCAACACAGCAACAGTTAAAAGTCACCTCAGTGGTATGTCTGCTTCCCAGCCTGAATCCCAAATCATCCTTATTTTTCCTCAGACATGGCATAAGGTAGACTGAGCAGATCTAGTCTGAGGTAAACTGTGGCCTGCCACTTATTTGCTATTGATATTTTTGCACTTGCATTTCAGTCAAATCACTGTTACATTAAGTAAGTTATGTAGGTAACTAAAGGAGGCGCCTTTTGTTCATATTATCTCATTGTAATTCAAAAGGAAATAGAGTGTTTCTTTTTAAATCTCTTTTTCCTCAACAGCTTAATACTGGGAAGGTACAGAACAGGGAATATAGACTACTCATAAATATAACTCCAAAGTGAAGCATTCCAGGAGAATTTAACCCACATAAATTAGCCTCATTGGTACTGTTTAGTCCAGAATTTCAATCACTGGCAAACATTGACTTGGTAAGCAGAGAAATGAAAAAAGAATTTACACAGAGAAATATTAGGGGCAAACCATCAAAGAAAAAGCCGCAAGCTTATTCATGCTTTGCAGTGCAGTGGAAAACAGGAATATAATGAAAGTAAAAATTCATCAGCTCATGCAGGAGTGACAGTTTCAGGAAAACTTTTCCCCCTCCAGAAACAAAACAAGAAGATCTCTTTACCCAAGGGTCATTTTATTACTTTTATCTCCACTTCAGTGAATTGGACAGATGACAAATGTTCTGTTTTCTAAAACAAGAGTAGTTATCTGCAATAAACAGTGGACTCACCTAACTGAATGCTTGTTAGTATTTAATTTGTGCAGCTAGGATCAGACACGCTAAACTTCAGATCCGAAAATAATCAAATCTGCAATGATGAAATATCTCAGCTGCTCCAATCATTTACTTGTAGCAAACAAGTAATGAAAATATGATAAATAGTATCAGTACACACCCTGGGGCAGTTTTTTTTTCCTTTTCCTAAGCCTTACTAAAGGCAAGTTGCCCAGATCCTGGAGAATGGCTCTGTCTAGGAGAGCAAAGAGCCAGTAAACAGGTTTCTATTTTACCCTACACATATTATATATACCCCACACCAGTTGTGTAAGCATTTAACAAACCAGGTCTTTTGCTCAGGCACACATCTCTGGCATTGCATGTCATCACATTCAAGAGATGCTATCAGGATTGTTTCAGCAACTTACTGGAAAATACAACGACCTTAAACTGTCTCCCCACAATATTTCAATTTTTTTTTTTTTTAAGTTCCCATGTGATTTCATGTTTGTTCAGGAGAGAAAATGAACTGGCCCTCCTTTAGGATACGCTCAGGATGTTCCTGGTGATGGACCTCTCTTGCACAGGATAAGCTATTCTTGGGCATTCAAGTTTTTCAGGAGAATCTTAAAACTGTAGTTGTTGGGATATCTGATGTCTGAATTCTAGTGAGATTTCTTTGGGGAAGCAAGTTTATGCAGCCAGCTGAAGAGCATCAATAAATGTGCCTTTGGAGATAGGCTCATTCCAATTAAGGTGGTGTGGGACACAATTCTACCTGCCCATGCACCAAAGTTGTGATGTTGGTTTATATTAAAATCATAGGAGAAAAATACAAATTGAAACATGCTGTTATTAATGCTATTGCTAAGTAGAATCAAGATGCATTAGTAGAAAAACAGAGGGAATTGGAACACATTAGGAACCGGGAGTTCAGTGCTGTTTGAACTATGGGTGCCCCAAATCACTGCTTTTGGCCCCTATTTCCATGTGAACTGAAATGCATTCAAAAATGTTACCTCTTTGAAACAAAACTTTTAATTCCATAGAACTTACAGACTCAAGCAGGGTTGTAAGAAAAGGGTTACAAGAAAAGAAAAGTGACATTTTAACTACCAATGCACATCAGTAACTTCCTTATATAATTTGCTCTCTCCTTGATCCATAGGGACATAGCTGTAATATGTTCAGGTTCTTTCTGTCCTTAGGTTATGACATTTCAATACACTGCATTACAGCTCCTCTTCATCTGAGCTCTGGCAACCAAAAAATTTCTCATGCAGAGCAACTGAAATGCCAGTTGCCTGTGCTGCTCAAAAGAAATTAAATTCTTGGCATACCTACCTACTGTGACAACAATTTACTTTTTTCCATATCTCTTGCTTCATTACAACACAGCTCTGTAGACTCTGCAGCTGTCATAGTTGGGGGCAGTGTGACACGAGGACAAGGCCTCTTAGTCACAGAAATTATTGACAACTACATACTTAACATAAGGCTGAATGTCACAGAATATTTCAGAAGCAATAGGAAAAACATGTCACAGTGATAGCACCTGACTCAGCCATACAAGAAGCAGCACTAATTTGGTGATGTTTCTCACTTTAACCTTCAGGGAAGAGAAATGCTCCTAGTAACTACATGGCCCCTATCCCAGCTCCTGAACTGACTTCCTCCACATCAAAATCCAAATAAGACTGCAAGGTGTTAGACATATTTCACAAGGAGTATCAACCTAGCTATGCTGAACATCAACAGCAAGTAACTGTATTATGTATTTAAGAAGCAGGAAGCAGCACCCTACTGCCTTATGATCTCAGGGAAGACAAGTCTCAATAACAAGTTCTCGAGAATTATGGTATATAGTAACACAACTAAGTATTCCACACAGCATACTTCACCGTAAAATAAAACAAAAAAAAATTAAAAATAAAAAGACACCAAAAAACCAAAACAACCCCCAAAATCCAACACCCACAACTTTTCCAAACAAATGAACAGCATTGACCCAATTCCTTGCCCAGCCTAGGTCTCTTGGCCTCCAGCTACCACTGCCAGGGCATCCCATGAGATTTGCACCATATCAAATAACCCTATGAGGACGTCTCAAATGCCACAGGTCATCTCCAGTAACACCTCCAAATGTCTCTGCCAATTTATGTGTCTACCTGTGGTGGAAATGTCACATTTACTCTTTCAGGATATAATGAGAAACTGCCTCTGAACTATTTGCAGAGAGTGTTCTACTCATTCTTATTAAAATCACTATTGGGTTTTTTGGGTGGTTTTTCCAGTGAAAAACAAACAGACATCAATAAAGTACTGCATGAACTTCCTGAATCACCAAACAGTTCCCAGGCTGCCCACATACACAATCACCAATATAACTTCAAGACAGATATACTGAATTTGACAGAACTAGAAAAAAAAACAAGGACATTAAACCACCATTCCTTCACCTACTCCTGCCAAAATTCATCTAAATGAATAATGTCCTAGAACTGGCTCTCAGTCAATATCCCAAGGGGTACAAAAGTTCCTATGCAGTTTCATTGCTCCTGTGTTTTAGCTTTCTGTCCAGCCGAGCTCCACACTTGGGTAAAGGCCAACAGCATAAAACATAATGTAAGAATGTACAAGGGGATGCTACTGTTGAAACTAAAAAAACATTTGAACATACTGAAACACCTGCTTCATCCTTCAGTACATTTGCTCTAATTCCTTACACTTGTCAAGAGTCTGAGGAAGCTTTCTGGATGCTCACAAAATTATCCAAATACTAATGCACACAAAACTTCCCACCATTCAGGAAGACCACTCATCCTATTAAGTATCTGGAAAACACAAGCCATATAGCCACACACAAGTAATCTGTATTTTGAATTAAACCACATCTGTGCTGTAGCAGGAAAACAAACAATCAAAAGCATAATTAAGGACATCCTTAAATATACCAAGACAAATGCACTTGCCTAACTTAACTTTGCCTTAGTTTTGCTCCTCTGTCACAGGGATACTCTTGAAAAACCCCAGCATCACAGTAAAATCAGTTAATCTACTTCTGCTTACAGAGGGGGAAGAAATATATCCTGCTTGGATGGAGCTCAGATATACGACATGAAAGCTATGATATACTCAGGAGGAGGTATACCACTGAGTAGAAAATAAGAAAAAAAAATAGCATTATATATATGTCATGCAAGAAAATGAAAACATATATTTCTAAGTAATGTGTGCAGATTTTTCTGTCATAGCTGAGCATTATGTTGTTTCCCTTTGGCATACAGGGCTCATATATTTTATGATGAGCATGTTAGTGTAAGACAAAAAAATTGAATTTAAAAAGAAAGTAGATGAGTTGTAGGTATCCATTTGACTTCATTTTAGGGTGAAAAAAGGGTGCCCTTTCTTATGGATATTGTTAACAGTATAGATGTTGTCCTGTATATAATTTCTTGAATTTATCCCTAAGGCTTTCTCTGAATTTTCATGGTTTCATTTTTCCTCTTTAGTGTACTTTATCCTACTACTTAAAAATAACACATCTAATTAATCTATGATATGCTACTCAGACAAAACTGAAAGTGCATTACATGTCAAGTTATGCAGACAGCAGAATACAGAACATAACACTTTGTCTTAGCTCTCAGAAATTCAGCCAGTGTTCACAGAAATTGTTCACAAAGTTGCTTTAAAAAGAAAAAATGTAGGTACAGAGAGGGGTGATGGGTTTAACAACTCAGCTGCTAGGTGGGTTTATCTCTGAGGGCATCAGAGGGATTTTCTACCTTCCATCTCACTTTCCTGCAGTTCTGGGCAAGCATATGCTGCCTTTTCCCATGCAAGTTGTTGCTGCACACAAATTTCTATTCACCACCTCAGTTTCTATAGGCTAGAAAAGACCAGAGTGCAGAAGAGGAAAAAGAGAAGCTTCACAAAAAATTTTAGTGAAACCTGTGCATTTGCTGCACATGAAGCATATCTCATTTATAGTCCACCTAAAATTCCCAACCCAATGACCTGGCTTTCAGTATTTCTGCTATTATAGTGTTACTAGTACATACCCAAAATACCTGTGGACAGGTGTTTAGAGAAGAGTGTGCTCTGCTTGTCTTTAAATGCAAACAGCCACAAAAAGCAAGAAACACTACAGGCATTAATGAGATACCTATGCTGAGATTTCCCAGATCCACCTTGTTCTATGATGAGCCACCACCTTCTATGCCTTCATTCTGTCAGGACCTCAGCTCTGTAGCAGGGAGCTCTCCTTCACCAGATCTTTATGGTGTTAGACTTTGATTTCAAGATGAATGGCACACACAAAGCAGTAAGTGATGCCTTTTTTGGTTCCAGTCACTGGTATACACATCCCTCTGTTTTTCAAATAAATATCAGAGGGGAAAAGACCCTCTTTTGTGAAATTGTCATCTTCTGGGGTAAAGCTTCAATTACATAGACAATTGTATTTTTGTAGCCATGGTGGTCAGAGGTTTTTGTGAACAATGGTCTCCTGATAGAAACTGGATTGTTGAGTACTGTAATAAGCAATGATTGTGAGTTCATTCTGGTGAGCAATGATTGTTTGGTTTCACCCACATAACTTCCATGAACACATCTGATGCCTTGGATGAAATAAACCACATTCTCCAATGGGAATGCAGAGAGCCCATGAATTTTGATTATTTTTATTTGTGGAGGAACATTTATGGTGGCAGCTGTGGGAATATGTTTTCTGGAGATGTAACAGATGGCAGATGCAAGAAATGGCCTTTTCCTCTATCATGGCTTGATTCAACAAAATAAAAACAGCCTAAAAAAATCATGCCTACAAAACATAAGCACATATACTAATAGTCAGCACTGTTATTTTGTTTTACCTTTTGTTTTTTTCCATAAATATGAAGACTGCTATGCTAGGTATTTCCTCAGAACTATTGAATATTACCCATCAGATATGTCTTTTTATAGATCTGCATGTGTGTAGTCTCAATAGTGTAGACAAGTTATGGGCCTGATTATCTCACTCTCTGTTGTTCCACTTTATTATTAACTTCCAATTACAAAGATTTTAAAAAAAGATGTTGAAATTTTCCTTTAAAAATCAGTTCTGTTTAGTGGTTTCAGCTACCTCAGAGAGCCATCCAACTCCTCTTTCATCCTGGTGAGAGTGAATGCACCTGTATTAGCCACAAGAAACTACTTGGGTTTGCATAAAGCTCTACCAGCTGAGCCTAAGGTGATTCAAGGGAACACTGTGTATCCTCTGCCTGTGCTGTACAGCAAACACTTTGGCTGCAGCCAGGAATAGCAATTTTAAGAACTATGCTAGAAGCATAATGAAACCCAAGCCACAGGCAGTTGAAAGACTGCCTAAACTTTCTCCCAGAGGAAAGAGACAACAATTGTTTCCTAAACTCACTGGGCGTTTTTAAGCTTATAAAGATATGCTAAAAAAGAACAAACATTAAAAAGGACTTTTAATTTTTACTTGGTAGTAAAGAATGATTATAGTAACTACTTGGTCAAGTCCCAGAAAGAACTGTTTGTTCCTTAACTTTCTAGTGTCAATATCTGGAGTGATATTTGTGTGAAATATTGAAGCTCCACTTGGGCTGTAGAGCACTGGTACTGCAACTGCACCTATCCCTTGTGAAAGGCAGTATTCTATAGCTTTTTTGGTCCCTTTTATCTGAAATTGCAAAGCATTTTCCTCAATGTCAACACACCTACTTGCAAGGGCATTCTGCTGAACTTGCTTTGTCTGGGGACTCATCCTCAAGACAGCTATCACATTCATACACTCAGCATTAGTAACATGTTCTGGAGTCTTTTCCTAACAATATCCAAGCACTGAGATTATCCTAAAAAAAAAAAAAAAAGTAAGGTTTTCAGGAATGCTAATCATGTCAGTAATATTTAGCCTGGAATATTTTCAGCCCACAATAAAGTAACCACAGGTACATTTATTACTGTAGCAAAGGATCAATTACATCTCCAAAAATTAAGATTTCTCAATGTAGACCATCATAATATACATTCTGGGAATCTTCATGGGTAATTAACCTCAAGAAATGCCATTGCTATGACTGATCTCTTTTTAATCAATTTCTCTTATTATGGAGTATAAGTCTCTTGCTCTAGTTTTATTTTTGCAAATTCAATACCCCTTGCCTTCACAACCTTGCTGCATGCAGCCTTCACTGGAGTAATTCTTCCCTGAACACTGTGGGAGAGCAGGGCCAGGCGCAGGGGGTGGCATGAGAGATACTGACAGTGTCCCCATGCCCTGGGCCATGCTGCTCCTCATGGAAGAGTCCTTGGCAGCTCATCTCTTGTAATCAGCACCCCAGCAGGACCTGGTACTCAATATGCAGTAACAAAACAGCAGTCCCTAAATGCCTGGTATGCCCAGCTAAGAGGCATGATACATATATAAATATAACCAGAGCAAAACTGTGGAGATGTTATCTGTGTGTGTGCTGAATCTGAAGTGAAGCATCACATGTCCAAAGTACACAAAACTATGAGGACAGATCTCAAAAAAGTGTCAAAAGCCATCAGCTGTCTAGTTTTCCTGGAATTCTCAGAACAAGATGTTCTTTCCTATTCATTATTGCACACATTGCCACAGCAGACTTTTAAAAGACTGATCAATGTAGAAACTCAGTGCTACAGACTGCTGCTAGGGGAGGTTCAGGAATATCACCAGGATAACCTAAACTCATAGAAAGGAAGAGAACAAATTGCATTTAGAACCAGGTCAGTCATTTCAATCTCCTCTTTACACCAAAACCACTCTTTATACATCCCTGAGACTTTGGGCTGCTCTAGAGAGACTGTACTCCCACCTTTTATTTTGGGTTTGTTTTGGTTTAATTTTTTGTCCTGTTGCTAGTCAAATTTGACTGGAAACATGCACTTGTTTTGACTGTAAGAAGATTTTATATTTCTCCCCATCTCATAGAAATTACTAAAAACAATCCCTTTTCAAACAAAGATGTTCCTCCCCAAATAGACGTTTCTGCACATCTTGGATGTACTGGGAAAAAAAACAAACTCTTAATGCAAGAGAGATTTCTCTTCCCTTGCCATTTATGTGGCTCTCTGCATTCTTCCTGAAGTCTATACCACCAATCTAGAGGCTGTTTTCCAGTAATATACCTTTTAACAACATCTGCAGCAGTAGCACCACTTTCCTACAGAAACTCGATGATTCCCTGCTTGCACATCTTAGAATTGTTACCCTTATTAAATACTGCCTTGCAAAATTACTGTGCATGCCATGGCTTTGACACTGTCTTTGTCTCCCACAAATATTTCCAATTCAGTGCTTTTTAGGAACAGAATTCCATCACAGCAGCCTGACCAATTCAGTGAACTTGTGGATAGAAAAGGTGCAAAACTGATGCAGTTTGATTTGGTTTTTTGGGTTTTGATTGGTTAGGGTTTTGGGTTTTTGTTTTGTTCGGATTTGTTTGGGGGTCTTTTGGTTTTTGCCTGTTTTTATGTTTTGAATTATTTATCTGTTTTCTTTTGCCAGGAGGTGGGAGGGTTGGTTGGTTGGGGAGGGTAGATATAAGAAAATTCCAACTAGTTGTTTTCTTCAACAGAAGCTGACACATCTCACTTGAAACAATGCAAAATGGACCAGCAAGTGACTCTGATCACCAGGCTAAAGAGTTATTCTCTACCATCTTCCTCTCTAAGTGAGCAGATTTTGTTTCTAGAAACAGGGAGAGCTAGGTCAGGAGTTCATTGAACAACTGAACTACTTTTTCCTCCTCTTTGATCATATACCCTCACTACACAGCCTCTGAAGACAATCTGTTTCCCTGGAGGGTGAAAACCCTTCAAAACTCTTTCTCACTTAGTCCACTATTTTTTGTTTGTTTGTTTGTTTTGTTTGTTTTTTCATGCATATAAGCCTACATCTGGGGTCTCTCTTTTGGGGCTGTGAGAAATGAGCTCAAGTTCTCTTTATGCTGGGTCCCTTATGCTGGGTGAGCACCTTCCGCCTGAAGGTAATAAAAAGGCAACAAATAATATAGAGAGTTCAATAATCTCCACAGCATCATCTTGACAAGTCTAATTCTGTTTTGACAGACTTGAGTGACAGCTCTGTCACTGGTGCCAAGAAGATTAAACTGAATGATGGTTCAGATGAGTCAAATTTGTTCGATTTGTTTATAAATATCAAATATAGCAGCTGCCTCTTGAATTTCTACAAGAAGTAAATGTTCTACTTCTCATGAAATTTTAGGCTTGGTCTTTAAAGCTGGGTGCATGTTGCTCAATTAAAAAACAGACAGGCAGCATGAAAAAAGTCATTTGTCCATACTGAGCCGATGTCTAACATAAGTCTGTCACCTGGACTCATGATACACAGTGAAGAGAACAGGCTCCTCCAGGATCTATAGCCCAAATGCCTAAGATTGTTGGTTGGGTAGGCGTTTTTGCTGAAAATTCTGGAGTTCAGAAGCTGCTGCATACAGAAATAAAAGAAAAAATATGACACAGAAAAAAATCCTGCTGAAAATTTACCTTTCAAAGAGACTAAAATCAGAAGACTTTAAAAGTGCTCTGAGTAATCAGAGTGTAGAGAATAATGAAGAGGAGGGAGTTTAAGGCAAGCTAGTATAGCTGAGGCTGAACTTCAGAGACAGATCGCCTACTTAAAGTAGATTACAGCATACAGCATGTTCCAGTGACTTTCTGACATTTCATCTATCTTACTGTATGAGCTGCTTCCAGATCTATCCTTCTAAAACTCCCACTTCTGTCTCTACTTGTCTTTCACTTCCCTCCCCATTTGATGCGTTCAAAGTTCTCCAGAGTGTTTCAGGAGACAAAAACCACCTGAGCAACTGACTGACATACTGTTTATCTGGATTTTAATATCAAAATATAGCAGTTCTTTGCATTAGTTCATTTCTGATCAGATTTTTTTTTTATCTCAGATCCACTTGCATATGCCAAACTTTCCTGGTAACATCCTGAAAATAATATAGATGTTTTATTTTGTTAAAACAGTGAAATGCATTATTACCTCAAAGTCTTATGTCAACTGCTTCTAATAACAACACCACTACATTAAAATATATGAATAGAACTACAGATTTTAGGTGGTACCCATTAACAGCATGGCTCCTCCCTGGAATAAGGACTTCCCTTTATGCCCTAAATATGCTGATATTTATTGATGCTTTTTACTTTAGACTACAGGAAAAGGCAAAAAAGAGATTACATCTGTCTACCAAAATATATATACCTCTGATGGTATGTAGTTTTGTGAGGAAGTAAAGAACAACTCTTGCAACCTCTCTGTCTCACTCTGGACTCAGGTAACATTCTCTGAAATTTGGTGCTTAAGCTGCTGAAACCAGCACAATTGATCACTACTGAATGATCGGCTCCTGTATCTAAAACATGTTAGACTTCTGTTTTGTTCATGGAAAGTAGGATACAAGTCCTATACAAAACCTTTTTTATTTGTTTATAGCCATAACAATCCCCATAATTTTCAGGAAGATTTTCAGCATCCTATTTCCTAGGATATACACTAAACTGCTTCAGTTTTCAGAGTGCATTGATCACAGTTCTGTAGACTTCTTCGCGGCCTCCCTATCTCAGTAGGTTTTAATATATAACATTGTTTCCCACTTCAAAGGCTACTTTTTGGTATAAGGGGCCATTTCCCCAAGGACTGACAATGCTTCTCCAAGACAGTTTAAAAAATACACTCCATACTTTGAAATAGGTTTTTTCATTGTACTTGTGGATATTGGAACTCTAGAGAGGTTCCTCTACTATAATCTGCATACATAGAAGCTGGAAGAGTCCACTGTAAATTTAGGCTTAACTGGAAAAAAAGACAAGAAACTCAGTCTCATCTGGCTTCTGCTGGCAGAAGAGACTTGATAACTACATTTCCACTAAACTCCTTCAGCATCTTCACTCAGATTTTCCCCAGATAGCAAGGCAGCAAGAATGAGCTAAGAGCAGCAATTTTCATCATAAAATGAAACCTGTATAAAAGTAAATATTTATAAAATGCTTATAGCCAATCTTATAACAAAATTCAATATATATATATATTACTTTCTTCCTACAAAGTTTCATCAGGATAGAAGACAGAGGGGTTGTTTTTGTATTTTCTAACTACAAGGCATATCTCATAATTCAATTCTCAAACTGGTCTCTGCCATTCTTAAAACTATAGAATTTTAAACTGCTAAAGCATTTTATTCCTGCTATGAATTCTCACACATGCCTGAGGAATGGGTTAAGAAGTAGGGAGGGAGATTTCTGACTATCAGAGATATGATTAATTGAACAAATGGCACCAATTATGTTATGTCTGTCTTTAATCTAACCTAAAACACATGAAACTTGTATACAGAATTCCCAATACCTGCTTCAGCCAAGAGAACTCTGATATATCTGAAGATTGAAGTTTTCCTTGCTGTAGACAAAATGAATATGCTTGTTTAGACTATAAAGGTGAGAAAGAATGAAAAGATGGACTAGGTTACACATTCCCAGTGCCTGAGAAAAGAAAGCACTGTGCTGCATAACCTGGCAAACAGTTTTCCCTGATAAAAATAGGAATGCTTTTGATGTGTTAGGGTTATTTCTGGGTTTCTTCAATTTATGTGTCTTTAAATCCTTTCCAGAGTTAGTCTATATTGAAATAGCTTCATAAGGAGTTACAAATTTCAAACATTCTTTATATATTATCATCATTATAAGATTAAAACCTGTGTGTGTTATATAGTCAACTATATAGTCAAGATGCTAAGATTTCTGGATAAGATGCTGCCTGGATAACAGAAAAGAATATGAGAAAACTGAGGTTAAAGATCAGATTAATTCTGGGAAGTAGTGTGAAGAACTGAAATGTGTCAACCATGTCTGAGAAAATACAGCAAAAACAAGCCTGGAGAATATTTATGCAGTCTGAAGTCATAGTGCCTCAGTCACATCATATTTTTTCCAAAACATCCAGACACAAGTAACCTAGGGAAACTAAAGACAATTTAGGAAATGCCCCAAGTTGCGAAGAGTTAGACACCAGGAGACTGCCCACAGGAAACACCACTCTTAGAATCATAGAATATCCTGAGTTGGAAGGGACACACTCAAACGTCTTTACAGAAATCCAACTCCTGGTCCTGCACAAAAATTCCAAATGTGCCTGAGAGCATTGTCCAAATGCTTTGTGAACTCTGGCAGGCTTAGTGCTGTGACTTCTTCCCTGGGGAGCCTGTGCCAGTGTTCTACTTCCTATTGCAGAGGGGAAAATGGGCAAGACCAGCCTGATTCTGAAGTGCAAAAATAACCAAATAGAAATACATGCAGGTCACTGGCTTTTGAGGTGGTTTCCCTGCAGCCAGAGTAAGCCATGTCAGGCTGGTTGTTAAAGGCACCCTCAAGTGCTTTCCTAGAAAACAGAACTGGGATCCTGCCAGCTCTTGAACCTGCAAATGGGAACACTCAGATGTTACCTGCTGCTCCCTGTCTGTGGAGCTCATTGTAGAAGGGAAGTCATAAATACCTTTTCAAATTTACAGCATGTGGCAAAAGATGGGACTCTTGAACTGAAATTGTTTGAATAAATATTGTCCTCTGTATCAGGGCTAAGTGGTTATGAATTGCCTGCTAAAAGTGCACTTAGAGCAGACCTGTCACAATCTAACCATGAGCACAGCAAGGGCAAGGGAAAAGTGCTTCCCAACCCTACATTCCTTACAAAATCAGCTTAATCCTGCCCAAGATTCCAGCTCCCACCCTCCTGCCTGCTGCCAGCAGCATCCCTGCTCCTGATCAGAGGGTGGCAGGCACCCTGAGGGACTGCAGCCAGTGAAAGCACGTAGGGGTAAGCTACCCTTCAGAGCATAGGCTTTGGGAGCTCCAGGATCACCAGGAATACATCTAGGCATTGATGCCATGCCCTACAGCTAGGAAAACTATTCAAAACAATCTAAGTAGCAGGCCACTGCACAGTAGCCAACATATTCATTCCATCAAAAACAAATTAGAGTTTTTATGTTTGAGTAGCAGAAATCAACTGAAGCGTGCAAGAGAACTCAAGCTAAATTAGAGGGAAATAATATGTTACTTCAAACAAAATAAATTTCTCAGACTTACAGTAAAACCTGAACTATGCATGCTACAATTGAAGGAAATTTTATTTTCCCTCAAACATTTTCAAAACCAAGACATTTTTTTAAATGACAAAACGTAAAACTTTGTATCATTCGGATTATAAATACAAGTGAAAACAAGAGAAAACAAGTTAAATTTACGAGTGAAAACATATTTCAGTTCAAAGCAATGTATTTGACTACAAGTACTGAACAATTATGTGGAAGATATTATGGTAAAATACACCCAGGGATAGTTAAATAATTCATCCCAATACCTTGCATGATATTAAAAATTTATTTTCTTACCCTATAAAGTATGGTATCTCAAATATAACCACTTAAGTACTTTCTTTACATACCTGTATCACTTATAGAACAAAACAGAATTGTTTTTGCCTTAAAAATTAAGGCCTACATTCTACTACCTAGAACAGTAGATTAGGATTTTTTCCCCATAAATCAAGTGTAACTATTCATGTACACTTAATTTAATAATACATTTAATTTAATTTTCTATGCAGATGTGTAAAAATAAAACACTATGTTTGAATGGACTGCTACCAAGTTCCCTACTGTTTTTCCTGCAGCGTTACAGTTCACACACAAACAGCTTTGACCTATGCACCTTAAGAGCAAAAGCAGCTATAAGCTCTCCTGGCTTCTATTCAAAGTTTTTTAAAAGGAATATTTCTTCTCTTTTCAAAATATTCTTACCTCTTCCTTTGTCTTTTTTGATATGACCCTTAGCCAGTCTCCAATCATGCTGAGGACAGCTGCGAAGTAAGCAAGCCCAACAAGGATCCAGAACCACACCACTGGCTTATAGAAATCTAGGTATTCAATATCTGATCCACCTGAAAAACAATACAGTAAAAATTAATTCACACTTAATAGCTATAGGTGCAAAGACGTTTTTAAATTAATTTTCCTAGGAAAAAGAAATTTAAGTTTCTTACACATTCTGTGTTTTTACCCATGCACAATATATTTTTGAATTTGAACAAATTATATAAATTAGTTAACTCTTAAAAGTAATGTCTGGAGTTTGCAAATTTTAGACAAAGATTGTTAAAAATCCATAATAATTATGGAATAAACACAAAATGATTCAACTTCTGATACACTATCATTTAAGACAGAGGTCACTGAAGATGGCTTGAATGAAATTACTTGCCACCTGCTCCAAAAAATGATTCTGTACCAGAGTTTTAAGTATTGTTCCAAAGAATGCAATGTGTTCATATCCTGAGAAATCTGTTTTTGCAAGAACCTTAAAACATCTCAATACTTATATAAAACCTTTAGCCTCAGTAAAGACAGAGTAGCACCTGCATTAACAAGTGTCCCTGGTGGGTAGGCAAACATTACCATCTCCAATCTGCAGAAGGAAACCAGAGTGCAGGGACTCGAGCTGAACTATCATACCCTTGCCAAAATAAAAGGTGGATAAAAGAAGCCTGCTGAAGGCAAATTTTTTGAATCCCACTGTCATAAGCACTAGTCATTTCTTTTCAGTGTTAAAGTATAAAAAAGTATACATTTCAGAGGTGCCTGTAATAGAGCTTTGAGGTATAATACAGCTATAAGGAACAGATGTCTTAGTTCCACACAAAAATAAGTTATGTTCATCCAGAGCTCTTGACAGCACCAAATTGCTCACATTTCACATCTTGCCATGCAATAAAACAGAAGCCATAAACTTGTAATTCAGCTGTGTTACAACAAATAAAACCAGACTTCTAGTTTGGGCTGCTGCAAGAAGTTTGATGTGTGTATCTGCCAATGATTGAAGAGACTCTACAGCAAAACCTTCTCAGGCACATTAAGTAGCCTGTGCAGGTACATAATACTTTGTTTTATGTATCTGCATCCTACACTGAAGTAAATCAAAGGAAAACTGGCCCCAAAATATCAAGCACGTTGTTACGGTACTGAGATTGACCCTCATAGAGAATAATGATTTTATTTATTATCAGTGAGATTTACATGCAAATAACAAAGAATTTTACTGATGGCTATCTTTGTATGGAACCCCTCCCAGACAGAAATTTTATTTTCATGTCAATTACACCTTTTCATTAAAAAAAAAAAAACAAAAAAAACCCCAAAAAAACCACCATTGAGCTGCAATGGTTTGCTCGGCTATCCAAGAGATGAATCCACATTGTGAAAGCAGATATCCTTTGATGCCTTTGCAGTCCCAAGCAGAGGTAGAAGTCAGGGCTCTGTTTGGAACAGAAGACATCCAGCCACCAAAGGGGCTGAGTTTGTCACAGCACAAGACAAACAAAACACCAAATCATTTGTTAACAACATCCATCTCATGTCAATCTAGTAAAACAGTATTTTAGGGATGATTCCTCCCAAAATTTGTTGTAATTCAAAAAGTGGCTGATGACCTCCATATCTTTGCTATAGTGATAGGCCACTCTTGGTGGTTCATGCTCTTCTTCAGCTGTTCATACAATGCACAAGGAAATTTCATAGAAAGAATCCACATGGTTAATTTTTAATTTTTGGCATATTTCATTTATAAACTTAAACCTTACTCTGCCAGTCTGCAGGAAGCACTTCCTTCACAGTTTATAATTGTTTTATTTACAGCAAAATTAATCACTGGGGCAGGAGTTGAACATATTCATGTTCAACCAAGTTTTCTGTGCTGTCTGGCCAGGAGATGGCTCCATCTAACCATGCCCAAAGAAGCTCAACTCTCCTGAAGCTGAAGGGACAACAGGTATCCAAAGAAATACTCTAAGATAAGACTTCAAAGCTAGAACCTTTATTAGCTGTTGAGCTTCTGAATTTCAAGGACTCTTTGGATGATTTTGCAATTTAATCAAATCTCAAGGGAGAGAGACATACCTGAGAGTGTTTGTCCTGACATAACTATCTCTTGTGATGCTCAAGCTGCCATAATGAAGCTACCTGGGAATGTCATTAAACAGGATTTCATAGAGAAATGTGATCACAACTCAACTGTACTGAATATAAACTACAAAAATTCACTAACAACTGAATTCACTGAAATGGGAATGAATGCATTTGGGTGTGAGTACGCATACCTAAATGTATTTGAACTGAAATATATGAGATCATCTAATGATTTTATGGGCAACACTGCAAAAAGCATATCAATGTGATACACTATCAAGTTTCGTTTTCAAAGCAAATTGGATAATGCAGCCCTCTAAGAAGCAAAATGCTGAGAAGGCAGAAGATGAAGTTTGTTGCTTGTTTGGCAAATCCAGTTTTGTGGGCTGAGGGACAAAGCTTTTCCCAGCTTTCTTTAGCCTCTACCCAAAATAGGTTAAAACCACAATGAAGAAGAAATCTAGCAGTCTCACTGCTATAACCTGTTACCATGAGCAGCCACAGTTTATTGCCAAGATGTTTTCTGGTAAAGATTTGATCTAAAGTTGCTTGAAGACTCTTAGAAATCAAAGTTTTCCCATCCATCGGCATCACAGGCTATTGTATTGCTGCTGCCATCATTCTTACATCTGCCAAATACATTTTATTTGGGATTTTCAACACTTTGGAAAACATAAGTTGTTCTATGGCCCAAACATATTCCTTATTAAGGTCAATAACTCTGTTTCAGTAAAGAAAGGCATTAGTGAATATCTCGGGCATGCTTTAGAACAGATCCTGGTTCTCAGGTAAGAGATCAGAGTTACAAATATATTTTTTTTTACTTAATTATTTATGTAAAACAAGCTCCTTTGAAAGTAAATAATTGTCTTCATTGTTACCCCTCTTTTTTCTCATTCTTTCTAAAGTAACTGGCTCAAAATAGAAATATGTAATTATTTCTATAAAGTTGGTTGGCTTTGCATTTTTACTTCAAAATTAGAAGGAGAGAATAGAAAGTGCTGTCAACATCGAGTATCTTAATTCCATACCAGCAAAAATTTCTGGGTTATTCAAAAGTTGGCACTGCAAACAAGGAAATGCCTATAATTTTTCATCAGCAGTAAAAATTACTCTGGATATAGAAAAATTATATAATCCAGTTTTAATTGCAGAATAACAAGTAGCTGTCCACCATTCCTGTTGTGACAAACCTAACACGTTTAATCTAGAAATGCAATTCATCCCACTCCAAAGAAATATGGAGTTCAGCCCTGCAGCTTGAAAGCAATTACCTCTGGGGACTGCAAGAAAAGGGGGGACAGAGAAAGAGTAGCTGATGTGGCAACATGGAAATGCAGAATGCTGGGGTCAAGATAGCATTGCACTGTCAGAGATGGAATGTAAGTAGGCCAGAGAAGCTACTTGATGCCACTCCGTGAAAAATGGAGAGCTACTTCAGAAAACAAAGCACAGATCTAAAACAAACCTCACAGGCTGTCCTGCACAGACATCCAACAAGCCAGTGCTCCATCTTCAGCTTAAAGCACAGCTTGCAGCAGAGCCCCTATTACAGACACTGAGTCCTGAGGGGGCAAAGAGCTCTTCCAAATATCAAAAAAGGTCTCAGAGTCTGTGGGAGGGCACAGAGCTCTCCTCCAGGATGCTGGACACGCCTCTGGCTCAGCACGACAGCGATTTCATTCTGCTGGTGCGTGGTATCACACAGTGACAGCAGATCAACTGGGCTGCCATGACCACCAGTCAAGTGCCCCAGTTGGGTGACACTAAATGAGACTAAAATATCTCATTTCTCTACAAACTGGGTCTCAGGCCAAGCAACAGAGTGCAGAGCCAGGTATGTGTATCACAGCGGTGATACGTCAGCATTGATAACAGAATGAAATAGTGAAAAAGCATTAAATTAAAAAGCAGGGTTTAAACATGGAAAGTAAACCAACCCCAAAAAACTCCCACAAAAGTAACAAGAATTAGAATACATTTTTAAAGTGACACTTTCAGAATTCTGTGATCCAGTTTAGTCACAAACATCATCATTATGCCCCACTGTGAAAGAGACTATTGATATGTTATTTCTATTATTGCCTTCTACTTAATTTAGTCAAGTTTTGTGTCACCTTATTTAGGTTTGAAACCTGCTAGAGTAATGCCATTAGAAATATTTGAATATACTTTCCAAACTGCACTGCAAATTAAAGAATTTATCTGTACATGTGAACAATATATTTTCAAATAGACAGATACATTCATGTGCCTCAGTGCTCACCTTAGTACCCAGAAATATATTTCATTGTACTGAGATCATGATACATTCAACATGAGAAGATTTATTTTTCATAAGATATTAATAGTTTTGGTTGGGTTTTTGTCTGTCATGTTAAAGTCAATGTTTTCCCTTGAAAACAAGAAAATGGATGTTTGACTATGTTCTGATATTTATAAGGCAGTGCAAGCTGTAGCACAGTTTTTCTTTTTTTTTTTTTTTTTTTTTGCAAAAAGCTACAATAATCTTTCTTCAAATTAAAAAAAAAAATTCTCTCTATCCAAAAAAAGTAAAACCATTCCAAAATTTGGAAAGATCAAATAATTTCATAAGATGGAGAAGCAGTCAATTTTTTTTGGAATACTGTTGATATATTTTCTTGGACATGAATTACAAGGGCTTTTCATCTTTTCCTTCCTTGCATCCACCAGGAGTGATCAGTCTATTATGTTTTCCTTAAGGCTTCTCTTGCTGATGGAAACCCTGACTTTAATTTCCACAGGCTTCAAATAACAACTTTGTCTCTGACTAGCAAAGGGAACATTTCTTACTTCTGGTTGCTGTGAATAGAGTACATGGCCTGCAGGACAAAAGAGAAAGTTCTAAAAAAAATCCTGGAGAACTAAAAGAATTTCTAATATGACTGTCTGTACTATAGTCAAAGATACCATTCCTGAATCTCATGTTCAGCTATGGGCTCTCTTTAGGTACAGTATTGAGTAACACTCTGTTCTTTACCTCCTGAAAGTTCTTCAGGGCTTCTTTACAGCTGTTACTTTCAGTGGCAGCAGAAAGCAGCAAGTTTCATGCTAATGAAAAATTATGAGTATTTCAGAAACTTTCCCCACACACCAACACATAACACAACCATAGGATTATGTGGGGCTTGTAAAATTACAGTTTTTTTCTCTGAGATGGCAGTTGCCATAAAAAGAGATCTGAAAGTTTTCAAATACAGCAGAATTTGAGGGTTTTGAGGGAACTTTATGGGTCAAAACTGACACACATATATGGATTATCATGTGGACCTCCAGAGTGCTAAAAGAATTATCAATTTTACTTTTACTGCAGGAAGTACACTCTAATGTAATTGCAAGTCAGAGCATCATTGCCCACCATTATGCTTTAAGTTTGACTATAATGCTAAGTGGAAGAAGGCAATTTTCACTTTAAGTGTTATTTAAGGAAAGAAGCCAGAAAAATTAGTAAATTAATGCCAATGTGAGGAGTTTTTTGAAATGTGTTGCATCTAGGCACCAAACAGACTGAAGCATCATTCTGTCTGCTGGTTTTTGCCTCACCATGGCAAGCCAGAACCAAGACTAGCATGTTCTAGAACCACAATATGATCACCTCTTTTACAGTCTTATACAGAATTACAGGTCTCAACTCTTCATGTTTCTCCCTTGTTTGTGACACCCAGCTTTCCTAAACTTCAAGGAGAGTTCTCCAGATGAAGCCTACCACAAAAATATCAGTGGTCCTCAGTGTCCACTCTGCAGTTACCTACCTAAAAGAGAAATAAGAAATCCAAAAAATCATGAAGAAAAGGTCCTAATTTGTTGGGGTGCAAAAAATTCTGCATAGTTCCTCAAAAATAATAAGGAAGCCTGGCTCTTAGAACAAATTCTATCAGCTCCATTGAGACTTGCAATGTCAGTTTCCTTCAAATAATTTTGTACCTACATACACACCACTGACTGAAAACTTCCACAATACAAAGCTCAATCAATTAATACCTTACCTATTTTTCAAATTTTTTATTTAACCAGTCAACTATGTACTTCAAAGAAAACAAATGAACATTTTTAAAAAATCCTTCAAGTCACAGGCCAAAACTAGAGTATTTTAGTTCACCCAAAGATGATGATATCAACTTCAGCCCTGTGAGAATATAGTCCCATGGGAATGTTAACCTCCCAGTTACGATGGAGACAGTCATTTAACCCTGCTCTCTTGAGCATTGTCTCTGCAAGTACAAACCCCACTGCCCCTCTAAGTCAATAACATTGCAGTTCAAATACAAGTCTTATGCGCATTGCTCAAAGAATCTAGAAAACATTTCTGATGCTTTGACATAATGGACTTACAGTAGGATTTTAAATTAAATAATGAGCATCTTTCAAGTGAACCATAAAAGGCCATCAGCTATAGAACAATATAATTCAAGGACATTCTGTAGAAAGAGAAAGTGTTTCCTGGTAGAATTTAAAAGCAGACAATGTAGGGAAAAAATCATGATATCAAATGGTCTACAAATAGCAAAGTCTATGGAAATTTATAATGGGAGTAATGATGAATGTACTCAGTGTTCTAGTTAGAGTCAAGTGGGCCATTTCACAAAATGCTTTACAGTAAATATAACCAGGCCTTTATACACTATCATTTTTATTCCGTGTCATACACGTACCCTTCAGGAATGAAATTCTAAAGCACCCAGATTCTTGACTTAGAAACAGCATAAATTTTTTATTTTATGTTCGTTGTTATCTGACCAGAATCACAAATTCTGAAGACAAAATGAAAATAAGAAAAAGAATACAGGAAAGAAAATGGAAAGGCAGAAGTCAAGACACATACAAAGATATTTGGAAACATCACAAATAACTATGTAAAAGTAAAATGAAATTTGATTTGCTATTTTACAGCTCAGTTCTATAATTTACAGGAATCTTTGGCAAGTTTGCAAGCAGTTTAAAAATTAAGGCTGCCCTAGTAGCTTAGTATCTTCAACAACTAAATTAACCCCCATTTTACCCACATAATTGACAAATATGTCAAGCAGTTCCAACACTTGAGAGGTCCTTGTTGGACCTCACCAACCTGAAAAACTTCTGCCAGTGACAAGACCCTTTACTGCCATCAAGGCAAAACTTCAGGCACATCTACAAGAGGAGTTACCCAACCTGAGAACCTCAGCTTGGCACACTTGGACTCACACAACAGCCATGGGCACAGACAAGGCACAGAAGGAGCCCAGAGCATGTGAGTGTCTACTAAAAACAATTCCCTCCAGAAGAGCCTCTCACTGAGATGTACCAGCACAAAGGGCTTTGTCAGCCACCTCTGCCTTGCACAGAGTTCAGAGGTGGGAGAGGCATTTCATCAGGGGGATGATGGTTCTGTACCAGCAGAAGCATCAGATCAGGCCAAGGAAAACAAATCTCAGGTTTGGAGCACAAAGCTCTGAGTTCCTCATCCTCACCTCTATACATCACTGATTCAGATCAATGTGCTTTCTCAGCACAGACAGCATATACTTACTCAAATTAAGAAGTGAACTAACACCCCTGACATCTTTACAAGAAAAAAGTTGACACAGAGAACTGGCCCAGACCTTTTTTTTTTTTTAGCTCAGTATATCAAAATTATTTACAACTAATTCAGCTTAATGGAACCATAAAAATTGGACACGTTATCTCAAGTTGTGCTAAAACTTCTCCTGACATTGCAAAAAGCACATGGGCAAATGTCTACTGACAAAGAGTCACAGAATAAGATGCAGCAGATCCTACAGAATACAGACATTTCAATGGCAGAAAGAGAGCTCTGGAATACTTTCAAAGTAAGGGACGCACACAAAATTTATATCACTTCACAGGGTGAGGCTGAAAAGAGGTATTCAGAATAAAATGATCTATTAGTGCTTACACTATGTGACCTGTAAGAAACATAAAACAAAACCCTTACCTAAATGATACTCTACTTTTTTTTTAATAGGATAGGAAGAGAAAAAAACAGTAGGCAGAGAAATGCTCCATGAATTTCACTGTCCCACCTCCTGTCTCTGCACTGTCACCTCAACCAAAACGAGGACAGCCCCATCACATAAATGATGGAGGATAAAACTGGGAGAGAGGCACCACACAAGAGAAATACATCTGTCCCAAAATTAAGGAAAAAAAAAAGCAGAATAAATATCCCTGTGCAAAACATTATAAGAAAGAGTCATGAAAAAGTGCTTACCTGCAACATAGTCACCAAATCCAATGGTAGTTAAAGTGATAACCACAAAGTAAATTGCATCTAATGTGTTCCAGCCTTCTATGTGCTTGAATATAACTGCAGGAAGAGCAACAAACAGCACGCAGCCAAACAGTATGAATATTATTGTTGAAATGATGCGAATCTTTGTCTGACTCACATTCCATTTCTGGAGAGGGAAGGGGAAAGAGAGGAAACCCATTGTTAATAAAAATGCACCAGTGCACATCAGCACCCATCACCCCACAGTGTGCACTACATAGCTCTAGAGGACACTGCATTACAATTCTCTAACAAACGGGAAAATTCAAGAAGGATTTTATTCTGAAAAGGGTTTCAAAGCAAGCATGACTATCCTAGGAAACATTTGCCAGCAGTAAATGCAGAGCAGAGCTGGACTCTTTATGGGTGAGCAGGATGTATAGCATTCAGTAATGCTAACAGCTGATGATGCAAAAGTTTTGAGGGCTGTCTAGATATTTGAGTGAGTTACAAGTAGTGCATGCACCTGCAATTTCTCTTATTTCATAGATCCACAATTAACCAACTAAATAAGGTGAATTTTAATCCTACAGTTATCTGCAATCAAATAATCAGCTAAATCGAATCCTGCTGGAATTTTCAACAGAGCTGGAAGGGATGTAAGAGAACCAAACCTGCCCAAGGACAAAACAAATGCACCTAAGCCACTGCAAATACATGACTGGCCAGGCAACGTTTGTTCATGCTCTTGTCATCTGATAATTTTCCTAATGCTTCACCTACATCTCAACTCCTTCTGTTTAAGTGTACTGTTTATGGTCTTATCCAAGACAAATACTGAAACTGTTAATTTTCTATTTCCAGCAAATTTTCACAGGTTCTCTCTTTCATGTTACATGTTCTTTAAACCAAATAAATTTATTTCCTCTTCTTCCCCTTCCTATTTTTCTTGCAATCCCTTGGCACTAGCAAACTAGCCCATGTTACAGTAAGTGTTGTACTCAAAGGTAGATATGAAAAAATAGCACAAAATGAGTCTCTTATGCTTTGCCTATTTTCCATGGCAGTATAACATTAATCCACATTAACAGGTTAACTTCTAGAGTCCACAGAACATTTCCATAGAATTGCACCTAGACAGCTGTTTCCTGACATGTAGCTACATATTTTATTATTCCTTCACATATTACTTTGAATTTGTCCTGCTTAAATTTAATCCTAGTCAGACTGCTTTTCAAAAATTTTAAGATCATTTTGATCCTCCAAGTTTTAGTTGTCTCCCCAGTTTGAAACCATCTGCAGATTTAATGAACCATGTCATTTAGCTGTTGCGTATGCTATTAACATTTTTTCCTAAACTGCACTAAAGCTAGAACAGACCCCTGCAAAATTCCATTTTGCATGCCCAGCCAATTTGACATTTGCCATCCATCTAATGCATGTCGGTTCTACCTAAAAGAGGGGATTGTACAAGAAACTTCCACATAAATCAAGTAAATATGAAATCATGTTGTTCACAATGGTTGTTTTCTTGTTTTTAAGTTTCACTGGGAACTGTGTTTACAGTCAGCATGACCAAGGTCATGCTTTTGTAACCCAAATCATAGTAATAGCTTGTGTTATGGCAACATAAAAATACCTGCTCTGGCCATCAGCATCTCCCAGTTCTTTAGGCAAGCTAATAAAGAGAATTAGAGAGTGTTCCAGACTGCAACATCTAGATCAGTGTTTTCACTCAGATATTGTCAAAAGAGGGGATGATACTGCTTTTTATCTTGGGGCATTCTTCTTGTAGTGATACATCCAGTATGAAAAAAAAAGGAAAATTATTTTCTCTACGAGCAAATGAGAGACACAAATTGATCTCAGAACTTCTATACCTTTAAGAAAAAAAAAGCAGCTATGAAAACCAAGAAATTATAAAATGCTCTTATGGAATGTTCTTGCCTTTTTCAGGCAAATCTCAATGGAAATCTATGTTATTCACCAGTACATTGTCTGGACATGAACTAATGCTTCAAAGCCAAAAATGCATGTCTTTTCTTAAAAAGCTTTCAAGCTTGTGTTTGCCTGTTGTTTAAGACTACTTAGCACAGGCCCAGTTTGCTTTGCATCAAAAACAAAGCCATGTCAGACCTTTTCTATAAAGAAAAGGTGTCCTGAATACAGAGGCAGGGCTTAATGTGTAAAACCAGTCCTAACCCTTGCAGTGCAGATGCAAACAGCAACAAAGTTGGTTACTAAGCATTCATTGCTTCAAAAATCTCAGTGAATATATTTCTTATCACAACCTATATAGAAACCTGTAAAGGTAAGCATCACAGCAAGCTTATGAGTAACAAGGACAGAGCAAAACCAAAATTCTTTGGGTCTTATTCCTCTTCCCAACCATAACCATGGTAGGGAATGTGTCTTCACCCAGTTCTGAGAGGTGTTCATTAGCAAGTTCAGACTGTGCCAAGTCCTTCCTACCTTTCCTGTACATCTGATTGCAACAATGAGCTATAGCTGTTTTTCAGACTTTTCATTTATCTTGTGAGATTCATAACAAGCAGCAAAACAACCAAACGAGGCAGTCAGCATACTCACAACAAAGGTATCTTCTACTTTGGCAATTCCTTTTCCAAAGATTGTCCCTAGTTGATCTCCAACACCAGCCAACAGAAAACCAAACAGAGGAATTCCCAATAAGGCATAGATGATACAGAATATCTTTCCACCTTGTGTGCGTGGGGAGATGTTTCCAAAGCCTAAATTACAAACAACTTGAGATGTTTAATAGGTTACACATAATACATTATAAGTTTTAAAAGAACTGTGAGAACAGAACAGTTAAAAACAGGCTAACCAGGTTAACTATATGACACAGCAAACATTGTGAGAAATTAAATTAAAATGTAGGTCATATAACCCCCTTTGAGCTACTCTCTTATCATCTACTACATGTAGTTATTAGCAATTGGTTGATCTATGCCTTAGCCTGACAGTGTTTTACTGTGCATTTAACAGGCTGCAGCACCTGTAAATTACACAGGTGTAAACACAACACAGCACCTGTAAATGACACAATTTTCCTTTACATGAGCCAAATTTCAATGTGAACCATTGAAAAACCCAGCCACTTGGATGACCAAAACAGGGATTTCTACCTTAAATGGGTCTGCTTAGATTCTTCATTATTAAAGGCTTTGAGTGCTTCAAACAAAGCTTGGAGATACAGTTCATGGCTCTGTGCATTTGAAAGTGGAAATCATTTTGTCTTCACAGGCTTGGGTAAAGAGCACCCAAAGTTTGTGTGATGGCTCAACTGCAGCTGGTCCATTCAGAAGAGAGGAAGTGAAATACAAAGCGCACAGGGCCCAGCACCTGTGGAATGCCCTCAGTACATCTCCCAGGACCAGTCATTAATGATTTGGACAAGGCCACAAATGCAGAACCCTACAGACAAGTTTCATGAGCTTAACTCCTGAGTTTGAATTAAAACATTTTTCTCCTCCAAAGGATCAGTCATGTTTTGAGGGAACGGTAGCAGTAACACCCCAGAATTTCTGACACTATTTCACTTTTTAGCAGAACAACATGCCCTTCAAAGGAGGCAAGAGGGAAAACTTGTCATAAAAAGGTCTATCTTTAGAAATTAGACAAAAGCTTCTTTTAACATTACCTTCTTCATAGAAAAATAACTTTCAAATAAAAAGCAAAGTGGTTTGGCATATAGTTGAGAAATTTGTCTTAGTGTCTTAAATTTTTCATAAGAAAAACATCATATGCACACAAATCTCCCAAAGAAAATCCATTTTTCTGGAAACAATCCAACAAATTTTATTTTTAAAGTAGCTTAACATTTTTTTCACAACCTGACAAAATTCCTACAATATAGAGCACATTTAATGAATGTCTCAGCTATTTATCAGCATTTGTATTTAAACATTCTGAGCATGATGGTTTAACATGTAGATTTTCTTTATGAAACCTATTATCCGAATTTCTGGTTCTGCTCTCATGTAGGTAAGCTACACCAAAGCTCTGTGGCTAAAATTACTTTTTCATTTCAGAACACACAAGACAAAGCTGTCCCTTACTTAACTTGGAATGGATTGCTCAGAGAAGCTGCGGATGCTCCATCCCTGGAAGTGTTCAAGGCCAGCTTGGATGTGCTCTAGTATAAGTTGTCCCTGTCCATGGCAGGGAAGTAAGAACTGGATGATCTTTAAGATCCCTTCCAAGACAGGACATTCTATTATTCATTAAAATAAAAATAAATCACACTGGGAATATATTTTATGCCTGATAATAGATAATTCTCTCTGAATTTCTCTCTCTCAGTTTTCAGAGCAGACTTCTGTAAACAATAAATGCAATATTGATAGAATTCAGTATGAGAAAAGAAAGTTGATATTTAAATTTTCCCTAAATCTTGACTTATAAGCATTGTCAAACAAACAAACAAAAAAAATCACAGGAAATATCAATTACAGGTTGCAGAGTCATTTAATTTTGTAAATGTTCCCTGCACTAGTATATGAAAGAAAGCCTGATTCAGAAAACTGGGCAAGAGTCACAGCAACTTTACACCAACCCAAAATGCTTCCCTAAACCAGACTCAGGGCTAAAATTATAATTCAGGAAATTTCAGCTCCGCTGAGTTTACTCTGTCTCTTTGTGCACCAAGGAGTAAAGTTTTAAAATAAAATTAGCTCATCACCAATCAAAAACGGACAAACAGATCCAAGCTACTCTGTTTTCATAAACATGCCTGTTTATGCATCAACAGAAGCTTGAATTGTTCCAGGTTATAATTCCTGGGAGGTCTTAATGCAATTCAGAATCAGGGGCCTGGATACACCAGATTTAGAAAACTCATGCTAGGGGATTTGGCAGTCACTTTTTATTTACTTCTCTACAAAAGAAATGTCTCACAATGGTGACAAAACACCAGCCCAGTGGAGCACATGCCAAGCAGGCAGTTTTGCTTGGATGGCCCCATAAAACAAACAGGCACTCTCTGTGAGCATCCCAGAGCTCTTACAGAGGCTGCTGCTCTGCAGTGTGCTTCTCATCTGCTGCTAATTGGTATGAGGACACCAAGTTCACACTCAGTTCTGGGTGTTCTCCCAAAATCAGACTTATGTCTTCCTTAAAGGAAGGACAGTAGTTCACTTTTACCCTCAAATTCTTGTTTTTCATCCTAAAAACTGGCAAATGCTTTCCTTCCATAAACACAGAAAAGGTATTGTGTGATAATTGTATTATTAAATCACACATTACTGGATAAAATAACACTCCACCAGGTAGCAGTTTATTTCTGTCCGAATGCTCACTGAGCATAACACAAACCATGGGTAGGGTACATATTTAGTGACCTGATCTACCAAGGGGTTTCCATCACACATTAATCACATTTCCTACTGTGTCATGTTTTATAACAGTCTGCTGCTGTACACCACAGCCTACTTTGAGAGTTACACAAGTTGTCCTTAAATCCTTCTCTCATCTTCTCCAGTGAAAACCTAATCCATTATTTATACAACGGGAGAGAAAACATATTTATATTTCATATGGTTGATGTAATTCCCAAGAGGTTTGTGTCAGAAAAGAATTCTTTCTTTCTTTAAATAATTATAATAAAGACAAAAAAGAAGAATTCTGTTGCTAGGTAAAAACCAAGGAAACCTTAATTCTGGGCACTATGCTGGGAGAAGAGAACATGGTCATAGGAATTCCACAGCATATTCCTGTGTACCACAGAGCTCCTGCATGTGGAGGGCAGGAATATCTGCAGTATATGCAGGAATATACTGCCAGTGCAGTAGCTCCCTGGCATATTTTCACTTCAGAGTTCCCCTTTCCACTCAAGAGGCAGCATAAAGTCTGGCTAGGACTGCCTTGCTCACAGAGAAACCCGAAACAGGGGAATCAGCCACATGGCAGCACTGTCTGCTGCCCTTTCCCTGCCTCAGAGCTCCTTGCTTGGATGGGATGGGGACAGCTAAGCAAGCCTCAGTGCCTTGCTTAGCCTTCACATTTTCAGTCCTGTGCAGCTCATCCCTTCCCCTGTTTCCGAGGGGGGAAATTCCTAGAACTGATCCATTACCCACTTCAACGCAATGTACTTGGGTTTGATTGTGGAAATTAACAAGTTACTTGATTTAAACTTCTAAACTCATTGGAAGTCTTCTCTCAAAGCTTTTAATCAATGCTATCTGCCATGAACAGTACAGAGTACAAAATTTAACTTGCCAAATGAGATCTGTTTCATCCAAAATACTGTCAGTATCCTTTTCAGACTGTCCTTCCCTAATGCAGCCTCCCCACTTCACTTTCATAATCAGAAGGATGATTTGCCTCCTAATTCCACCAAATCCCTTTCATATTCTGCTAAATACTTAGTATGCTTTTAATGAACAAAGGACTTGTCTCTGACAAGCAGCTGTGGACAAGAAATGCATTTTACAAGGAGCTTCCAGTAACCCTTGAGTGAATTCTGATTCTTTGATTCCGTGTGAATTAAGAATAAAAGCCCATTGTAAGTAGATTGTAACTAATTGCTCCACTCAAAAAAGTAGCATATTCCAGGGTTTCAGCTCCAAACTCCTAGGACTCTGAGATTCAAATCAGGTTCTAAGGCAATCTTTATCCCTTTGGTCAGCTACAGATGTGGAATCAGGGGTATGCAAAATAAGAAGGCTAAAAAAATCCTAAACAACAAAAAATTTAATACGATTCTTTACTTTCATACAGTCTTTTTTGACATATTTCTGGGAGAATGAAAACTTCTGTAACTTTCCCATGAGAAACAGATTCACTGATAAGCAGATATAAATAACTTTAATAACTATATATTACTAGATTATATTGCAAATATCAAAAGGTTGAAATGCCATAAATTCTCATAAAATTGACACGACACTTTTGTTTATATGGTAAGCATCTTTGTATTCAAACCTTCATAAAAAGGAAGACTGAAAACTAATATTTTTTTCTCTTTTAACTAGAGAGAGATTTTTTTGCTTTCTAGTTAACCAGTATATTTAGAAAACTCTTGTGGATACACATTTTCAAAGTGGAGTTGGAAATATAAAGACTCCAAATGAGCATGTTTTATACATAAAATTCCTAGACAAAGCAGGGCATCTACTGAAACTATCTAGCTGCAATATTGTATTTCTCATGTGAAAGATTATAGGTGCTTTTGATAATTCTAAGACTAGATTTTACTTGCTAAATTGGAAGAGAGTGCTACCACCTATGATACATTTATTTCAAGTACCTCAGATGGGATTAAAAATTCTGGGGAAGTTCTGAAAAAATTTCTTTCTATACAAAGAAATGTAAATTCAAATACAAATAAATGCTTTCTCCATGTTTATGACAAACCTCAGATTAAACAAAGCATCACTCATGAGGCATCAAAAATAAATAAAGCTAGAATTATCCCAAGTTAATGCTGTATATTTGAGGTATGAGAAACTACTCTCAGCAGTAGGTTTGGCTATGCGGTTCATTGATGGGACAGCTCAATACTGAGGGATAAATGATTCGGTGAACAGGCACACCCTTAATTACACAAAATTGGATTACAGAAAGTTGACACTGAGATTTCATAGAGTCAGAGAAAAGGCAGAGCTCCTGGCTGCTGACTCCCAGGAGGATGGAGTCACAGGAAGCAGCTGCCATGGCCTTGGCCTCAGCCACCCAACTCTGAGCACCACTGACAGTGGTGTTTCCATGGGTTCACATCCACCCTGACCACCCTGCTCAGTAACAGTGATTGCCCTTTTCAAAGGGCACACGTGGGTTTTGATACTGAATGTCAATTGATTTTAAGAAATCAAAATATGCTTTTCGCAGGTCCTCAGGAGCTACCTCATAAAGTCTTTATAAAAGGTACCTCACTGAATTTCTAGGAGATAAAATGTTTTTTTCCCTTTGGATCAACACTTGGACTCAGGAGATTAGTATTAAATACATCCCTGCCCAACAGTGCCAAAGCAGAGATTATGTACTTAATCACAGATGAATAAGATACTCCTTTTAGCATAAAAAATGGTCTAGACATTATCATTAAACAAAAAGGCAATTTTTTTATCCATACTGACTATGGGGAAATCTCTGTGTGCACTGTAGAAATAGCAAAACTTCCATGTTTTTGCTCATTGTGTGGAAAAAATAATCCACATTTTAACACTGATCCCTTTTCCTTTCCTTTTCTTGACTCATTCCTACACTTCCAGTTCAAAATACTTGTGTATGCCTGTGTTATCTATTTGCATATTTACAGCCACATGTTCCATGAGGTTTTATGGCTTTGGATAGTACAAGGGCTTTTCCAGTTCTCCAGGTGGCTTCCCTCCCAGCATCACAGTGTAGGTAGAAAATTCCTATTCCCCTTTTTACAGGTAGATTATTGAAGCACAGAAGGAAGGAAAGTCCAAAATTCTCTGTATCAATTAGGTCCATAACTCACACCAAACCAATGGCTGAGCACTGTGCATTACACTGACCCTTAATTAGTGAAAGTTTATCATATGAAGCCCTCAAAGACCCTGAGGCTTGCTGAAGATAGATACACAGATATAGGTGTTGCCAATATCTAAAAATTCTGGACTCCCCTCCTGTCAGGGCCAACACATGTGCCTGAAAATACATTCCTGAACATACAGCAAGAGAATCTGAAGGCTGAACAGGTACAAGGACAACTTTAAAATCTGAACCCAGATTGAATTGAACACAATTTTGCTTTGAAAGTACAACATTTCTGTGCTATATATACACATGAATTCTTTCACCCATGCACGTACTATGTGTTACAGCCCTCACAAGCTGCTGCCTGTGGATCCCATCAAGAGTATGCAGATGGTGCTCCTCCTCCAAGTTAATTCATCGATTGCATGTACAGAAAATAATTTAACTTTTAAATTTAAGAAATTCCTGCATGAATCCTCCTGATGGAAGAACCCTGTTCAATAACAGAGATGAAGTTCTCTCTATTTGAGGACATGGTCTGCTAAGAAACCCAAAATCTTTGCTTTACAGAAGTTTGGCATAATTTCTTCATAGAATTGTTTAGGGTGGGAAAGACCTTTAAAGGCTGAGTCCAACCATTAACCTAACACTGCCAAGCCCACCATTAAACCATGTCCCTAGGTGCCACTTCTACACATCATTTATATGCCTCCAGGGGTGGTGACTCAACCACTTCACTCACCCACTCCAGCTTCTAGAATCCAATTCTCATAGTTTTAGTCAGTGATTTGGGAACCATGTCACAAATTGCTGCTGTTTATTGAGCGTTTGGTATTCTCTGGATCCCAAACTACAAGATTCTGATTTTTAGTGCTAACCCATAATTCTATGCCACAAAACTGTAAATAGATTATTTAGAGGGTTATGATGTTCTGTCTCAAAAATAAAATGCATTAAAATTACTGATTTTTAATCTGTCGGAAAAAAAAAAAAAAGACATTACCAATACTTCTCTTATAACGAGGAATAACAACAGGAAAGCCTAGACTGACATTAATAAAGTGTGCAATATTCAAGAACTGACAAGACAGAGGTTGATCTCCTTTCATGGTTTCTTTTCATCTGTGTTCTGTGGGAGCACTAATCAAATCAATAAAACTTCTTGTAAAAGAGCAGGCTATAAATATTCATAGAAAGTAAGTTTCCTTCAAGTCACAGTGCTGTACTGGAGAGGTGAAGGAGTGTTCCAAGAAAGGTCTCTGTATGGATATGGCAGTATTCAATAGCTCACATTGAGTTGCTAAGGCAATTTCTAAAGGAACTGGGTAATGATTGTTAAAATAGTCTTAGAAGATTAAACATCAACTCCTCCCAGCACAGATTCTGCATTTCATTCACATGTCACTTTGCCCAGTAAAGAATATCTACATCTCATCGGTAGTAGAACTTCTGTGCTTTTTTCAATTATTCCCTTTTTGTTGTTGTTGCTGTTATTGCTTGCATTATTTTTACCTCTAATTCTGATTCTAACAAAATTGAATCAGCTCCAAAAACCAGAAACTGCCACTTGCTTATTTCCTCTAAGTGAGATTGCTTCATGTGAGCAAGATGCCAGGCTAACACAGCTAGCAAAAATATGATGCACTTTGAAGTGAAATATTTATAGTCCACTATTTCATGAAACTTTTACTAGCCACATATTCTTATCAAGTGTAAGCACATATCAAATATGACAAAGCAACATTCATTCTCCAAAAACTTCATTAGCAATATACTGATGTGTAGATGAAATTCATTGTTTCAGGTGATCCACA
The DNA here is from genome assembly GCF_048771995.1 of Taeniopygia guttata. Taxonomy (NCBI): domain Eukaryota; kingdom Metazoa; phylum Chordata; class Aves; order Passeriformes; family Estrildidae; genus Taeniopygia; species Taeniopygia guttata. The sequence goes on along the minus strand of NC_133027.1, from coordinate 104,312,320 downwards.
GAAAGAAAAATGGTGAATTTTACATGCAGTGACAAAAACAGCCTGATGCTACAACTTTAATAGAAATCTGAAATAACTTTTTTTCCAGAGTTTGATAGCTTTCTTACAATCCTTTTGCTCTGTAGAATCAATTGAAGAAACAACTTTGCATTTTTGTTTACAAATAAATTCAATTCTCAGTGAGTGCTGGGTACAAGTCTCTTGCTGGCCTCTCCATCCTAGGGGCAAAGCAATCCATATGCTTTCCTGCAGAACAGAAAACTACCCTGCCTGTACATGTTTGTCTTCCCTACAAAAAATAAAATGTGGTAGAAGTGCTCACAAATCAAGCTATGCCAGACTTAGAGCAACAAATTGTAAACACACCTTGGTGTCAAAGAAGTCACAGATTTAAAACAAGAACTGCAAGTCCCACAATCCTGGGACTTGGATCAGACCATGACAAGCTGATACAAGTGGTCAAAATTACTGCAGGGACCCTGACCTGTTAGGTAAGCTACAATCCTCTTTCTGGTTTTAAACTTTTTGTTCCACACACCCTGTTTCACTTCAAGAGGCCTTTTCCCAGGTCAGAGATCAAAAATGCAATTATTTTGCCTCATCAGTTTTTACTTCCTGTATCTATTCTCCTTTGTAAGCTACATATATATAGCTATGTATCCATTGAAAAAATCCTGGCAAAAACAGCAATCCAGGGGAGATGGGCAGCAACAATAGAAATCCCTATACCAGGATACAAAAATCCCTGATTTGCACATATTTAAATACAGACTTGCTTAATATTTTAAGACAAATAATAATAAGAAAGAATATATGTCCTCAAGAGAAAATATATGCACACACATTATTTTGTGCATAATGTCAAATAGCTGAATATTTTATTACTACTAGTAAAAGAGCTTTTCTGTGCAGTCCTACCAGCTAATCATAAAACAAAAAATTTTAACGTTAAAAAAGGTTTAAAAAGTTAAGGTTAAATAAGAAGTTTCTAAAATAAAAGGCTCTGAAGATTTTTATTCATATAATTCTTCTCTTGAAAAAGAAAATTAATATTTTGCCAGGGAGGTTCACCAGGTGCATGAAGGTGTGAAGTAGTCTCTTATTTCTTGTTATTCTCTCCTTTCCCCTCCAGTAATCTTTGGAATTAAGACTAATACAGAATTTTACAAACAGAAAAAAATTAAGAACCATGCATAAATAACTTGGACTGAATTTCCCCTTTGACTTCCAACTACTTATGCGTTACGTGCCTGATTCAGCAAAGCAAGTAACATGTTTAACTTTAAAAGTGTTTAACTTCAAAAATGTTTAACTTTATCTCTATTCAGGTAACATTTAAATAACTGAGCATGAGCATATTCATTCTTTCAGGATATACATCTGCAAAGATGAACAAACACATACTTTGTCAAAGGAAATTCTTAGCAAATTTTCATCTGATTTTTCAACACTGCCATGATAGAAATCACACTGTCACCAGCTCTTTAATTTCACAGAATTCCACACCATGCAACAAAAGATTTTTGATAAAATGTCATTATCCAAGCAATTCAAGAAAGTGCAATTATAAGACTGCAGAAATATTCTGAGGAACAAGAATTAATTTCTGCTTCTACAGCTTTTGGTTTTTAGTGACTTTAAACTATGCAGGTGTGTGGGATTTTCCTCTGCAGTGAGAAAGTGCTTCAAAATCCAGTGGAGGATGAGCCCTCTGTGCCTCACCAGCATCCTAGCAATGCCTTTTTCACTGAGAGAAGGGTCTTGCCATGCCTGTTCCATGCCTTCATCCAAGACACTTGGTGAGCTGCCACTCTACACATTCTCACTGATTCTTTGGCAAAGAGAGCAGTCTAATGATAGGGATTGATATAAAAGAAGTTTCTTATAAAACTTCGTGATTCTAAAAAGAAGTCTGTAACAGAGAAGCAATTGAATGTAAAATTATCTCTGTGCATGTTGTAAAGCCATTTAAATTATTATTGCCAGGCAGCGCAAAATAAATACCAATTTTTTTTGCTTTTAGTACACTGAAGTATTTTGTTTAAATTCCCTGCTTGCTTTTGAAAAAAGCCAGTATGATTTACAGTAGATTTACAGGAATTTCAGCACATAGCAAACTTGTGAGCAATTATTACCTTCACACCTTTTTTAAGTATATAGGCTGTGATTTTTCTGTCACAAAGCAAGTGGAATCTTTTAGAAGTCTCTAATCACCTCACCTGCAGATATGAAAGTAGTTCAAATGGGGATAGAATGCTTCATGAGACAGAGAAGAAGGCTTTCAGCTAAAGATCTTAGATTTATAAAATCTTGTATTCCAGCTTATGAGGGAAAGAAACACTAAAACAAAAATAAATAAAAGTTGCCTCCATGTAAAGATACTTCTCAAGCATTATTCCGCTTCTTTTCCTACCCTCCAAAGCCCTGAGCTAGAATACAAATATCTGATAGTGTGGACTGACATCTGCCCTTACAAACACAGCTTTGGGGCTTGTTTGGACTATGGGATAGGTATTCACCCTCCTCTAGACAGGTGTGGAATATGCTCTCACACCAACCTAGAGTAAAAAATAAAAAAATATAAAGCAAAGGGAAAATCAAAAGGAAAACATCTTGAACATCTTAACTCAGATCACCAGCTGAGGTAATGTTTTTCATCCTCATGACTGTGAGGCACAAGGTACAACCTGTGTCTTCCCTGGTCTTCCCAAAAGATCCCCAGGTATTCCCTCCAACCCCAACTTTAGATCCCAGTGGACACTATCAGCCTTCTGTCCTATTTAAATCTGAAGTCCTCGGGAGCATTTCACACCGTGCAGAGTCTGACAGCACACCTGGAAGCAAATGATGACCCAAGGAAGACACCAGCAGCTAACAAAGTCCTGGATTGCATTACCACTGCCAAAGAGTGAAGGCAGAAAAGGAGAAGGAATGGCCTTTGAGGAGAACATATTGCTGTTGTTCAATATAAAAGTTTTAAGTTTAATGGAGGAAGGTTTGATCTAGTTCCTACTTTGAATAAATAGTTATGCCAATTTTAAATCACAAAAGCCTCCATTTACTTTTTTCTGCCTTTCCTTAAGTGTCAGTACATGTTCTGAAAGCCATAGCTCCCTTTTCATCAAAAGCACAATATCTCTTTGAACTGAAAGACAAGCTAAACGTTTTCCTGAACACAAAATAATATTGTTTCTCTTCCCCTAAAACATGAAAGTACATATGGAGATACAAAGTACATATATGGACAGCACAGCAATTATTCAAGCTAAGGACAATAAAGCCTAATGGCTTTTAAATAGAATTGTCCATGCACTGAGAAGACACATTAAAGCATACCATGTGCTCTTTTTCAGCCTTTAAATATATATATATATATATATATATATATATATTCTAATATGTGTATTAATAGCATTTTCAGAGATAGCATATATTGATGCTAATTTTTCTATTGTTATTATCAGACTCTGAAATGTGTTTCAGAAAATAACATCTGCCAATTAGACCCACGGAAGGTCACTACTACTCTATTACTACCAGAATAAGCAAATAGTAGATCAGGCTCATCTTTAATTAGAGGGGAAGTTTCATCAAGATTTTAGCAGCTGTGAATTCCATATTAGGTCAGTTTGGAAAAGAAAATGAATAGAATTTTAAATTCCCCAGGATGTGTTTCAGGAAAAAAAAAAAAAAAAAAAGATCTACATAGAAAAAGAAATCTGCACTCATTTTCTTTAAATGCATTTGTATTTTCACACAGAAACTCTTTGCCAGAAAAAAAAAATACTAGAAGTCATCTTCTCCCTCCAAAGATTTCCATTATTTTTTAGGAATATGTGATCCTGAAAATCACACCAACATAAGCAAGAATGTCTTTTCTAAAGGGTTTCTAAGTCAAATGCTGCAAATTAGTTTCTTCAATTTTTTTTGACAAAAAGCAGCAGCTGATTTTGCAGAAGCTTCCATAACAACTGCAAACAGAGAAAACAATGCAATATATACTTCCCCAATATTACTTGCTTTATACTCAGCTTGAAGAAGGAAGTAAGAGTTACTAGATAGTGTCCAAATATGAAAACAAATTTGTCTCCTATTTTAAATATGACTCCTAAATAGAATTTGCATAGAAAGATACTACTCAAAACATTTTGTAACTCCAGCTGCTTTTGCTTACAGGATCTCATTTTCCTCAAGCAACCAGAACAGAACCTAACTGGTATAACTGGTAAAACAGTTACTGTTTTAAAAATATCCCACCCAAAGCCTACATTAATTTGTTTATGCCGCAATTGTCTGATTCTACTGGAGACTATTCATCAAGAGAATAATCCTCAGATTATAAGAATTAATTTTCCAGCAAGGAATTAAGATATCAAACTGAAGCCTAACAATTTTTAGCTTGCTTTAACCAGGACTTTTTTGGGGGGTCCAGAAATATTTCTAAGAGCATTTTGTGTCAGTTAGGTATATCTTGCAGCTTAATCTGTCAACACAAAAACAGGGTGGAAAAAATGTTTGTTGCCATTTTGCTTTTAAAGCATGGCTCTGTGACTCTTGGCAGGAAAAGAGCCATCAAATGAATTATTTATGTTTACACACCAACAGATGGGAGTTAAATGACCAAGCAAGATGCGCCGGCAGCCCAGAAAGTCAACAGTGTCCTGGGCTGCATCAAAAGAAGTGACCAGCATCAGAGTTATCGTCCCCCTGCTCTGGTGAGACCTCACCTGGAGTGCTGCACCCAGATCTGGGGTCTCCAAAAGGGGATGTGGCCAAAAGGTCACAGTCAGAGGGCTGGAGCACCTCTCCGACATAAACAGGCTGAGAGAACTGGGATTGCTCAGCCTGGAGAAGAGAAGCACTGAGGAGACTTTACAGGAACTTCTGGTACCTAAAGGGGGCTAAAAGAGAGCTGGGGAGGGACTTTTCACAAGGGCACGTAGGAGCAGGACAAGGGAGAACAGGTTAAAGCTAACAGAGGGCAGGTTTAGATTGGGTATTAGGAAGATGATTTGGCTGTGAGGGTGGCGAGGCTCTGGAACGGGTTTGTCCAGAGAAGCTGTGGATGCCCCATCCTTGGAAGTGTTCAAGGCCAGGTTGGATGGCACTTTGAGCAACTTGGTCTAGTGGAAAGTGTCCCTGCCCACGGTGGTGGTATTGGAAGGAATCAGATGATCTTTCCAACCCAGGCCATTCTATGAATCTATAAATTATATGTCTATTCATATTCTCAAAGTAGGATTCAACAGTGTAAATCTTCTGATTCCTTTAAGTGATCATGTACAAGCCTTATGGTATTTATCATCTCACATTTTAAATTTTTCCACACCAAAACCAAAATATCTTGAGGCTCTCAGCTAGCTACCAAGACATTAATCAAAACCCTATTGCATCCCAGGTATTGAAGTTAAAAGATTTTAAGCAGAAATTTTTTCTCCTCAAAATAAGACCACAAAGTTACTGTCATGTGTTTATGTGGTCCAACATATGTTACCCCAATCAAAAGGATAAATACCTGGCACCTAAAGGTTTGCCATACTGTAGTTTCTAAAAATCAATCTAAAATACTGTTTTTGTATTCAGAACATAACAAAAGAAACAAAAAAAAAAAAAAAGGGGGAACATCCCACATTTTAAGAATTATAGCTGCATGCATGAATGGCTATAACCATTCTTCCAGAAGGGACTACTGGTAATTTGGGTTCCTTGGTACCTGAAGCCTAGAGCACTATATACATTAAGATGATGAACAACTAGACTAGAAATATTTTTTTTTCTAAACTATTTTACTTTAATTTAATTTATACACAGTTCTATAACTTAGAAGGATCAATATAGATAAAAAGTTTTGAACCTAAATAAATAATAAAATAAATAAAAGATGGAACCTATTCTCAAAAGAAATAGTGTTCTCAAATTCATCCTTCAGTAGATTAAAATGGCTAAGGATGCCTTCTAGAGGAAGGCACACAAGTAAAGCTGAAAGATCCAAAGATACCTCTAATTTAAATTGCCATTATGAGAATAAGTAGACATAGGACTCACATACAACCACACACAGGAATCAGAGAGGACATAAAAAGATTCTACATCATAGTAGAATCATAATCATATTCTTTTCATGTCTTCAATTATACTAATGTAGCATCCACACACAAAAATTAATTAGGTACAACAGATGTGCCTCTCCTTCTTGTTACTTGTGTCAAGAAAATTGCTCCAGAAATTAGCTCAAGCTAAATCAAAGTGTTCCAGAAATACAGCAACAGTAGCTCTTATGAATCCATATTGCTGCATTTATTGAAGCAAACAAGAAATGTCCTTCTAAAAAGATAGTAACTTGAGCGCTCTTGGCCTCAGTATTCACTTATACAGGTTAGAAATACATGCACAGACCAAATCATGAGTGTCCATAAAAACAGTCAGTCCCCTATCTGTTGAAGTGAAAAAGAGGAATCAAATTTAAAAATCAGGATCTTCAATAGTATATAAAACCTCTCAAAAAATCACCAACATGTACTGGAAACAGTTCTGAAAGTGAAATTTCAGGTTGCCTGTGATGATGTCTCAGATCTTTGGCATCATGATATGCTGCTGATTAAACACAAACCACCTTCCTTATCTTGAGAAGACTTTTGCCAATTAAAATGTGAATCAACTACCAGGATAATATAACCATTTTCATCAAGTATCTCTAGAAAAATAATCTGCCTTTGAGGTTAAATGTATTTTCCCGTAAGTATTGACCAAAAAAAAAAAAAAAGTTAGAATAATTTTAATTATATATTTATCTCTTTCTAAATAGGCAATGCTTCTTCCAATTCAAGCAAAGAACACAGTGACCTGAAAATAAGTGTATGCAATTCTAGAGAGGGAGTAACTGGCTCTATATACCAAAATTATTTCCCTGCACATCTTTAAAAAGGCTACTGGATATGACTAAGCCACTTGATGCTACCTCCTCTTTCCTGAACAATAGCCTCCAGATGCTCATTTTCATATATCAGTGGAACTGGAGGGAAAAAAATATATATCATAACTGTGATGTCTGCAGTGGAGAAATACAGAGGCCAGAATCAAGCTTTCCATGCAGCCTTCTTCAGCTGAAAACTCCGTGGTGTGTCTCAGCTGCACCGCTCAGCCCTGTGTTCAGAAACCCTTGGTACACACTACAGAGTCCCAGTAAACAGCCAGTCTTCCCTACGGCTTCCTACTGTTAAACATCATTTTGGTCAACTCAGAATCTACAAACTACCACACAATTTAGATTAGGAAATGCAGGTTTCCACATAAAAATATCCCCAAACCCAAAGTTTTCTCTAGTCAGTATCTAATCTTTGCACATGGCAGCATTTAGCCAACGAAAAATTAATTTCTTACTTGATATTGATATTCTTGGATGCAGGCTTGCTTGTAACAATGGTGCAAGACTAGGAGAAACTTTGGTCTCAAACCAGCTTGAGACAGAAGGAATTTCAAATCAATTTTTTAGGATGGAACTAAGAGCTACCCACTTAAGCAGCTAATGTTTCCCTTTTACTATAATTTTAAATCCTACCCCTCTCAAACTGATTTAAGAGCAAGTATCAACCTGCAAAGTTAATTTCATGCATGTGAAAAATACAGACCTTGAAACTGAATGTATATTCTGGCCTTTGGACTGCCATGTAATAAAATTAAGAATATAAATTAAAATGCAACTTCTTCCTGTAAGAGCTCCCTGAGGAAAAAAATCAGCTATTCAAAATTTCTCCACGTTCTTTGTGACAAAAAGTAAGCCAGACATACTGCTAACGCAATTCCTCTTTTTCAAGGAAGCCACGAGTTATGTCCTTCTGCCCCACTGCATTTCTAAGCGGATACAAAGGCTACATCTGCTCACTCACCATCCTCAGATGTTATTAGCCACAACTGTTTCTGGCATCAGCTACCAGCTACCCTGTGCTGCTTCTTATCTTCTATAAAATGGAGGAAGAATTGCATCTTTTATAGAAGTGACATGAGATGTCCCAGCTGAAGAGCCTTGAAACCTCAGAACATGATGAGCAGGGGAAAAAAGGCAGAAAATTCTTTTTCACCCACAGTTACCAAGTTAATTTTCTTTTATTTTCTCCTACACTTCTTTCATAACACCCCCTGCAGAGAAGTCTGACAAACTCTTGAACCCCACAGAATTTAGCTCCAATAAAACCTCTCTGACCAAAAACAAGACCAGGACCCAGGGCTCAGCCAGAGGCACTGACTACAGTATGAGTTCTCAGCAAAGTTTCTAAGACATTATCTTCTAGAAGAAGAATATATCTAGTTTTTCTACCAGAGATTAGACTTGCATAAACTAGATCCTTGCTAGGCCTCCAAGACTCTTGAAAAATCCCTCAGAGATGTTGCGTAACACTGCGCTGTTCTCAAAGGGACCAATTACATGCATCCAAGATCACTGCTGCTATCACTCAAAACTACAGATCAGAAACTCCAGCTTACCTGTCAGCCAAGAGCTTCAGAAGGACAAAACTGCAGAGCATGAAGTGCTTCCACCCTCCCACCACTCAGGGAAGTATCAGGGCACAGAGAAGACCAAAATGTCACCACATTAACACCACAAGTTACAGGTCAGCATTGGTGCAGTCATTTGGCTGCAGATCATCTGTCACCCCAGTTCAGACTGGAACTTCAGGTACCAGAGGTTCCAAATAAGTGTCTATGTATATATACACCAACTGAGGGGATCATTTTTCTCTTTGTATCCCAGAGACAAGTACATTAAATAGACTTTATAGAGCAACTACAAGGTGTATCAGGTGCATGTAAACTAACACATAAAACATCATCCAGAACATGATCTTAGGCACAAAATACATATAAGAGAAATCTGATTTTTCAGAGCTGTTCAGCCTCCCTCCTTTTTGCAGGAAAGCAATCAAGTTGAAGAGAAATTTCTGTATGAACAGAAGCTGTTAACATACACTTATTTGTCTGGAGGTGGCAACAGAAGTGACCATTAAAAGGTAAAGCCATATATTTCTTGTAGAGATGCCAACACACACATATATTTAAAAGACCTTGATGCAAACACATACATGTAAACCTATGTTTGTACCTTTACATACACATTATTTGTGCTGTCAGGAAATAGAGAATTTTATTGCACACAGATTGTGTCATATTGTTCTTTCATGGCGTGGCTGAGCCATGTTATTGTAGCCAAATACCAGAAGCCTTCATAGTCTTACCTACAAGAAGACATTTTTTCTGAAGGTTTTTCACTGTTCTAGTTAAGTTATTTCAATTCTCCATTAGCTCTGAGGAAGCTATTGGTTGGACTTGAAAAATCCCTCAGAGACATTGCATTGGACTTGAAATCTTCCTATATTAAAGGACAGATTGTCAGAGAATACCTTAGCAGCATCAAAATAAAATAATGAAAATCGAAAGTATGAACAACAGAAAACTAGAATGGCATAGATTTGAAGAAATTAAAAATATATATAGCCAAGAAACCTAGAAGTAGTTTCAGTAAAAGTATATTTACTTTGGACTCTCATGGTATGCCCTAGATTGAAGGAAAAAAAATACTATTTTTCCAGCATATTTGAACTAATTTGTATTAATATTACCAGAGTGCCTCACAGCAAGAACAAAATGTCATGACTACAGAAAGCCTTGAGAAGCATATGTCTCTACTGCAGATCAAAACAGGAGAGTGAAAAACTCTGGGGTTGAGGATCGATGAACTCATAAATACTGAATCCAGATACACTTCCATGCACACATTGTCTTCTAACCTCAAAATCATCCCTTTTCCACAGGAGTCCTCCAAGGCTGTGACTCACAGAGAAGTCCCTCCTACCTCTCAAACCAGACATTCACACAGATGTTTGTAGGCTCAGGACCCAGCATTTTAACTACACCACATGTCACACACGCATTATTTTTAAATTTCCATGGTTGGATATGATTCTATCTGACTCATGTATAGATTTACTAGCTGCATATATCAATACTGTCAGATGTTAAATCTGCTTTTCTCTCTGGAATGCTGAGATTATAATTTCTCTAGAAATTTCTTTGTGATTTAGTATCTAGATATATTTAATGATAGTGCCATATGCAATGTATTATGTGACAGATTTATTACTAGGCACTCATCACTGGACTAGCCCAAAAAGTAAGTGATAAAAGATAAAATGAAGCATCCCCAGATGGTGGCCCTGCTGTCTCCACGTCCCTTCCTCAGTCAGATGTAGGCTGCAGCCTTCCCTGGTAAGGTGGTTCTGTTACTTCTGTGGTTATTTTCCAGGTGAGTTTGGGTGTGGGAGATGCAGATGGAAAAGAAGCCAAGGTGTTGTAGATGAACCAACACAAAAATGATGTTATCAAAAGTTATCAAGAGATAGGGAGAGAAGGAAAGAGGCTGGAATAAGCAGCCAGCACAGGATAATGAACATCCACTCGGGCTTCCAGATAACTCAGAGGAACATCCCAGTTTTGCACATGTATCCTTCTTTACAATTTTTCCAGAAGCTGTATGCCAGACAGGCACAGCATCCCCAGAGACCGAACTCACTTTGCACTACTCTGTGTCCAATGGTTCCTTGTCAATGAAGCATCCACCATCCCAGCTGCTTTCTCAGCTTCCCCTGCTATGAATTTTTGGTGTTAGTTAATAAGCCGATCTCTGTGGGAACATTTTCACGGAGGGCTGCAGTTGAAGTTTCCATCATCTCTCTGTGTGACTATTTAGCAACATGCTGTTCTAGCAGGCATCTGACAATCTTTCACATCTTCCAACAGCTTTCAGTACTTCCTTCTTCTGGCCCATCACTAAACAAAAAATTATCCTTTGGAAAACCTTGAACTCTCTGGATGAGGGTGAGAATGAAGCAGTTCAATCTTTGCTTCCAGTGAATGAACCATCTTAGAACCACAGGAGTTCTGAGAGACAGGAGCAATGCCATGAAAACACAGCACAGCACATGTCCTCAGCAAAGAGATGCTGCTCACTGCTGCAAGCACCTCTGCTGGCAGGGAACACGCCATGCCTGAGACTGCCAGGCCCCTTCCAGGGTGGAGAACTTGATATATTCATATCCATGCACATACATTCAGATGTCTGTCAAACGTAGGGTTTACAGAGCGCCGCAGTGTAAAGCCTCCCACTCCCTCCAACTCATGAGAGGTTGGCTTCTCTAAAAGTCAGATCCAAAATTTCTCAATGCTAATGAGAGCTGAATATGGCTCTCATCCTGCCATCAGCATCTAATTTCTAGTTCTAGGGGAATGTCTCTGCATTTCTTTGGTTCCCACCTCTATTGCTCTCTCCAGGCTGCAGAGCGCAGGACAGGACTTGTTCAGCCAGATAGGGCCTGGAGAGGGGATATCACTAAATAAAACCAAAGTACTATAAAATATGTTCTTGATCGACAAGTAATTATGAATGCTTCATTACCGATCATATCTCCAAAATAATTTATTCTTAATCTGATCTCTTATTTTTAGCAAATTACAGAACTGATGATTGCTTTTAATTAGTCTCCATGAGCTACCACTCAGAGTAGTATTAGACAATTAATATATAAGATTAGGGTGCTCTAAATATCAAATATAAAGCATGGTGGGAGAAAAAAAATGAGGAGCACAGATGGGTCGTTACACTTCCACTGTCAGTTCTGTACTTGCTATTTTTATGATGATGCAGCAGCATGCCATTATGGAAATCTGATTTTAAAAATTAAGTGAGAACAATACACATTTTAAAATGTTTTGTTGTGAGAGTGAAGGCACAAGCCTCTCAATATCTGCAAGATGGTTCAAACAATTCATTGGGAGCCCTCTTATTATCTGGATGGCAAAGGAACATAAGTGGAGTAAAATGACAGGAAAGCAAAGTGTCTTTGAGTAGAACATTGGATACAATTAGAAAAAACAACAGTAATTTGTGTAAATTAGACTATCCTCAGCCAAGCCCAAAAAGCTTATTTTTTCTTCCAGCTATTTTGAGTGGGTCTAGTAAAAGATAGTCCTTTTTTTCCTACAAATCTTACCTCTTCTGACAAAATAATTACCTGTTAGTGAATTCAAGTCATATTACAGCCATTTTTCTCAATCATAATTTGCTATGGATTTTATCAGTATGTAGCAAGACTTGCTTGTAAAAGAACAAATCCCTAAAAAACACATTCTTCCAAACTCTTAATACATCACAGAGTAATATTGATCTTACCCTACTGCAATCTACTTCTGCATACAACCATTCCCATACTTATGAACTACCTTCACTGGACTCGGCTGAGAAATATTTTAAAGATAATTTTAAGAATCAATTTTAAATTAATTTTAAAATAATTTTTTAGAATTAACAATTTCTTTCTTGTCTATCTCTCCTTTCCTACGTTTGTCATTCATCTCCAGTGTTGTTTAAAACTCTGTAAATCTCTCTACTGTACAGGATTGAAAATTCTCCATATTAAATTATCATGTAGGTTCATCAAGCTCACTACCAGTGGGGCAACTGCCCAAGCTGGTTAACCTGAAGGGTGGGAGAACACAAGATAAAATACAGAGCACGATCCTTGGCCTCTGCAGCACACTGATGATCTTTCATACAAAAAAACCTTTCTGCACCAAGCTCCAGACAAACTGACAGTTTACACTGGACATAAAAGAAATTCAGTTTTCTCACCACAGCAGTGGGGTACTCTATGCAAACATTGCACTCTCATAAAATAATTCAAAGAAAATTAAAGAAGAAAAAGATGGTATCTTATCCTGTACCCTAACCCCAAAATCAACAGGTATGCCAGCATTTTTTTCCTATTTATATGAGATCTACCAAAACCACTCTGCAGCTTCAGAGTGAATTCATGTATTTAACAAGACACCTAGCAATGGAATCTTTAATTCTTGCATTTCAGTATCTTCCCTCCCATCTGACACTATCTTGATCTTAATATTCTACTTGCAGCAATTGCTCAGTTATAATGTGTATGCATTTCTGATAGCACTGATTCATTTCTTCTCTAGTTACTGCTGCATGCAGAACCACACTGGCTACTGCTCCTTTTACCCCAGTCATAGATACAGCACAGCTTGAAAATTGCAAGATAAAACCACAGACCAAAGAGTACCAAATAACAACCTCTCCAAGTCTTCACTGACCTATAGTGGCCAAAGGGTCTATGGGTTTAGTTGAACAATAAAATCTACCTTTCATATTTGCCTGTAGATGTGAAAATTCTGAACAATTTAATAGCAATGCCTAATTAGCAGCCAAAAGTTTAGACAAGAGCATGGAATGCTTGCAAGTACAGATTTGAAAGCTATTTACTAAGGTGAAAAATATATTCATCATAAGTCATTACAAATTTATAGAAGTCTCTTCACACAGATGATCTACAAACCATTTCATAGCAAAACATTTTAGGCAAGTGCAAACCTAAATTACATTTTTATGTAGCCTAAGAAAACATCACTTCAGGGCTCAGATGAAGCTCAATAAATCCCATAATGAGACACAAAAATTAAAAATTTCTCAGTCTGGATGGTCTATAATGGAGCAGTGAATCAGATAATGGACTCTTGTTCTGGTAAGAACATTTTCTCTGGCTAGTTTTCAACTAGACAGTAGACAGATATATGGTCAGAGAAGTTCTTTCTCAGGCTGTTGAATGTCACTTTCCAATTGTACTGTCCAAAGCACAGAGCAAAGTTTATAGCCCCTAATTCATGTCCTTTCATACCTATCATTCTTTCTTCCAACCAGGAAAAACCAGAGCAAGCCAGAGAGAGAAAGTTTCTGGGCCTCCACAAGGCTCACTGCCACGACTCTTAGTGCCCTAACACATGCCAAATTCCAGGAAATGTATTTGCATGCACCCATTTCTCCAGGCAGCAGCCACGGTTGTTCAACAAGCTCAAATGCTGGGTTTTCTGCAAGTAATCTGTGTTTTTCTGACCAGAGGGAATTTATCAACCTGTGGTGCAATAAATGCATTAATCGGTATCTGCAGGCCAGTCTGAAAAGAAGAAAAGTTTAGCCAGCAATGATGCTGGTAGATTTCTAAAATCATTTGATGATATCAGCATTTGATGATTTCAGCATATTCCAGTCAAGAACTGGAACAGGCTACCCAGGGGAATTACTGTCCCTGGAAGTGTTTAAAAAACATGTAAATGTGGCACTTGAGGACATGGTTTAGTTGGTTAACATTTGAACTACAATTTTTCCAACCTTAACTGTTCTACAATTATATGAATCTGTATTTATGTCCAAATCTAGGACTACATTCAGACTGCCAACAGAACTTTAGAGTGGGTGCCAAAAATGTATAATCAAAGACCTTTTTAAGCAATTAAAATTAACAGAATTCTTGCCTGTAGAGGATGTTACGTACTTAAAAATTGAAATGAGAAGCTTTAATAACCCCTGACATTACTTTATCTTATTTAACTAAAAGATTATAGAGTAAGAATGAAAGATTTACCATTACAGTGAAAAAAAAAAAAAAAAAAAGTTCTAGTCTTTAAGTTAGTTTGTTGTGGAACTTTTAAAATAGTATTCAAATATCACAAAAATAGATTACGTAAATTAAAAGTAATACAGCTTCTTAATCTGAGAGAACTTTGATGCCAAAACATTTTTTTGCAGGGCTAGGAGATAAAAATTAGCAGTTTTAACTATAAAATACAAGATGCCTCTCTAACATGTCATCAGTAAAACTGAGCAGTACAAACACTTGGGATGCTTGGCTGTGCTGTCATCTTTATGACCCAAAATAATTTCTTCCAAGAATTTGTTATCAAAATAAACAAGACAGAAGACAACAGCACAGAGACCAGCACAGCAGATGGCAATCACCATGCATCACACAGCAAGAAAGCCTCAAGGACCTGCAAGCCAAAGTCATTGAACCATCCATGTTTTCCCCAGTACCAGTTTGGTGCCACGCTCTCCAAAGAATTCAGCTAAACTGAGCAAGTCCCCACTATAAGATGATCCAATAATATGACTTCAGAATCAAAGTCTAAAAAATTCACAGGTAAATTAATAATCCTCACTCTGCCTAATAATGGTGTTTGAGAAGTTAAAAAAGACTACCAAAATATTCTAAATTAAGAAAAGTAGAAAAGAGGAGAGAATTTCCTTCCTATGCAGCCTCTTCAGACAGAAGAGGTTTTCACACATTGACAAAATGCCAACAAATACTAAAAGAAACGTGATCCTTCAAGTATCTATCTTTACCAAAAAGAAAAATCCTTCCTGAACTAAAACAAGCTGCACAACTAATGCCAGTGACAGAGAGTTTATTAGTTAGGCCCACAAGTAGCAAGTGTTGTCAATCCATTCTGGAGAAGTATTTAATTCAGATTATAAACCTGGGGAAAGGAAGTGAGATGAAAAATCTATACAGCAATAGGGGATGACAGCATGGAAGCAATTATTCAGAAGTCACAGTTGGAGCCTGTGAAAAAATATCAGAAACAAGGAAGAGCTAAGCCAACATATCTAGTTCTTTCTTTTGGTTACAACCTGAGAAATCCTCATTACATTCCAGCAGGTACAAAATATCACCAGTGTTTTCAAATCAGATCATCTTTAACCAGATAAAGGTTTTAAACTGGATACTAGAACTTAAACCTCACAATTTATAAAGAATACCATGTTCTGTGGAATAGATTGTGCTGACATTCAAAGCATCAAAAGCCACCTCAGCATAGCTGGATTTTGTAAAGCATTTACATTTTCAAGACTGCAGTTCTTTTTCCTGCTCACACTGCTAAATACTTTCGCTATTATTCCTCTAAATATTAGAGTGATACTCCCATATCCACAAGTATCTGAGCATATAGAAATACTGATTTCAGATAGAAAACTGGTTTTGAGTAAGGATCCCTGCAGGTAAGGTAGACTAACTGAAAACATGAATAAATTTCTGTCTGGGGAGACCCGAATTCACACAGTTTGTGTTGTTGCTGTGAAACAACCACAGCAAAGATGTCCAAATGAAGTAGTGTCTTGTCTTAAATTGCACATGGCTCTCTCCATGCTCTGGTTACTGGTTCAGCAAAACTCATCAGAATCCCACACAAATGCAGGAAAGGGAGGAAATCACATCTCCAGTGAAGCCATGAAGGTGAAACAATCTGCAGATTTGTCCTCACAGAACCAAAAATCAAAATACTTCAGATACTAATTTCTTAAAAACATCAGAGCATTTCTAACTGCTTTTAAAAACCCAAACAAACAAAACCAAATTTTTTAAAAATTAGAAACTATCTCATCTAGAAGAGGATGATTTTCACAAAGTAAATAGCAGAGCAATGATGTTCTCCCCAGTTGTGCTGTGCAAGCCTAGACTAAAATTTTAATCAGTAATATTCAATATAAGACACTTTGAGCGAGACAGTAACTCATCATACATTTTACAGGCTAATAGATGTACTACCACACAATTTATTTGCTTTTAGATGGTATATAGTAGACAATTATCCTCCCTTTAGCTTACACTGCATTTTTTCACACCTGGAAAAGCATCTATACATGGGTAAAACTCAGCATGACCAGAAGGTAGGCAAGCATATACAGGACTTTTCTACACCATCACCTAAATTATGCACCCCTAGGTAGTAAGTCTTCCTTACTACCTAGCTTACTTTTAATTTGCAATTAACATGTCTTCTGAAACGATCTGCTTCTGCCAAATGAAAAATTGGAGTCATTAGACTGTAATGTTGTACTAAAGAAATATATTTGCACTAGCAGTTCAAATCAGATAAATCAAAATTTATCAATTTTTATCCTCTTGATCTTGTGATATATCTGCATATGCAATGCTTATTGCTGTAGAAATTAACTTTTATTCTTGAAAAATATGGATTTTTAAAAAACACTGAGATGCAAACTACAACTTTGCTTGCAGTCATACCAACTCGTACAGCTCTTGCAAAAGGATGACACCAGAGGGTGAGATTCTCAAAAGCACCAGAGGATTCAATACAGACAAAAATCACTGAAAAAAGTTAATGGATTTTGTTAATTTCCCCTTTGCCTGTACTTCTACCCAGCTTCCTTTCTCGTTTTCAGGGTTTTTTTTAATGGAATTACGCTGCTGGCAGTAATGAGAAATCTATAAAATATAGAAAGCTCTCATTGTATAAAAAGGAAACACTTTCATGCAATGCTAATGGATACTCCCATTTGCTGTAGTGATACTTGAATGATATTTTACTCCATAATGCTGTTGGCTCAAGGCAGCAGATTTTATACTAGTGGCAGCTCACTTAAAGAAATCTTTAAGATCTTTTACACTATCAGTACTCCATCCTTTCTATATTCTTGGGTGGAGGGGGAGGAAGTTATCTTTCTGAATCATTAAAATAGAATCAACTGGTAACCCTGACCAGCTGTTGGGAACAGTACAGCCAAGTTTGCATGAAAATATTTGGGTGAATATGGGTTCAAGGGTCTATCTAGACCCTTCCTTAAGCAGATCTTAGCTCTCAATTCTGGAATACCCAGGCCCAGCACTAGTGCCTACCCTGCTCCAACCAGCCAGAATGCCAAGAGACATTCCTGGCACTTGGGAATTGTACAGGTGATGTGTACATCAACCAAAGCCTCAATACAACACAAACAACCTTCTTCAGATCTTAATTCCCAGGGAGATAAACCACCTCATCTTACACTCAGATTAACACAATAGGCAAACAGAGCGTGATTTATATCAGGCAGGTACTTACCAGGTATAAAAAGCACATAAATTCAGCCAGATCTCCAAAAACTGCTCAACATCCAGAACTCACACTAGAAGTACCTAAGAAGTGTCTACTTTCTATGGTGACCAGTAGGCAGAAATTCCAGCCTATAGTGAACTTTTCTTTCAAAAGAGCTTACATATCCTCATGCTAGTCTTATATCATGAGTCCCTACCCCAAAAAAATAAAACCAAGCCAAAAAAAAAAAACCCAAACCAAAAAATCCCAAAAAACAAACGAACAAATCTGTGATGGATTACAGCTGCCTTTCCCTCTTTAAAAGCTGCTTCTGCTTAGCAGCTCAATTAAACAAACTGGAAACAGCTGTGAATGAAGCAGCACATAAACAGCTTAACATGGTCAAAACTTACCAACAGACCATCCTGAGAGGCTACACACTGTGAACAGGTGCTTTTATTTTGGCCTCTAAACCTTACCCACTCAGTAATCCCAATGCAGAAGCAAATCACAAAACATTTGATTTTTTTCAGTGTTTCCAAAATCCTGCGCCACTGTTTGCTTATAGGATTTGAGGTTCTCATGGTTGCTTGCACCACTCCTTATACAGTTATAAAAATAAACAAAAAGGGAGCAGGATATAATCCCATTCATCCTAGCATTCTGCACACAGTGTAACCCTACTTGGCAATTCTGCCTCACATCGTTTCCTTTATTCACAGAAACAAGTTTTTGTAACCTGGGAATGGAAATGGATCAGGAGGCTCAGAAAGCCTTTTCTAATCAGCCAGTGATGAGAAATCTGAATAAAGAAAATAAAATTCAGTTTCATTAGCACACTGGAATTAACAGACCAAGCTGTGAAAACTTCACTGCTCATTTGCAGTGTAAATTGGGGACTGTCACAACTGACAAATTGACATTTTCACTCCACAACATGACTTGAAGTTCTAAGCAGAACTGCTTTAAGCATAGCCTGTTGTATAGGAAATTACCAAAGGTAATAGAGTGATGAAAAGCTGCAAACCTGGAAATTTGTTTTAACACAACTATTTTCAGGTTTTGAGGAAAAAAAAGGAAGATAAAAGCTCAAAAAGTGCAAACTGCAAAAATGGTATATCTTCCTTCTTGTTTGGCAAGATCCAGCAATAAATAGACACCACAGCAAAACAAAATTGTCAGTGCTGCCTAGCAGGAAGCTTATCAAAGACATTTAAAAGGCTTTTTGTATGAAAAACTAATTTTAATGAAGTCACATCAGTGTAGAAGACCATTCCAGGTGGTCAGAAAAATATTCCAGAAAATCAGTGTTACAAACAAAGAAAGTAGTTAGCAGAGCTCTGAATTTAAATTCTAAAAGAATAAAAAATGTGTAAAAAGAAAGATCAGGCCAAAAACTATATGAAATGTCACTGATGCCACCACCTTCCCTAAAGAAGGATCCCTTCATATCATCCAGTACCAAATTTCTTATCCAGAATTCAGAACTTACCAGAAAAAAAAACCTCCCTTGTACATTCACATAACTAAGAGGCTACATCACCTTAACCTAGTCTAATATAAGTGATAACTTAAAATAACAAGATCACCAGAAATATCAGACCCTGAATATGGCCCACAGAGTATGCAAGTGTTTGCAATTTACCATGCAAGTGCTTGCACATCAGATTCCTGTGTATCAAGCAAGAGCAGGTAGAAAAAAAATTCCCTTCTCTGTATAATTAAAGCTGTGTATTATTCCATAAACTTGCACTTTTTCAATTTCAGAGCTACCCTTGGCAATATTGAGTATTTTCTTAGTCCCAATAATTTTGGTCAGTGAGGCTCAATTTGTTTTCTGTGATTTGCTCATTCAATTTAATTCAATTTTTTTGATATACAAGCCCTCAATGTCACTAATTGAGCTCTTCATCTAATATAATTTCCTTTAAGCTCTTCATCCTTTCTCCACCACTGTCCCAGGTTCCCTAGCTCTCAGCAGTCTTATCCTAATTATTGCTCCTGTATCTTGTACAGTCCACGTATTATTTCTTTGGCATTCAAGTCAGATAAGGCCTCTTTCCCACTGCCTGGGCAAATGCAGGAGAAAATTGAGGGCATAGTTGTATTAAACTTTCAACTCACTCTTCCTGGGAGAAATAATTACAGAGGAAATTTTGTTTAGTCACTACTGCCCTGGGAGAGAGTATGCTCAGTTCAGATGAAATATTTGGAGGATTGTGTTGCCAAATCCTAACAGGTCTCTCCAGGGCACAATTGAAGCACTGTTCGTCGACAGCCAATAACTGGGTCAAATTCAGACACTTGTTCAAAAGTGCAAAAAAAGAAGCAAAGGAAATAAATTAGAATGGAGCAAAGAGAGACTAAAATCCTAATTTAGTTCCAACAACTATTAAGGGCAGCAGCACAGGGATGGGAAGGTAAGCACTAAGCTGGAGGAAAAAATGAGTTCTGAAGAGATCTCAGGGGGATTTTTTTAAACCTAAAAATTCTTTCTGTTGACATCTTATCAGGTGAGATATACATGTTTAACACACTTTGAGAGTCAACGTGCCTCTCAGGAGAGCAGCAGGAGTTTTCAATGGAGTCCTCTACAGAGCAAGAGACGGAAGGAGCATTTCCACTTCATTCCCCAGTGACCTCTGTAGCATGTCTCTTACTACCACATTTTCACAGACCATAAATTTTAACCACTTTTTTTTTTTCTGCATTGCTCTGCAGCTGGTCTTATCAGCTGGTTATATTCAGCCTTGCCACACACAAACTCCTGCAAGAAGCTCTATGAAGTCTGGACCTGTGCAGGCAGGCTATCAGTAGAGATTGAGATCCTGATCTTGCTTTGATGAAGATTATTTCTAGTAGAGGAGCCCTGAAAATAAAGATCCTTGGAAGCCCTATACTCCAATGTCCACCAAGAGTTAAGTTCATTTAAGTAATGGACACAAATGCAGATTTAATTACTGATATGATGAAGAAAAGTCACATATAGGAATATTTTTCAGACAAATGTATCTAATGTATTTTTTTTAATTTCAGGAGTTTTTCTTCAGTCCCTTACCCAATCACCTCAGCATTTGCACTTTACTTTCTTTTGCTTGCTTCTTCTCTCTTCCCTTACAGATACATAAACAGAAATTGAAGTATTTACACTCTGATAAGCTGCAATCTTGTAAAATGAACATTCTATGCACATCCTCAAAATCCTTGTTTCTTCTTTGATGGCACAAAGAAAAAAAAAAAGTAACATGTTCTAAGATAAGCATGTGATGTTTCTTATTTTTCTGAACTAGAAGATATTTTTCAATGTCATTTGCACATTTTTAGCTTTATGATTATCTGACATAATAGGTAACACATCTCATTATGAACAATATTTGTCTTTTTGTAACGTCAAAAGTGTTTTGTATATTTTAGTTGTCAGCACATTATTCTGTTACCTTGTATTTCAAAAATGCAGTGGAATGGTGCCAGAAGGGACAGTTTTAGCAGCAGGATTTTATTATTGTTTCAAATCAACAAGCAGTGTAATAAGACTTTCTAAAATACCCTGCCTTCACAAGCAAACCTTTTGTCCAGCCAGTGGGAAAATGACAGAACGAATGATTCCTTAAAGTGAAATTGCATTTGAAGATACATAGCTAATTGCAGCTTTAAAAATTACAAATCAGGTTGAAATTTCTTGTCAAAATCATAAATATATTTTTCAGTATCTAATAACAATTTCTACACTTTTGGACCCCAGAACCCCAGATTCCCCATCTTCATGAACCTAAATCAAAGACATTAGTCGTGAATAAACTTCTCAAGAGGTTCAGTTTCCATTGAACACCAGGTGTTGGATTCGAAAATCAAGAGCTGGTGGCACCGAAAGTGGAAAAGGACAAAAAGAAATTATGTGCTCTCCCTTTTTGGATTTGTTGGACTCAGCTTTTAGCAGCTGTTGGATCTGGACATCAATGGGGCTGTGATGCATCCTCGAGTGCTAAGGCATGAAAGGAGCTCTGTTTGAAAGGATGCACTCCAGCAAAACACAGCTACCAGCGAGGCTGCTGGCACTGCCACCATGCCCTCAACTACCATCCCAGACACTCCATCTTCCAGGAGGCTGAATAAACTCTCTTCCCACTTGTCTACCTTGCAGTGCTTGAAAAAATCATGACAGACTGCCTGGAATAAGAGTGGAAATTCTTTTAGATGAAGATCCATAGCAGGCTAGTAGAGGTTCTCGGGATGCAATTCTTGTATTACAGAGGACACTACATTTTTTATGTGCTGAGACACCAGACTTTTGGGAAAACAACTTGCTGAGCTCAAGGCCTTGGAATATCTTCTTTTTATTTTCATTTTACTAGAAATGGGCCTCAAGCTTCAAAATGACTGCTTTTTTACCCTGCTGCCAATATAAAACTTTCCCCACTCCAAAAACATAAATCTGGGGGAAATTGGGGTGTGTACAGGTTGTCTCTCTATTCCCATTTCTGATTTCAGCTACCTATTGAAAGAAATGAACCAGAGGTTACAAACCATGAACAGTGCCAGCAGTGAACTCTCAGAATAAAACCAGAGGTAAAAAAAAAGGCATAAAGGTTATTTTCCCTTCCTCCTCAGCACTATCTCCAGCTTTATGATTAAGTTACCATTTTTCTTGCTTTTCTCCTCAACCTTCTTTTTTCTTTTCTTTGGTCATGTGGTCTTGGAGCAGGATTGACTGGATAATGACATTTTCAGGTAGACAAAAAGAGATTCTTTTGTACTTTGCAGCATGCACAGTATCCCAGGGAACAATGCAACAATATTTTTCATAGATAATTTCATATTCCTATTTCCCTCTGTTACCTTTTCCCTCTAAGAGACTGTCTGAAACCATTCCATATGCACAGACTAATAATCATGCAATTTCACATCTCTTTGTTGAATGAGCTTTATTTTTTCTGGAAACTTATTCACAAGCAAGAACACCTAAGTCGGCCAAAGCTGTAACCCTTCCTGAAACGAGTTCTGTGCTGCAGCACAGTAGTAAATGCAAAGCTTAAACCAACAACCTGTTCTAAAGAAAGCCTTGTGAAACTGTTTGATTATGAGTCTCAACTAAAATCCACTTTTTAGAAAAGATCTAGTAGCAGTATCACATCATATTCTATTCAAACTGATTTTGCTAATTTTATATTAGGCGCTGTAACATTTACTGAGTCGCATGAAGGATTATAACAGATTTCAAAAAATGTTACATAAATACTAAGCCACGTTTTCTGAAGTGTTGCCTCTGTTTCCATGAGCTGGCTTTGGAACTCTATAGACATAATGGCACCAGAAGAGTGCCTTTCAGAAACCTACAGGAGGTCCAGAAGATGCTTCTAGTCTGCTCCAGCAGCTCCAAAACAGATAGCAAATATTTTTCATGTCAGTGTTCACTACTGGGATACAACAAGAACAGTAACTGCAAAACAGTCATTTATTGCTTAGGCAGATGCTAAAGGCTTTATTTATTATCCTCTCCCCAGAAACCAAATATTTGTGGGATGCAAGTGCTACTGCCAGTAAGGAAAGGCTTTACTTTCATTAAAGGAAGGTTTGAGAAATTCTATTCATAGACTTCTGGTTCCATTTGAATGTCTTAGATTCTTACATACCACCAGGAAGAGTGTGGGCTAAGTGATATGGTAAAATTATAGTAATAAGTGGTTTGGAAAGCTACAAAATCTGCAGCAACACTGGAAAGCTATCATTGTCTCTAAATGTAAATCCCTTTTCTCATCTACAAGTACTTTTTAAGGTATACAGACTAAAGAATGTAATATTTACAAATTTTCTTCATATTCATCAAACCACATTTACAAATTATTTCTGTAAAGTTATTCTATGAATTTACACAGTCCTGTCTTTGTCCACAGAGAATATCTTTAGTGTTTCTCTGAAACCTATGGCAGCTCTCTGGAGATGCTCATAAACCACATTTAGACTCTTGAGAAATTGAGTTATTATTACCGTATGCCCTCTAGCTGGAAGGAACGCCTTCATTTTCAAAAAGTTACTCAATATACTCATAGGTACTGTTCTGAACAGAAAATCACTTGCTGGCATGTAATAACACAAAGATTAAGGGAAAGGACACCCAGTTCTTCTGCTCACCACCATTTTCCCAGGTAATTCACTTTTCCAAGTGCTTTTCACCAGAGCAGCACCTTCTGTCACACCACAAGCCCTGTGAGCCATGGCCAAGGTGGTTCACAGCATTAAGACAACACCAACCACACTACAGCTTCCATTTAATCTTGCTTCCCTTGGATCCTGAGAAAAGCTCAAAGGTGCAACTGGCTGGGAGCTTCCCACCAGAAAGGGTCCATGATGAAAGAAACCCAGCTACTCCAAGGCAAAAATATTTTATGGAAGACCTTTTCCCCCCATTTTTTTCTCAGGCTGCTAAGACAACCCTTGAAACAAATATTTGCTGCTGCCCAGTCTGACCTACTTCTGACAACTGTGGTCTGCATAAACAACCTGAAATATTAATTTTCAAACTTATTTCCTATTGAGTTATCTTGCCTCTTGGGAGAAATGGATCAGAGGCCTGGATGGCTTTGCAGATCCCTGTTCTATGCTAAGCTGGACTTACACACGGCTTGGTAGAATCAGGTCAGTAAATTAAATCAAAAAACATTTTGATTTAGAAAAGTCTTAGTTCTACTTTGAAAAAAGACAGTGAGACAAAATGTTCCACTGCTTTAAAATAATTTTTGAACTTTTAATTCCTTGAACACTTTTCATATGTTAACTTTTATCCTTATTAGGAAGTGAAACAACTATTATGCAATTTCTATAGGACCAGGGATGCTTACAACATAAAGTTTAGTGCTGCCCAAAGAGGATAAGACTGATCACAAACCTTTCCTTTTAAAGTTCTTACTTTTTTTGGTTATAACCTTTAATTTTAATTAGATTTTTCAATACTTGAGGATTTTTATCACCATGAGGAGGTGCTACTATAAAACCAGTAAGTTTTCTGCAAATCAAGGAGGTAAGAACTTCTCTGTTTTCGCTAAACCTCTGTTTCAGTTACTCTAGATGTAGAAAAATATCACATAGGCACAATATTAATATTCTCATTATTCATAAATATCGACATGTTTATACTTAAACACACAAAAATATGGTACTTATGCACTTCTACATAAAGAGGAAAGGTCCAGACAACACCTGAAAAGAACATCCCCTTCCACCACAGTATGCATATAAATGTTATGCAGTGATAATTATTGCAAATATGCTACAATTCCTTATATATTACTCTCAATTTTTTTCTCATTATTTCATCTTCAAATTTCCATCTATCTTTGCAAATGCCCTTTTGTGAGCTATGAGCTACATCAAATTTTTTAACTCCAGACCATGTGTACAATATTGTAGTCAAAAGGAAGAAACTGGAATACCAAACACTGTTTCTTTTTACACCTGCACAGAGGGACAGTGACTCTTTCAGAATTCAGATAAAATAATAATATTGGATGGGAGAACACAGGCTTTTAATTCCATACATCTCAGTCATGGTTTAATGCACATGTGCTTTAAATCATGCCCTAGTTAACACTTGTGACTGTACAGTTGACCACATTTTCCCCAGAAAATATTTCCACAGCCTCTTCCAGTTACTTGAGAGAAATGTACAGCAATATATTTTTTTTCTACAGAAAAATCACTCAGGTAGGGCTCCTTACAGACAGGTATTATTTCTGCCCTTGCAGCTAGAAAAAAACTCTCTACTTAAAACAGGAGATGTGGAAGATTTACCATTAACAAATATATGCACACACTGGAAATCAAGAGTTTCAGTTCATTGACTATAAAAAGATAATAAGCTGTGTCCTACCTATGGTGGTAATAACAGTGCCAGCAAAGAAGAAGGAACTTCCCAAGTCCCAGTGACTGATCTGAGCAGATGTGTTTCCTAAAGGTATGATTCCTGCATTTATTGCTGCCACTACTTGCTGCAAGTTTAAAAAGATTTTGTCAATATTCATGAAACAATTGTATTCTTATATGTATATATTATACAGTAAATTGATTAATTCATTTATTTCATCCAAGCACTAAACCAGAAAATATCTGTGTTGCTTTGCTTGAGCATTATCACTCCATCAAGGTACAATTTCTTCTGCAACCACTCCAGGCAATTCAGAAGAGCTGTAAAGTCCAGACCATTGGAGAGAATGCAAAATCTGTGATATTACTATCTTAGTTAGAAGACAAACACAATTATTTTTACTGCTGCAACTATTTGGTGAAGAAAAACATGCATTAGACAACATTTATAATGAGAGTTTCCCACAATGTTCCTGTGTTGTGTTAGGCAAGCAAATGGACTTCTTAAAAAGAGTCATTTTAAAACACCAAGAAAAAATGCCCATGCATTGTTCTGTAGCAAATTAATTCCAAAGAAAGAAAACACTTTTTTAAAACAGACAATTCAATAATTAAAGCAATTACACATACAATTATAAAACTTTTACTATTGCAGCAAAAAATCAGTCAAACGTTAAACATGTATCTCTATGCAACTATATACTTCAGAAATGTTCTTGAAAAAATCAGTTCTAGCAAATGAAACAACAAGCTTGCCACTAGTGACATCTTCATAGTCTCAAGAAACAGGAAACTTTTCTTCTTTCAGCAGTATCAACTACTGTAAATTCTTATTACAAAATGTGTTCCTGTTATGTTATATCACAATTGCAGATATATACTAGTATTTGAGTTAAAGAAAATGTATTTTAAAACTTGTGACAAATATTTTTTAAAAATATAATTTTCATTTAATTTTTAAACTTTAAAACAGGATTTATTTCTAACTATGATACTTGTGATAAATGATGTCTAACAAAAGAAAAACAGAGGAAGCCATACCACAAAATGAAAATGATAATTTCAACTGACTAATAGGTCCTTCTTGGCAAGATGTACAACAATAATTAGGTACATTGTCAGTGAAAGGACAGACCAGAACCATCTTGCCTTTGGGCAGTCTGTTGCAGAGGAACAGTGTTGTACAGTAGTAATAATTTTTTCAGTCCCAAAATACATTGATTATTTGGAAATTAAAACATTTCTGTCACTAAACTGTCCCTGCATAAGTCACTTGATCTGGGCAGAGATTATGAAGTAACAATGCAGGATTAACTAGGAGATCTATTTTTTTTTTTAATGGGACTTAAATCCAACATGAAATCCAGCTTAAATCCAACATTTCCAGGTTGCCATTTTCAAAGCTCAGATGCACAAAAGTTACCATTGTGAAATCCACTGCTGCACCTCTGCAGCCACAGGGATCTTGCTGCCAAACCTACACCATTTCCACCATCCAGGACTGTCAATAGAAAGACAGCTGGGGTATCTTTACACAAATTTTTAATTTTTTTTTTTTTAATTTGGGTTTTTTTAAAAAAACAGAAAGGCAGACATCAAAGAAGTGGAATTTTCAATCTGACTGAGGAAGAAGAAAGGATGGGGAAAGTGAGGGGGGAGAGATTTAATTTTTCTTGGTTTTGGAAAGAAAAATCTTCTACATTAGTACAGGATGTACAGCTTGGCAGGAGCAAATACAGCAGCACTGATACTGACAGGTGTTTCCATCCGTGTAGGAAGGGACACACCAGACTAAGAGGCCTGTGAAAACCATCCATTGAATTGGTTTTATAATTTACACAATGCAGCTATTCCTTTGATTTACAAGGCAGTGTAAATCAGTGTGCTGCATTATACAGAGCCCACTGAGTGCTGTTACATTTCAGGGGACTAAGAACTGCCATCACAAGTCCTGATATCCGCACATGGGAAAACACTCTCCAGCGAGGACATTATATGATAAAGCACTGGATCAATGTAATTCTTTGAATCATTCTTGTTTCTTGCACTGGATGAAGGTGCTACCCAGAGCAATGCACCTGTTTAGACAGTCTAGCAAGACCAAATTTTATACAAGTCCAGATGTAAAATGGATTTGTAAAATCCAGGGCTTTTATCATCACTGCACATTTTTGAAGCCATATGTACCTCAAGGCCTTTTATACGAAAGGTGTTCCAATCTAAACTGCTCAACGATCCCCTACAGCTATGCATTTCCTGACTTCATCTGCCACACCTACATTTTTCCTGGAAAAAAAAAGTACAGCTTAACCCAAAACTGCCCAAGGCACGACAGATGGCTACAAAAGACAATTAGTCGCTATTATTATGTCTCTGATTTTATCCAACTGCTAAGCAGGGAAATAATCAGGGCTGCTTTCAGAGATGCTTCCTTTTCGTACAGCCTCCTAAGTTCTGACTACACACACTTATAGGGACTTTCTGAGTAGGAGGCTGCATCTGCATCGTGGCGTTCAGATTGGCTTGGGTGAATTGCTTTGCCATTTATTTATCTAATTACTTTTGGAGCTCACTTGTATTTTGGGAGCCAAGTCGTTCTGTGGCAGTAAGATCTTCAAATTACTTGTGGATCATTTAAAGCATATTTCCCTTTTGAGAGTTTGTATGCACTTCAAAATAATTTTTTAAGTTCTTATGTTACGAGGAACACTTGAATAGCAATTTCTGATTTGTCTCCTTCAAGAAATTAATGATATTACAGACCACTCAGCTTCCTCTTTCTTTCCAAACTGAAGACTCTTTCTTATTAAATAATATATTTACCTATTTAAACAAATCTGTTGTATATCGCCTGTGTTTTTTAAATGAGGGTTTTTTTTTACTGCCAGTATTTCTTATTGATTTTCTTTGTACATTTACTGATTCACATTGGTAAATTTGTTGACTGTTTTAAGCAGTTTTAGTCATAAAGGGCCAGATGATGCCTTCATCATCACTGGGCTGTTGTTTCCAAACACACAATGTTATGCTTTCTTCTGGGCTGTGACCGTGTTTGGGAGAAGTTAGGCTAGATGAAGCTGCCACATTTAATTCCTTCAGAGACATCTGTAAGAGTCTTCCTGACTAAAAAGGGTGACAGGTGGGTAAGGTTACTGGTTTACTGAGGTCAACTGTCTCATCAAGTATTTGAATGTTGCCTGCAGATTTTTCAGGAAGGATGACTGCATTTTCAACTCTTTGGGTCAGAGGATGGCTTTTCTTCTTAGACTGGTCAGCAATCATGAGAAGATCGTCATCTAAGACTATTCACAAGAAAAATTTAAGAAGAAAATAATATATTGCATAACTCCTTGCACATTTCAGGGCAATAATTTCAGGGTAGCATCTTTGTGACATGTTCACAACACAAACTTATCTGGAGGATTGGATATTAACACTTCTCCAGCCCTGAATAAAAACTCAGGCTCCACTAACTTCACTAAGGGCCAGGATCTCAGCCTTAGTCTTCAAATAACAGGCTTATTATTTGCTGTCAGAGCTGTCTGCCACCTTAATTCATGGTCTTTCAGCCTATTTTTTGACTGTTGCCTTACTACTAACTACTACTGCAAACTTCATTTGTCATGAGTTTGATTTCCTTCCTTCCTTCCTCCCTCCCTCTCTCAATTCTTGCTGTCACTTGAGACCTTTGATTTATCTTAACTCAAACAGTAGTGAAAGTAACTGTGCATTTTGAATCTAAAAGCAGAATAATCAAAACTCTATAATCTGTACAGTAATCATATGCTGCAGCCTTTAAACACTTTGTGTAATTTTAACATGGGAACTTCCTGATTTATAAAAATTATTTTCCATTATTAAAGTTAACTGACCTCTTCAGCGGCAATTTTTATAGTATTTTATTCCATATACAAAATAAATTGTTCTAAAAATCAGTTCTGTTTCAACACTACAGAATCGGTCAGCATTAGAACAGGGATGTAGACAGATTAAATTCTTAAAATATGCAGACTATTTCACTTGAATTGCCTTATTCCAGAGTCTTTGTCTAGTCCTTGTTTCAAATAAGATGACTGAGGACTGAGCAGAGGGTGGGTCACCCAGCACATGGCACCCAATAAAGGCCTCTATGCAGAATGATTTTAAAAATAATAGTATGTAAGTTACACTTACAGTAATATGTTTTTCTTCTTTAATTATCTTTATAATGGTGAAAAAAACAGGCTTTTTTTTTTTTTTTTTTTTGATAGTGAAGTGAATTGAGATAAAATTTTGACACATTAAAAATTTTAGAAAATTCCCATTTTTTGAGTTAGGTCAATTCTTAGGCTGCCTCTGTACTGTACGTTAGGATGGGCATGAAGTGTGTCTGAAATCAAGTCCTCACTTGCACTACACCTACACATCCCAACTAGTTGGCTTTGCAGCCACATTTGGGAACAAGCTTTAGTAGAGTATCAGAGAAAAGAGGCAGAGATGATTGAGCCCAGAGTGGACAGGCCAGGCATGACCAGAGCTCCGAAAGCACATAAGTATTGCTTTCACACCACACATTCTTTGCTTGAAATCAGAACACTGGGAAAAGGGGCATGAAAACACAAATCCCATTTTAATTCAATGTCAGTATTTCATTTTCTGTATAATTTAGAAGCAGTTTCTGGTAAATACAGTGTGCAGTTTTGTGTTATTCCTGTGTTATGCAGGCATTTCTCTGTAGAGGCCATGCTGAACTTTGCTTTGCAGATTAAGACACAGGATACTGTGACTTTTCTTCAGTCAAAGGAAGAAATAAAACAGTCTTTTGAACAGCACAGTCATTTTCTGAGAACAGAAGACAATTCTAGATGAGGGATTTCATCTTCTGGTGCTCTGACCCTGCAGGGAGTCAATGGCATTGACTGACAAAAGGCAGCCTGCTGGTCAGGAGCTACATCCACTAAGTGGGTCTGCAGAGACACAGCAAAATAAGGAGAGTTTATACAGTATGAAGGCTGGCCTCTGGTAGTCAGCTGTTGTCTCACATGGAAATCAGGCAGAAATAAGTATGTGTCACACCAGTCACTCCAATGCTCATCTCCTTGTCCCACACCAGGCTCTGAATACATGTTTTTCTACCATCTTCCAGTCACTTCACTTCTATGAAATGATGTAACACAACAGTTCATTACTCTCAGCTCTTCTACTGAAAGATTAAAATAGAAGCACCTCAAATTATGCTTCTGATAAGATCCAGAGTGTGCTTTCTTTCGTTACCCAGCTTGTCAGGAGTTAGTTTGTGCTTCCTGGCAGTCACTTGGCAAGAGATGTCAAAAAGTCAGGTGTGCCTCAAAGTTTCTGAAAACCATTTCTCAGCCTGGATTTTTTCCTTCCCTGCTATACTTATGCTGCCATTTGACAAGGGCACCCTCCCCTTACAGTATAAAGATACATCTCAAATGGCCCAGCTACTGCACAAGTCCTGTGGTTTTATTTCAGCTTTGGTTTACAAGGAATGGAAATCCTGGTTCTCAGTTCAAAGGCACACCAGGATGCTTTTAACACTTAACAAACAACTCTCCAGCCTCAAAACACATGGGTTTGGGCCTTGATGTTGAAAGAGATTGCAATAATATTTGTATTATAATTCTGTGATTCCTTGTTTTTCTTTTTTGTTTGTATAACATATGAGTGTGTTCTACACTGGAGACTAGTAACCCCCATGCTGAAGAACTGAAGGATTCTTTTCACCCTCTTTCACAGCTACTTAAACTAAAAACATACAGAAACAAACCAACATCTCTATTTCTAAATATGTATTACAAACCCCATGGGTTTCTATGTGTGTAAATTCTCTGTGTGTACATACACATATATATGCATGTATATACACATGCACATTCAGGGAAGAAGGCTTTTCTTTGCTCCTTGAGATTACAGACTGGAAGAATTATGCAAACAGCTGTTCTGCAGAACTGACTTACTAATGAGTCATATCTGCCACCCTTTCTAAGACAAAAGCTGGCATTCAGATGAAATCAGGCTAAGCTAAGTTCTAGGTCCATAAAACTGTTCATCTGAAGGAAATGTAACCTTTACAGGTCTCAACACCGGAAACAGCAATAAAAGTTTGAGACCAATCTCATTGAACAAAGAAGTGACAAGGGCAGTAAGAATTTATTTGTTATTCTCCTCCCAAATAATGCTCATGAAGGATAAAAACTTCTTTTAAAAATCCTTTTGGTTTAAGCAGTGTGTAGAAAATGACTACAGAAAAGGGAGCTGTCCTGTCCCTGGAGGAAATGCTCCAAGGCAAGAGAAAGTTTGACAAAAAAATCCCTGCTTCCAGGAGCTGAGTACAAAGCCAGAAGAGGGAGAAGAGCAGGAGCCCAAGCAAAGAGTGCACACAGTCCAGGGGCTGCTGCAACCCATCCACACCCAACCACAGCAGGTGGGTGCCTGTGAAATACAGGTGTGGGTAAGGGTGTGGTCAAAGGTCTTTCACAGACATCTTTCATTTAATAAATATTTCTCTGCTCTGGAGATTTAGGTAGAACTGGTGAGGGGGGGCAGGTTGTGAAAGGAGACGACAGCATTTGGACACTTATTTGTGACAGAGTGAAGCAGAAAGGAGACACGGACACAGCAAGAGGAAAAAGAGACATGAGATGTTACTGTACAAGTGAGGACTGCCAGGACACTTAGAGTTCATAAAGCCCAAGTGCTCTGG
Source organism: Taeniopygia guttata (assembly GCF_048771995.1). Taxonomy (NCBI): domain Eukaryota; kingdom Metazoa; phylum Chordata; class Aves; order Passeriformes; family Estrildidae; genus Taeniopygia; species Taeniopygia guttata. Next base: position 104,280,048 of record NC_133027.1, on the reverse strand, counting down.
TGGGCAGGCATCTCACCAAGGACAGACACATGCACAGGCCAACAACTCAAACTACAGCTCCTGTGCTTTGTGTTTTAACTGCTTTGAAAGCCTTTCATTTCTTCTTTCATTGCTTTGAAAACATCAACAGGCAGATCTACTACTGATATTTGACTGATATTTGCAATTTGTCATAAGCTTCATAACTGAAATGCAGATGGCAGATTAAAACAACTGATGCAATCGTATTTTGGATCCTCAAATAAAATAGAGTGCAGCCTCAATTTCTTCTATGCTGGTCTATCAGTCTTTTCAAGGCTTTAAGTTTTACAAAGCATAAATACTGTTTTCAGGCTAGGATCCTGACATGGCATGGTTTCTGCTTTCATTTGGAGTCTGGAAGGAATTGCAAAAGGAGAGACTAACAGTATTTATGGTTTAAACTGGTACATTCAAACTACCTCAAAAAGTTCTGCTTCAAGTACCTGTAAGCTACAGCTCACAGGCCTGAAAATGTCTACAAATGCTGTAATTCAAAGAATTAATAAAATTTGTTTCAAGCTTAATAGGTTTAGTTAATAAATTTTAATCTTGTCTAAATAAATGTTGTATTTGTCTGAAAACAAGACCTTGCATCCCTGTGTTTTCCTATCTTAAAAAATATACAGCATACTCAAATATTTTATAATCTCTTGGAGAGAAAGGATTTACACTTCTTAATTTTAACAGTTTTCTGCATAATCAAGGCTCAAGGGGTTTATCTGATTGAAATTAAATATATTCCTAAAAAACTGTTTTCAGGCAAAAATAATTTTCTTGTAGCTACAATGCAAATTGTAAAGAAGCTTGTGAAAGAGACAAAATCAGTTACTGGTGGAGGTGCAACTTAATGAAGTTACCTACCTTAAACTATAAAAATGAAACCACCACAAATGCATACTTTGAAGTACAATATTTTTACAAGAAATTAATCACAGCAGAAGCCATGATGACTTTCTGGTGATGCCAGTTTGAAGAAAGAAACACTGCTCCCATGTCATTCATAATTATGTCAGGCTTCCCTCAAGAGAGAGATAAAGAGGGAAAAAAAAGCATTTATCCTCAAGGGAGATTAAAAAAAATATCCCCATTTTGGTCTCATTCATAATATAAGAGATGAATGGAAAGAAAAGGGGCAATGCAGCTGACAAAAATGTGAGATGAAAACAGGAATGGCACACAGCTCTGGATCCCTGCACGGAGAGCTGTTCTCCCCACGTTAGCCAAAAACCTGCACAGAACCCAGGGAGATCAACTGGTGGGAACCAGCTAATCCTAGTGGCTCATTAATTCTTTTGGTTTGTTTGTTTACTTTAAATGCAAGCACATTTTTGTGGGCATTCAGTTTTCAGAAGAAGCCACATACCCTGAAAGGGGATGGATTTGAAAATACAAAAGTATTACTGCTGAGACAGCTTGGTATAGCACCCTGCAAACTTGTTCAGATTTCAAAATGAATGCTTTATGAGACAAGAATTACCACACAACACTTGGAACACATGAAAAGATTGTGCTTTTTAGTGTAAGACTATTTTTTTCCACTTGTTAGGGTTTCAGAATAAATATATTTGAAGGATCTTTCTAAAGGAACAGGAAATTAACTATGTTCTATTATTAACTTATGTTCCATTGTACATTTACTTGAAAACACTTTATTAATTTTCAGAATTAACTCACTAAAATAGCTATAATAATTCATACCAGCTTGCTGAGACATTTTAGATATTTAAAATAATATAACTAAAATTTTTCTTATTTCTCTTTTTTGTATGCAAAAATAATGCAATAAACAACTTGCTTGGATATTAAAAGGATTTTTTTTTCCATTTTGGTTTAAAAAGGTCAACATGAACAAATAAATGCTGAGCAATATATAATTAGGTGGTATTTACATAAAAAGTTCTTCTCTTTTTTTTTTTCTAATCATCTTTTTCTTTGGCAGGGGGACAGACTGTTACTTCTAATTGCCAAGACATCCCACAACACAAAATATTGGCCACATCCCTACGTCTTAGGAACAGCATGAGTTTTGGGCAAGAAGAAAGCAAATTCACTGTTTCTTCATGCACCTTATTTCCTCCATAGGATCTTTGGGATCCTCTAGAGGTAATGAGGTGTATAAAACGACAGTTATGACAAATTTATGACATTGCTGAATATCAAATTCAGCCAGGCTCACCTGTTCCCAGAGACAACCTCAGGAGATGCCATGAAGGAAGACACAAGTATCTCGTGGCTGCACAGCACTCCATGAGGACATGAGTGCCACCTGAACATCAGCAGTGGAACCTAAGGTCTCTTTACATTTGCTACCATTCACAGGTGCATAAATATAGCAGGAAATTTTTCCAAGTTCTTGGCAATACATTTTGTGCATCTGAGTTTGGAGAATGTCTCTAACATTTTAAATGCTTAGTGGCAAGCTTGCTATAGGAAACAGTCAACAAACTAAAAAAAAAAATTAGAATTAGATTGAAATAATTAGATACAAGAGCTCCAGTTAGAGAATTATTTCATTCTTTAATGCTTATTGTTATTTGTGTGTATAGCTGGATTACTCCCAGGTTTCTATCAGCTTCTTCCAACAAAAAGCTCAGTGGAGAGAGAAAAATTGTTGGACGCAAGACATAAAAAATCCTTTGAGCAAATGAAGATCAGCTTTATACACTTTGTCACACATTCATTAAATCCACACAGTCTGAACTACATTTACTCTTTTATTCTGTCACCTGACAGTTTGCATTGCATGGCAGGGCCAAGTTGAGAGCAGGCACAGACAGAGTGTATGATGAATTGTAGAGTGTTCTTCTCCAAAAGAAGGAATACTAGGAAAGAACCTGGCCACATCACTTTCTGCAGCTTTATAATGTATTAGATATCACAAATAACCTTTAGCTAATCGATGTTTTCTCATCTGTTACCAAATGAGACCCTTGCAAGACCTTCCAACTGAAACTTTTAAAAAGTGAAGTTTAACATCAGACCATGCACAGCTTGCTGCTCTGTTGTATTCCCATTACTCACCCAGATAGTGTTTGTACTTTTACAAGCCTCCCTCCTGGGGTATTTCTCTAGTTGCAAATTTAGATAAACCACCACTGAGTGCTCTGTACCTCAGCACCACTGAGGACAGCATCCAGTGATCCCCTTAATGCTGTTGTTAATGCTGGCTTCAGGCAACAGCAAAGGACTTGAAATTGCCTGGAAAAAACTGGTCTCTTGGGTGTACAGATATGCTCTGCATGATTTGTGCACATTTTTAATACGGTACTAAAGGGAAGTGCTCACAAAATATCAAATTATGTACCTGGATATACCTCTCAGGGTCATGCATTGCTGTTGTTCATCTCAGATATATTCTGTGACTGTGAGGCAGCAAGTAACTGATGTGCTTTAGACTGAAAGATTTGCAATATTGGACCTTGGGAGTCAGAGACAGAAGAAGTCATGAAGACCATGTCTTTTTTTTTTTTTTTTTTTTTTTGTCAGCAGAGGAACAACACTGCTGGACTGGGCTGAAAATTTATGAGGAAAAAGTCCTTTTTCTGAGGCAGCTGAATTTACCTCACTGCCACCCTCAAAGCACTCTGTTCCATTACCTTTGCACATTTTCTAGGCTGCATAGCAGCTCTCTGTTGCCCCATATTTTACATCCATATAAAATATATGATGTCTGTAAAAGTATAATTCTCACCTAGTACACCCAGAGGAGCCACACAATCAATGTGACAATACAAAGTTTCAGTAATTCAAAACCCAGGGAATAAACCTGTGCCTGCTGAAGAGTTGGCAATAGTATATATTGTTGTACCAGGACAGGTTCTGGGGATTGGTGAGATAAAATAAGGATGGAGAAGACAGACAGGAAAAATTCCCTATCCTCTATGTATATATAGAAACACACAACACTGTTTTAAACAGCTTTGTGACAAAGGAAGATTTCAGCCAAGGTGCTGGAAACTCCATGGCCCCTGGGTGCTGGAAACTGGACTGTCATTCCACTTGTGCTTTCTTTTTAGCTGAATTTGTTCTCTCCAACTAGTCTCTCTGATGTGCTCACCTGAATAAACTACCACATATTGTACTGCCTGTGGACAGTCTTTGGGTAGCCAAGCCTGCTTCAGAGTAAGGATTAAACTACAGAGCAGAAGTTTGTGAAGACTGAAAAAGCCTGGTATGGTAAGCACCTTGAGCAATGACTAGCATGAAAGAGCCAAAACAGTATCTGGATTCCCAGAACATGAAGTTCAAAAAGAAAAGTTGCAATGAATTTCATTACAGTTTGACTCAAGGTAAATACTTGATTAAAGAAGACATTACAGTCTGTAAGCTCTGTAATTTTCTTCACACAAACTAATCATTCCAGCTCCCTTCTACTCTAGTACATATTAATTTTTAGTTTTATAGCTTTCAGTGAATTCTTAAATAACATTTACTTTTTCCTTGCACGCACTATTTATTTTTATTCATACAGACATCCAACAAAACCTGAAGAAACTCTGCATTTTATTGCAATAACAGTCAGACATAATCCTTGGGAGACAAAATGTATTTCACTAATTTAGTTTTTGTGGCCAAGTGGCAACTAGGGAAGAAATATGACCTCAGTGAGTAAGATAGTAGCCTAGACCTGGAAAAATGAATTTGAGACTCTCTTTTACCATTGCCTTTCCATTTTACTTTGGGAAAGCAGAATTTCCCAACCCTTAATGTCATTGGCTTGATGTCATTGACTAACAGTTATTCTGCATAAAGCAAGGCACCCAAACAGGCTCCCTGTGCCCCAGCTCTGCTCCTGTGAATGGATGTAACAGTACATTCCTACCTCCACATTGTGGTGCTCTTTAGAGGGAAGCAGAAGGGATCAAGGGCAAATTAAGTTTTCCATTTACCCCAACAGCAAGCAGGACAAACTCTTTCCACAATTCTCTCTCATTAATCTGCTGTGGGAGGTTGTGTCACCTCCCCATGCTTCACACGCCTGTGTTTTTCTGGTTGTGGCAAGATCATTAGTGGAGATGGAAGCTAATGCTGATATGGTTATCTGTTTTCTGATGGTTGTACTGAAACTCATTTATTTTACACAGAACATCAAATGGGCGTTGAATGCTGATGAAGTGGTTTTTTATTATCAATCTGTGCTTCTGGGCAGAGAATCATAAATGCTAAAATATCTAAGTACTCCAAGCAAACTTCAACAGTTTTTGCCTTAAGGTCCATCTCACAGATGATGTAAGATAATATTGCTTCAAAATTTCTTTTTTTATCTCACAAGTACAGTATCTGACCTAAAAATTTCATAGGAGGATATTTATAGTAGCTACGAGAGTTATTTTTCATCAGAATGTGCTTGTATATTTCTCTGAAGGATTATCTCACATTCTGCTGGTCAAACCACTGGAACACAGTTATTACACAGCATCTAAATCACTATTGGCAGCATCTCCTCAGGCATGCGTGCCTGGACTCATGGAGAGAAGAGCTGACAGGCATTTTAAGGGTAGCAGTTTTGGAATATGTTTTAGCAACAAGGCAGGGGAGAAATCACAAAATACAAGACATTTTCCCAGCTTACCTTTAAAATTCAGAAGTAGTGTACCATAAAAATAACTCAGCACATCAGAACTCTATATTTACTGAAAAAAGAAAACACAACCATGCTGATGCTCAAGGCAGATTGATCTAGAGAGGTAAAATCAGCTTCTAAACTCCCAGCCATATTTGCTGACAAAAAACACTCCCAGAATTTTTTTCTGCCCATGCATCTGGCATGCTCCAGAGTTCCTGCTCACCATAGTCTGGGTGCCCAACACACTCTCCTGCTCTCCCTGTCCCATCTTGGGCTCTGTAGACCCAGCTAGCCCCATGGCCACTGTTAAGGAAGGAGTGAATCCTTGCCAACTCCTGACTGTTCACTCAAGTCTCCCATTTCATTGTGCCATGCCCAGAACTGACATGACTTGGCAGCCCCCTGCTATTCCTTCCAGTGCCACTGGATATTCATAAGGACACAGGATTTAAGTTAGAAGGGGATTTATAAGGCTCCAGATCTAGTTCTGTGCTACTGCAAATAAATATCTCCCATGGTACTGAGGCAGGTGACCTGCAAAGGTAAAGTCGTGTTAGTAGGAACACACCAATGTACATCATTTGTGGATGTGCCTTTAAGAAGCAGAGAAAATTGAGATTTAAGATCAAAGTCAGAAGTCCACGGTGCTTTCCTGTACTTAAAACAAAATCAATATAAAGAAACATACAGCTGGAAGGAATGCTAACTTGATAAAATCACAGTAAATTAGGAGTCCTTTAAGGCAATGGATGGTGTAGCTTCTTCCTCAGAATTAGGCACTTCAAATATTGACAGAACTTGTAAAGCACAATCAATATACCAATTCCTTTGTGAACTATTAATTATATATATTGCTGATGAATAATCATTTAATTAGCATAATGGGAGGCTTCAGTGAAAAGGCCCTCTACCAAGCGTACTGGACCTAAAAATAGCAATAGCTTTTCAACCGTGACGCTTTGCATGAAAATGCAAATGCTCAGCTTCTGTTCTTAACACTTGTTACATCGCTCAGCCAACACAGAGCTCTGCTTATAAAGGTTGTGCCCCTTATCACTGCAGTGCTGCCATGTATCATTGGTTCCTCTAAGGCAAGGTGACGAGGGGTTTGGTATGGATTACCTGAATCAGTTCATCAAGCTCTGTTGCATTCACACAGGAATGCTGAGATACAAACGTCTGCTTCTGAATCACAATGGTGGTTCTCTGGGAGGTCTCATGAGGCTGCTCCAGGGCTTTAAATACTGTTGCTCCAATTATTAAATACACGACTACCACCAGAAAAATTGTTGAGACTGTCTTCCATTTCATAACATTAATGGCCGAATCACTTTCCTCCCTTGAAGCAAGCACGGTAGGCTTGGTGGAAAATGATAATCTTGGTTTGGAGTTCTGAGTGGCCGATTTGGGATCCAGCAAGTCAGGTGCCGCCACTGGCAAAAATAGAAAAAGAAAGTTAATGTTTACAGTGCCACTCAGCTAAACTTCTTGCCAAGAGATTACATGAATTCTGTTGCTTCTAAATGGAAGTCCTAAACTGCTTAATCTTTCTCTTAATCCCATGACACCTTACAACATATCTGTTGCTCTGAGTAGTAGTGTCCATGCATAAGCACATTTGCAACGTTTTCTATGTCTGTCCCCAAGATATTGAATCATTTCCAAAAGCAGATTTCCCCTACATCCTTGCATTCCATTAAATTACTCTAAGGTAGTATTTTGCTGCAGAGATTCTTCATGTCCACTGTTCTCTCAAGCACTGCTAAGCAGCTTTCCAGCTGTGTTCTACCTCAGCATTACAGAAGTATCTGGAAAATACAAAACCTCATCTCTTTCACCTATTTTGTCCTATGCTCCAACAAATGCTCTCAGAGAGCAGTTGTGTGGTAATTTCTAAACTCCCCAGACACAACCGTAAAAATAAGACATTGCTCATCATACTGGTCTTAACAGGCTAATTGTTTATTGATTACACCTTTCAGAAAACAGTGGTACAACACATGTGTGCTTACTGGAAGAGTCATGCATTTGTTAGAGCAGGTATTTCTATTTACAGCTACAAAAACCCCACCGGGCTAGGAAAAGAGTGGCTGGGTGTGTTAATCAAGTACTTGGATAACTCATGTGACTACCAGTAACTACATGGGCACTAAAAAAATCCTCCACATCAAGCGCAGATAAAGGTCTCCTGTGGGAAGATGGTCATGGCAGTGACCACACAAGCTATATTTAAATTGTTTTGAATAACCAATACATTTTAAATAGCCAAGACAGCTCTTCCAACCGCTGGTAGGAAAAGCTCAGGTCTAAATCTAGAGGAAAGTCTCCCACAGGACAGCGGAGATGGGATGCATCCCTGCAGGGAAGGCGGTGGTACTTGGCAGAGTCACCGCCTGGGAACCGTCCGGGCTCCGGCACACGCCGCTGCTCCGGGAGAAGGGCTCGGGGGGAGAGTGGCAGCCCCAGCCTGGGCCGAGCGAGACCCGGGGCACCTCTTCCAGCCCGCGGGGTGGGCGCCGGGCACTCCACGCGCAACGCGGTCACGCCTCCCACAGCTCCGGCCCCCGCCCCACGGACACCGGCGGGTCGGGCACAGCCAGCCCCCCCCCCCCCCCCGTCCCACACCTTGGCGGGGGGAGTCCCTTAGTCCCTTTCCCGCTGCTTCCTTCTCTCCCGTGGCAGCCCCCGAGCCCTTCCGATCCCCCAGGGCCGGTGCCGGGGAGCGCTCTCAGCGCGGCCGGGGCCGCCGAGCCCGCCCGGAGCGGCGCCGACCCGCCGTGGCCGCCGGCGGCGAACAAAGGAGCGGGCACCGGGCACCGCCGCTCCGCCGCCGGCCCCGCCGCCCCCTCCCCGCGGCCGGTGCAACCAGGCGGGGGACGCCCGCCGCCCCCGCGAGGTGCAGCCCCGGTAGCCCCCGGGAAGCCGCCGGCAGCTGGGATGCTCCGCCGCGGGGAGCGGCGCGGGGGCGAGGCGGCCGGCGGCGGAGCCGGGGCGCGGCGGGAGCGGGGCCGGGAAGGGAGGGGAAAGGAGCCGGGCAGGGTACAAAGGAGCCCCGGGCCGCCGCGACGAGCATCCCGCGGTCCGGTGCGGGGGAAGCAGGGGCGCATGCAGCATCCGCAGGGCTGGGAGCGGGGAGGCACGCCATTGTGCTCGTACTCACTTCTTATTTACCGACCCGGTGCCCTCTCCTCGCTCCACGGGCAGGCATTTTTTCTATGCTTGGATAGATACAGTTAGAGCAAATTTAAAAAAAAAAAAATTAAATAAAAAATGGAAAAGGAAAGAAAGGCAGGAGCAGACGGAGAGGAAGAGGCTGATGGATGGGTCTGGAGGAGAGGGAGCGGCAGGGGCGGGCGGGCTGGCAGCGCCGATCCCGCCGGCTCTCCCCGGCCCCGCGGCGTGCGAGGTGCCTCACGTCGCGCATCGCGCATCGCACATCGCGGCGCTCCCGTGTGTGCGAGTGCGTGCGAGTGAGTGCCCGTGTGTGGTGTGTGTGAGAGAGCCCGTGTGTGTGTGTGTGTGTGTGTGAGAGCCCGTGTGTGTGTGAGAGAGCCCGTGTGTGTGTGTGAGAGCCCGTGTGTGTGTGTGAGTGCCCGTGTGTGTGTGTGAGTGCCCTTGCGCGCTCCGGTGCGCCGGGCGTGCGGAGCAGCCCGAGCCCGGCGGTGCCTTTTGTGGGGCGGTGAGCAGCCGCACCGCTGCTCGCCCCCCCTCCGCCCTTCCGCGCCCCCTTCCGCGCCCCCCGCCGGCGGGGGGGGCAGCCGCTCCGCTCCGCGCCGCTCCCGGCCCGCCGGGGGTGCGCACCCTCCGCGCAGGATGCCCGCCGGGGTGGCCGCAGATGCTGCAGGGGCGCCGGGGGAGGATGGAAGGGGAGCCGGGGGGAGGCAGAGCGGTACCTGCGGAGAGCAAGGTCTCGCCTGGAAACAAGCGGGGAGAGAGGAGGGAGAGAGGGAGGAGGAGAAGGCACCGGCCAACCCCGCCGGCGAGGCTGGACCTGCCGGCGGTCCCCGCTCCGGCCCCACACCCTGCCGCCTCGCCAGAGCCTCTAGGTGAACTTTTGAACTGTCCGAAATCACCGAATTAGCAAGAGAGTGGGGACAAGAGAGGACACCTCGGCCCTCGCCGGAGAACGGCGCGGGGCTATAGGGCCAGGTTGTTCTGTCCTTCCCGGCTCGGCCTGATTTTAACCCGGTGCTCGGCAGCCCTGGTGTGTTGCTGCAAGGAGTTAACGAGGTGGGATCTGGGAGTCAGGGATGGTAGCTGCTCTCCTATCGCACGCGCCGCCTGCGCACCGCCTTCTTCCATTTCTGTCTGATAGATACATCAGAAATGCTGCTTCAACTGTGCTTTCTGCCACTAAAAAGCCTGAAATTATCCTTGCTGTCTATGCCGTGGGCTAACTCCCCTATTTCCCAGTCATCGGTCACCTGTGACACTATCCATGGGTCAGTTGTTCACACTGAGGTGAAAAGCATGAAGACAAATCCTAAAAGAGGATTTACCAAGAGAAACCAAAAACTGCTCCCACAGCCACACTCTAAAAAGTCTAAAAAATTACTCACCGTAACAAATGGGTATAAGTCTCAAGCATTTAAAGCCAGAGGCTGTATCTGCAAAATGGCTAAAGACAGTCATACATCGGGTGCTTAATGGGCTATAATCCCGCTTAAATCAGCAGCACCATCAGCAAACACTTTAGAAGTCACTTATTTTAACGCTTCTCCGTATCAATGTGACATAATACAAATGAGTGTAATATTGAGTTCCTCAGGACTCCAATTTCAGCAACATCAATCACACCACTCTCACCCTGTGTGTCCACAAGTCTGCACAAGATGCAGCACAGGGCAGGAAGCTGCCCCTGCTATTTCAGAGTGAGCTGTAGCTTATTGCTGCCCATCCCTGGGAACCAGCAGAGCACTTGTCGAGTAGTGAAAGCCTCTGGGCCCAATCCAACCACCCCTTGCAAGCAGATCTTCAGTCACAGAGGTGGCTTCATCAACACAGACTCAATACTCAAACACAAGAGAAATGTCTGCTTCTGACTACTGATACTCCCTCATTCAAGGAATTCTCAAAGATGTAAGATTCTCATACCTGAATATTTTTAATATAAAATACTCTCCCAAAAATATTCATCATATTTTCTCCTTTCTTTCCAGAAGATTTCTTAATCATTAGCCTATGTAAACACTGGCTGTTCCTATCTCATGGAAAATAATTTTGCAGGATTTCTTTGAACATCCTATGGAAAAACAGGCGTGAACATTTTCCTCCATGCTGACCTGTGTCTCCATAAAATACTGTGGAAAATACTACATGCCTTTCTTTAGCAATCTAAATATTTGGAATGAGATTTTGTTTTTCTTTGAGTGAAGGAATTATTATTAAAAGCTTAAAAAGGCTCATATTTATTGCCTACAAATTGAAATCCATGGGAAGCCTTCCAATAGCTTCAAGAGGGTTTGGAGCAGGCCTTAAATTTAGGGATTCCACCCAATGGGAAGAAACCATTTTGAGATCTGCTCCAGGAATTACTGCATTGGTGCCTTAACCTTAAGACCTGAAGAGCTATCTCTGGGAAAGCAGTTTATTTCCATTAAATACTTAGTAAACATCTCCAAGGTCTGCTATCTGTTGGCTGCTGTTTTCCACCTATTGTGATCCCAGATGCAATCCTCAGCTGGATCCTCATCTTACCACTTACTTTGAGTGGACTTGAGCTGCGCATTCTCATTTCTAGCAGGGATATAAACACTCCACATACAGTATTGATCTTCAAATTCAGCAAGAAAACCAGTAATCCTTTTTGTAGTCTACAATAAAAACTACTGTGTACAGCAAGTCTTATTTTCTGGAGGCCTTTTACAGCACTAGCCTTTACTCTATGGAGTCATGCCCATCAGTATTTTTCTTTCTTGCAATGTACACCACACATTGTTTAAATATTATGTGTGACCATTTTGCCCTCAAATTTGGAACTGACATTCGACCAGCTTGACGCATCAGGCCTGAGCTTTGTTAAACAAACACACTTAAATACAATGCTGACAATACTTCCCACTAACCAATACAGACAAAATTAAGTAATAAAAGGGACTAAAACACAGAGCTCCAGCCTTGCAAGCAAATGGATTTGCTGCTGAGCCAAGGAGATTTATCTGAACAAACTGTAAAAAACTTTTTCTAAGGTTATGTATAAGCAGGTTTGTGTATTTCATGCTAGCATGAGAAAAACTCACAAAGTACAGGGCTGTCAAATGCTGTCTAAAAATGTATTGGCATGAGTTTGGGATGACCACAATACTCACAGACGGTGGGTGCTGGAAGCTACACAACTCTTTGAAATGTTAAAAGTAAGCTCAGTCAAGAGAGACAGGCATGCAGCATGCAGAGGAAGTCAAAGCTGCATGATAAACACAGCAATCCCATATTCATGGAAATAACAGCTACAGATGAGTGAAACGTAGCTTTGATAGGACAGGAGGTCACTTGCAGCGAGATAGTTATTCCAGAGAAGTATTACCCTATGAGGACCTATTTAAAATCTCAAGTAAAAAGCACTCTTACCTGGCACTAACACTTTCTTTTCCTAATTCAGGAGCCATCTCTCCCTGGGAGGTCATGAAGAACACTTGCTTTGTGTCCAGAACAAGAGGCTTCTGCTAGCCCCCACCTATGTGAGCAATAAATGCTCTTCTCCTTTAACCCACTGTTTAATGGGAGGTACCACAGGTTCCAGCCTTCTTCAATCTTATTTAGCTGCTGAGAATTTCTACATTCCCAAGGGACTGCTATGACAAGGGTTCCAGTGAGGGCATTTGCCTCCCTGACTTCAACAGCAGCTTATTCACGTGGGCACCTGTTTAATTGACCACAGGGAACCTGTGCCTCTTATCAAACAATGCATTGCTATAGGCTTTGGGACCTCCTGAGCACAGCATCCCCTCTTCCTCATCACATAATAGCAGGAAACCTCTGCCTCTCTTCAGAATTTGGCCAAACTATACACCCAGTTAAAGTCAAGGATAAACCTCTGCTATGGCTAGATTTTATTACCAGAAAGCTTTGCAGAAACACTACCAGACTTGCATAGTAAGTTAATTTTAAGGTTCATTTTACTTATACAGCAGGACTTACAAATTACTTGTCTCTTGACTTCTTTGGAGACATTAAAAGATCTCTGTCAGTTCTTTATGGATAATTATGACATTAAGGCCATGCCATGCCACTGTATTTCACCGTAAACCATTAGTTGTATCCTGCTATGGGAATTTAAACTAAATGAGGGACTAATGGCACACAGCCTACTTCTATTTGGAGCAAAGGGGAAGGCAGACCATGTTGTTCATAGGCAGCAAGGATGCCAGGCTGCTCCGAGTGACCGTGCTGAAAATACACCCTCCCAGCAGTGGGGAGAAGGCAATAGGCAGGAAACACTTGCAGCTAAGTGGTACTCAGCCTTCCTCTTCCTCTGAAATTGGTAAAACCCTAAAATAGACCCATTGAAAAATATGTGATCTCATCTAATTCACATTTTGAAATTAGTTAAGCATACATAGGGCAACTAGAATATGTACTTCAGAACCACAGAATCATAGAATTTTTAGGGTTGGCAGTGACCCTAAAGACCATCTGGTCCCAACCCACCTGCAGGGACACCTTCTACTAGACCAGATTGCTCAAAGCTGTATCCAGCCTGGCCTTACACAGCTCCAGGGCCTGGGCATCCATAACCTCTCTGGGCCACCTGTTCCAGTACCTCACCACCTCCACAATAAAGGATTTTTTTCTAATATTTAAAGTAAAATTCCCCTCTTTCTGTTATACCCATTCCCTCTTGTCCTATCACAGCAGTTCCTGACAAAGAGTCCCTCTCCTGCTTCCCTGTAGGGCCCCCTCAGATACTGGAGGGCTGCTATGAGTTCTTCATGCAGCCTTCTCTTCTCTGAGCTGAATTGCCCCGAATTTTTCAGCCTGCCTTTGTAGGGCAGGTTCTCCAGTCCTGTTATCGACTTCATTACCTCTCTGGACTTGCTCCAACAGTTCCATGTCCTTCTTATGTTGGGGTCCCCAGATCTGGATGCAGCACTGCAGGTGAGAACTCACCAGAGCAGAGTAGAGGGGGAGAATCCCCTCCTTTGACCTTCTGGCCATGCTCCTTTGGATGCAGCCCAGGATTTTGTTTGCTTTCTGGGCTGTGAGTGCACATTGCCAGCTCACGTTGAGTGACACCTCCCAAGCATGTCAAGGACCCTCTGGATGGCATCTCTTCCCTCCAGCGTGTCGACACAAGATATTGCGCACAGCGCAATATTAATGAGTTCTACCTCTCTAGCAAGTTATTACACCTACCAGGAGCATCCGTCCTACAGTGTGACAAATTATTTATTCAGCAGAAAAGCCATTGTTTCTCACCTCATCAGTTACTAGAAAAAAATGTTTACATGTGCTCATCTATTTTTATACAGCTCAGTTGTCAGTCTTAATTATGTTCTAATTCTTCCCATTGCTAGCAAACCTTATCTATTTATCCACTTGCAGCAAGAGGGAAGTTGTTTTAGAACCTGTAAAGCACTGACTGTTGTAATTAATATTGTGAATGTGTATTTTTCTTTACTGACTTGCAAATCTCCCAGTGGGTTTCCTCCCTGCCTGTGTCGTACTATCAGACCTAATGGGATTTATTTATCACATGTTCTGCCACTGTTTTTTTCATATTTTTTTCCACGAATCTATTATGCCTGGAGAGCTTCAGAAGCAATGATTATAACTAACTTTCAGTGCCATTCTCATCAATGATAAATGTGAATTGCCGTATGTCACCATTATTATGGATTATTTATGTACAGAAAAAACTTACGATTACTTTGAATTACTGATGTCCTTGATGGACAGCTAGTAGTGCTTTGGGATGATTACAAAATGCTTTTCTGTAATCACCAAAATGTTCTACAAAATTGCTGGTTTGTAATTTGTTTTCCATTTTTGCCATTGTGGTCTCTTCAAAACAGGAGGCTGACAATGGGAATATCTAGATTTCATATCTGTCTGTCCGCACCCAATAGTACCAACCTTGCAACTGATTTTCATGGTGCTACTGGATCAGATGAGATGGAAACCTAATCTCCTTATTGTCTTTGCAGACTGTAAAAGAGCAGGGAATATTTTGGAAAAAAAAAAAAACAAACCATACATATGACTGCACACTTCAGGCCTGATGAGAATTGCCAAAGTTTAGGCTGACTCTAAAAGGAGTTTTCCTTGAGGCATTAAGCTTACTTTTAAACCATGTCTTGAGGAGCTGAGGACTTTTTGTAAAGTACTATATCCACATTTTAGGGAAATCTGGAATTAGTGACACAGACCTATGACACAGCAATCTGAAAATAAAATAAAATGCAGACAGAGGACACTGGAAATCACCTAAAATAGCATTAGTGCTTTTCTTTTTGAGTAATCCACAATCCGACTTGGAAGAAACAAAATAAAACAAAACAAAACAAAACAGACAAAGAGAAAACAAGAGAAAACAGCCCTGGCAATACTAAATAAGTATCATGCGGGGCTAATGAAAGAACTTGCTAGAAGAAATAAAGAATACAAATGAGGTGATGGAAAAGGAGAACATTAAGTATCATCCATGTTTTAAAAACACCGGAATCTACTCTACCTGGCTTTAGCCATAAAAGTGTAATGAAATCTATGAATTATTTTCAAATATGCACAAGAGACTATTTTCTGGCAAACTCTATCTTCAGCTACGTAGAGATTTGTCTGGAAAGGTTGTTACAGTTTTTTTTAAAGAAAGATAACATTTAGTAGTTTTTTGTGGTTTTTTGGGTTTTTTTTTTGTTTGTTTGTTTGTTTTTTAATTCAGTAGATTGTTCTAGTTCTTGTTCTTTCTGCTTTGACAAAGATGCCGCTAACACCATGCAGGCAGAAAGCTGGGTGAGCAGAGCCCAGTTTTCATAATGTATTTGGGCACCAAGAAACATAAATTCCTGCCATTCAGATGCATCATGCATTGCCATTGCTCAGCACTTCCATCCTTGAAGGCACTTCCTTCTATTTTCTTTAAAGTGTGATCTTGAAATTCTGGGCTTGGTGGTTTAATCTTTGACTGGCAGCTATGGACTGTGTTGGCAGGAGAACAGGCTACTCATACTCATCTCTGCAGCTTTGAAGTGGCTTTTAATCTATATACTTTTGCTGAAAGAAAGGTCTTTCTGTTGTGTCCTGCCACTGATGTTAAGCACGCAAGGAAACTCAGCCATGGGCTTGTACAGTTTTATGTTTCATTTTCTCTTGGTAGAGGGAACATTAAAAGCTGGACTCCAGCTCCAAGGAAAATATAGGTAGAAAATACAGGGCAAGATTGGCCCATATTTTCCTCTTTGTACAGCAAATATAAATATACCCCAGATGTAATACCCCAGGCACCAAATAGAACCAGATGCGCTTAGGGCTGTGACTGGTGAGAAAGTTATTTTGTATGATCCCTTCACATAAAACAGCTAAAATTATTATGAAATTTCCATTACATTTTAGAAGCCTGGGCATAAAAGCTGTTCTATTTCTAAAATTCTCAGCAGATTAATATTTTTTAATCATTTGCCCAAAAAGATTAATTGCCCCATCACAAAAAAGGGTGAGTAAAATTATAAAAAATTATTATGTTAGTGTAAAAGGTACTCTTCAATAAAAATAATTATTTTTCTAAATTATTTATATTGGCAACAAATATAGCATAAGTGACCCCCTATAACAATTTATGTAAACTTTCTGTGATTTTGTGTGTTGTGTGTTAAAAAGGGGCGTATACCAAATTAATGAGCATGATTGCCAGGAAAAAGTTAATAGAAAATCCATAAAGAAACCAATTTCTGAAATTATTGCTTTCTTAGCTTTTCATGTTCTCTCTCAGAACAACTTCAGATATTAAGGGGATTATGACTCGAAAAATTTACCTAAGGCTTTATCCAGTAAGAGTGTCTCAATGAAAGACATACAACAAAAGCAGTGAGTAAAGAAGCCTCAGGCTGAATATTTGCACCAGATTCTTGGGGACTTACTGGCAATTTCTTTATTTTAGAGAGAAGATCTGGTGGTTTTACTAACTCATAAAAATTGCCTAGAATATTTTGAAAAGTCAGCTCTGATTACAATATTATAACTAGTAAAGTAGATTTGAGGGGGAAAAAACCCTATCCCTTATTTCTAATTTACAGGGTCACAGGGAGTGGGTCCTTCATCCTGCTAGCAAATCCTCATAAATACATGCAGCCCAGACGTGATGGATCTCAGTTATCTTGGATATATCTGCTGTACATCACAGAACCCCACACAAGGAGCTGTGGGGGAATTCAGAGGCAGCTGCTTCATGCAAACGATTGTGCAGCATAACAAAAAAGTATTTCCAGTTTCTGAAGGCAGGGCAGGTATGATCTTCCCAGCAGCACACTTCAGCTGGGAACCCTGACCACTCAGCATGGCAAACTCCCTTAATTATGGTACTTCCATGGCATGTAAGTGTTGCCTCCAGTTCTGGAGCTACTTTGGGAGGTCTTATATCATTTTGCAGGTGAAAGATGTAACATCTGACGTGGAGAGAGGTGTCTAAAGAAAAATAGCAATCCCCAAAAAAAGCAATTAATTTTAATTTCCGTGTGGCTGCATTTTCACCACTGCTGTTCTTGAACAAGCTTTCTGTTTCTGGACATAAACATGCTTCCCACTGTGCTGCTCAGCATTATGCCCAATTCTTATGCCCAATTGATCCAGAAAATAGCCCTTCACTTGGCTTGTTGGGAAGGCTAGCAGAACAAACTTTATGCAAACAGTAGATATGATTACTGCTTTATTTGAAAACATAACCAGAAGAAAAGCCTCCAGATTTTACATAATAGTGCAATGATTGCAAGACTTTTTCAGGATAAGCAAAAAGGACTCGAATTATTTCTTCTAGTTAAAGGCATTTCTTCTGCATAAAGGCATTTAAATCCACATCTTTAACCTTCCTGGAGAGAGCCAATCACTCCAGTATTCAAGTAAGCCCAGTTCAAGCACGTCACACTCAGAGATTACTGACCCTTGCACTTTACTGGACTCCATGGCACTGCCCTGGGATTTTATCTGATCTCTAGGAAATATTACTGAGCTATATTTGTTGCTCTCACTTATATGTTTGTGCACAAGAGGTTTTACACCTGAGTTTTATAAATAGAAATACACTCACATCGGTGCTTAGCAAGTTTCACCTCCCTTGCCATTAGCATAAAGAATTGAACTGAAAACAGGTAAATAACCTGTTTACCCCCAGAGCAAGTACTGAGCTTGTCAGGATGTTTTGCCTTCCTACTGCATAAAGGGTTTCTTCAGAGTCAATTAGCTGCTGACTCCAGCTGAGCTGCACTGTCACAGAAGGGCACTCCAAAGGCATCTTTATAGCTCAGAGACGAACCTGTATCAGGCAGGATGCAGGAGAACTGCATCCCAGCACCAGAGAGCTGTGGTAAGTCTTTTGGAAATTATTTTGGCTCATGCCCCTACTAGCTACATGGGAAAGACAAATCAGTTTGAAGCTTAGCTAGACTAAGATGTACCTACAACATGTTTTATTGTTTAATTTCTCATACCTCTTTCCAGAAATACTCACTGATAAATTTTTAAATAATGACACTTTAGCACAATAAATTAATTTTCTTTTTGACTGAAAGCAAGATAGAGCAAAGACAGATTTCAAGATAGCTCACAAACCTGAAGCAGCTGTGTCCTTGGTATGTGGCAAATCCTTCAGTGTATGTCAGTCTATTTGTAATTCCCAAGCACTCCAAATAGCTCCTCTAGCTCATAAGATTCAGTTTCCTAACCAGAAAAAAACAGATTCCAGGTAGGAGGTTAGTCCTGCACTATTAATGTTAATCTGAACCTTCCCAGCTGGCATCAGGAATAAGGAGATGGCATAAAACTTGGGGGAACACCCTAGGTTTATGACAATCTCATAGTCCAGCAGGTGTTAAAGAACTCTAATGGAATCCCAGTTCTTCCTATAGAATTAAAGATTCATGAGGTATGAAATGGAAAGAGGGAGAAAGAGAGAAAATATTCCTACCTCAGTGATTATGCATTTCCTTGGCAGAAGAATGCATGAGTTCCTGCCCCAAGGACTGTTTATGTATTTTAAACAATGACAGTCTCAGTAAAAAGTCAAAGTACAGAAATAAATTACATCTGATCATTTCTACAGATATTTATCACTGGTAGTCGTTATCAGTCTAAGTCAGCAAACACTAGGTTGACATCATGTGCTTTCCCATTCTTTACCAGGTTTTCTTGTTTGGCATGCAAGGAGGCAAACCATCAAGGATGCCGCAACACGCAGAAAATTCCTGCTAACTCAGTTCAAACAGAGTAATTAACAGAATTAATCAATTTCAATTGAATGAGATCAAAGAAATCTCCTATCAGTTGACTGTTTAGAATAACTCAAGGAAGATTAATTTATATCCTAGTGTTCTCTTGATCCCAATAAGTTGTTGATGACAGGAGTGTAGAAAGCAAGCTTTTTATCATCAATCACTTTCGTTATTACTTGGCTACCTGCTGTGTACAAGGATCCACACATTCTTCTATTTTTAAACAAGAAAGCAACCTGTCAATAAGTGCTGAACCACTTGCCATTCAAAATGACCATTTAGGGAAGAACCTAACCATAGTGGCTGCTGTGTAGAATATTTAACAGGAAGCTATATATGGAAAACCACAACTTATAGTTCAAGCGTCCCAGCTAGCCATGTTTCTCGCAAGGTAAGTAACATTGAAGCCGTATGTAACAATTACTGATGAATTAACTGCAATGCATGCTCAATATACCACTTGCACATACAAGACATCTGTTTTATCTACATATTTATCTACATATAATTGCACTTACACCCTAGTTATAAGCTCTAATTATAATGTCAGGCTGGAGGGTCACCAGCTTGTGAAAGGAATTACATGGTCTAGTTGCCTTCAATAAGGGAGGACAAGGGTAACTGACCCTGTCTTTCTTCCAGTCCAGACTCACATCTCATCAGTTACTGTGCATTGATGCAGTACATTTTATTTACATCACTAAAATAAAATCAGCCATCATTATCTCTCACTTGTGGTCATTATCTCTTGTGATTTCACTTCAGCTGTTCCGGGCTTCGGGCTGAATCAACACAGTAATTTAAGATTCACCATGCTTTGCACTGATGCATTTAGTTTTAGTTAAATGCAGCAGATGCAGACTAAAGTTCCTGAGTTCCTGTGTTCCATGTGTGGGGAAAGTCAGTCACCCACGAGAGGAACTCACAGTGGTCTTCCAGGAACTGCTAGCAGCTAGGCACTGAGCAACACCAAGGAAAGGAAGTACACTAAGACCCATCAGGCTCTGGGATTTAAACCTCTCAAGGGAGGAAATGTCCACACTTCAGATTCCAGGTGTTGTTTTGGTGGGCTTTTTTTAAGTGCTTAACAAGGACAGAGTGAAAAATGGAAATAAATGGAGGAAAAAGGGAGACAACAAAGTCACCACTTAGTGCAAGTCAATGGCTGAAACATTCACTGAGGAGACAGGAGAGGAGATCTACGCTCACATCTTCTATCTCCCTGTGAACGTTCTAACCAGCAAGCCGTTGGGTGGAGTATTCTTAAGCTCCAAATATTTAGCAAGCTGCTGATGATTTCAGCAATGAAGCATTTTCTATTGACACCCATGTCCTAACAGGCCAAAACCGAAGGCTTCTATTCCATTTCCATGTGTACCTTACTCAGGCGAGTTCCCATCGACTTCAAAGGAAGCCTGGAAACTTGGAGCAGTCGGTTCTCACATTCTGTGTGTCAGTCACTCCCCTGCGTGCCTTGGCACGCCCCAGGGTCCTGCTGCACGGATCCTGCAGACCAACGCCCGGCTGCAGCCTGATGTGCCTCATCTCCCAGCTGGGCCTGGGCTTCCCTTGCCATGGGAAATGGGTCTGCAGGATTCAGGGACAAAGGAATGCTGCACACCAGGGTCTTGCCCCAGTACAGCAGTGACAGTCAGGCTGCACCTTCTGAGCTCCAAGAAATGGGAAGCACTCACACATACCATGGCACAGGAGTAGCCTGCCCATTTAAGAAGTTGCCATGGGTGTTCAGCAGAGCACAGGCCTTAGAAAATACTCACTGCAGGAAAGCACAAAAGGCAAACACTAATGCAAACTGTGCCTGAAAAAAGTGTATGCATCTTGGGTTCGGATAAAGCAGAACTATGACGGAAACCACTTACCCTTCATATTTATAATCAGTGTGTGAATCAAGCCAAAACACAGTCACATATTAATTTAGAATGACAGTTATTGAAATTGAGTTATTCATTCATTAGAAGTGAGTTATTCATTTATTCCTTAACATAAATTTTCTCTCTACAACAGACTACCAAGTTTAGGTACTAAGATGTGTGCACTGGCCTCATTACAATAGCTTATATATGTTAAACGCTGTGAAGTGCTCTCTGTTTCAGGAATTCTTTGATGGGAAAAAGTACTGTTATAGCCATTTTTATCAAGGCGATCTAGAAAACAGTGACTTGAGAACACCAAATAAGGAATTTCCTTTGACAGGTTGGGGTTTATCTCTTTGTATGGTAAATGTGCACTGAGAGAACTGGGCCATTTTTTTCCTTTGTTACAGACATTTGTTTCTAAAATCTCCAAAACATATAAAGGATATCATGATCATAGACAGAAAGTTTCTTGCTTCATGCACATCTTTAAATATATGTGATTTCCATTCTACATTTTTCTCAGTGTTCTTTTGGAATCATAATGTTTAATTTTCTTTTTTTTTTTTTTTTGTGTATGTGCAGTTTCCCTCCTATTTTTTTCCTTTGCTGCCTATATATTAATTTAATTTGGAGTTTTCTAAGTCTATCTCCAGATTCCTCTAGCCTTCTAACTTATACATTCTCCCTAGGAGAAGAAGAACCACACATATTTCCAGCTTCTATCTTTCTCAATAATAAGTAAAATTTTGTTTTCAAGGCCTTGAAATTACATTTACTTTGTATACGGCTGTTATTGAACAGACTTTGTCACTGGACAACCTGGGTTTTTTTCCCGGTATCTAAATTGATTTAAAGTTTCATATTGATCTGAGTATCAATATCCAGTTTGTAAGCAGCAATACCACTCATGTTCAAGGGCACATTTCAGTCATCTCAAATAGGGCTCAGTCTGAGCAATCACCATGGAAAAAGCTTCTTTTCTGTGCAGAATACTTTTACTTATTTTCCTTTTAGCTACGGTTTCCTATAGATAGCTTTGTTTCTTGCAAAATAGTAGCTTGATCAAAGACCAGGCATTGCTTTGTTCCCATTTGTTCTGACAAGTTAAAACTTTCACATTACTTTCACATTTCATGATCCACATGAGAATCATTGAAGGGGTTTTTAATTATTTTGTCAACCCTTTTTTTTACTAGGATTTGTTTGTAAGCCCAATCTTCTGTATCATCACCTCTTTTCTCTCTAAAACTTGCACTCTCATGCAAACGTGTTCTCCAGACTGGCACACTAACACAGCTGCTTCTAAATGTGAGTCAGAATCTCATTCCATATTTCTCTCTCAATTTTGATCTCTCTACTGCAATCTGATCTCAAAATTAGGTTCCCATAAACAGCAAAATTCAGGGATTTTTTTACAATATTAAATAGATTTCTTTTTGGGATATTTCACTTGCAATTAATCCTCTCAGAATTTCATTCTTTCAAAGAGTGTGATTCTCTTGACATTTTTATTATCACAAACTGGTAATTAGACTGCTCTTCTTTAATTGTAGGTTATTAAATTACATCCACTGCCTCTGGCCTGAGGTTAATGGAAAAAGAAGAGTAGCAACTTTTGCCAACATCGCTCTTTAGAAACTTTTCTTTTTGAAGGGAAAAAAACACTTTT